>NC_140238.1:28492522-28672522 GCF_949987555.1 Borostomias antarcticus | reverse complement strand
CCACACCGTAGACACAGGTTACAGGGCTGCACACAAATACACAGACTCTCTCACACACACAAACACACCCACACACACATTAAAACGTCCAAGCGTTGCTCGGGTCATCTATATTAATGTTTGCAGTTACAACGGGTGTGTGTGCAGTAGGAATCAAAACATCAGTTTAGGTTTAGATGTTATAAAACTACCAGTCACTTTCACATGCTGTGCTTCAGACCAGCCTGCTTCAGGCACACACACACACACACACACACACACACACACACATTTCTGTCAGTGCACTAAGCTTGAAAAGCTATCTGCTTCCTCCCCATCTGTCATAAGGGATCCACTTCATCATACTATCTGCTGTCTCCCCATGGTGCTTCACTGACAGAGCGATGTGACAAGTGTGTGTGTATGTGTGTGTGTGAGCATGCGTGCGTGAGTGTGGCTACTGCCGCGATGACAGGCTAGGGCCAGGCTTGAGTCAGGCTATTGCTGCGATGGACTAGGCCACGCCCATTCGTACAGTATATGCGATCATCACGCATGCAAATATCACATCACAAGCAAAAATGACCAGTCTAAAGATAGCCTCATAACTCCTCACAATTTAAAACAGTCAATTACACAGAGCCCAATTATATACAAAGCAAGACTGCATAGCCTACTGTCGATTGAATGAATGAAGAATGAATGTAGGACATTCTATGATTCCAGGGAACTGTAAGCCCTGAGTTTTTATTTAATTTAGTCTTTTTTTATGTACTGTAGGCCTGCTAATAGCCTACGTCCATCCCAAAAAATGTAATACATTAAGTTGCATGCACTGCCATTTCATCTTTTAATTGTAACATATAATTAAAATTATTTATTGAGATATAATTAAGTCTTTTCATCCAAATGATTTAAATACATTCAACACGCATAACATGGATGTGATGGAAAATACAGGCATTCATTTCATTACGAATTGCAAAATAGCCTTAGGGGCTTGATCTTAAATAAACAGAATCAAAAACAGCATGAGATTTAATAAGATTACAACAATATATATTTTCAACTTGTAAGAATAGGGAGGGAAAGTAATCTCATCGCCCCCTAGTGGTAGTGTTCCTAATGCCGAGAGAATGAATAGGATTTCTCATAGCACATTTTCTGAAAAATTATATCTCGGTCTACATCGAAAAGTTAGTAGAATGCATTAAATATGATATACTTGGAGACAAACTTGACTGATTGTGGTGATCCTAGTTAATTTTCAATCACAATCCGAATTATGTATATATTTTTTGTAACAAGGTGGAAAAGAACTACATATGGTGCACCTCTGCGAGCTTGCTGACTCTACCAGCTAACATCTAACACAATACAACCAAATTACAAATCAGTACATCTACGAAAATGCCGATTTGCATGGCTAGCAGAATACTTCAGCAATAACAAGAAGTGCATCCCATGTGCTGACAATCATTTTAGATCTGGCCATGTAGAAAAATGCTGCTATTCGCAGGGGGAGCTGTTACTGTAGGTGTCGTCAGGGCTAGCATGAAGGACCGGTCATATCATGTTACGGTGAGTTAGCATCATCACATAAGTGACCCTATTACGGTTAGGGGTTAAGATTAGGGTTACTTTAGCCAAATCCAGTCGGAAGAACGGCAAAAACGTCTTTTCCACCGAGAAACTCCGCTAGTGCATACTCTTGTTCTTGTTTAAGTGTTGTGACTAAGTCTATTTCTGCAATTACTGCACTTATAGCTGCGTTTATTCTTCTAACGTTAACGTTACCACTAATTGCTTCGGGAGCCGCCATGTTTGTTTAGCGAGCGGAAGGGACCAATCAGGGGCTGCTTTCCACTGTGGGGCGGGACAGCAGTTAAAACGCAGTCCCTGATTGGCCTGGTATGGTCTGGATCTTGGCATAATCGCTCTGGAGGAGGCGAAGGCCAGACCGTTCTGCGTTAGTGAAACAGAATAGACTTATTTCCACTGTCGTGCCGAACCGTTCTGAGCATGCAGGGTAACCGTTCCGACGGTGTTTCCACATGGGACCGGTTGGGCCCAGAACCGTTCGCATTCCCATGGCACGGTTGTCTAACCGTACTAAGTGAAGCAGAACCGTTCTTTAGTAGAAATGTGAAAGTTATTTCCGCAAACAACATTCCGTGGAACGCAACAGCCCGAGAGGTGGAAACACACTTTAACCGTTCCCACGGGTCCGGAGCGGCGCGGTTTGAGCACGGTATCGGTTCGGCACGACAGTGGAAATAAGGCTAATGTGAGCTCGGGAGAACGGGATGGTCGCGATGGTTCTGAGACAGAAAACTAGCTGGAAATAGACCTCCCTTGCCAAAGGCAAAAACATCAAACCAATTATTATGTTTACTTTACTTTACTTTACGTTTACTCAGTTAAGTACTATTGATTTAAATAGAATATTATTAGAAATGATTAGATATTTGATATCCGTGAAAGCCCCTGATTTTTTGCATTTTATGTTAAGCCTTTGCTGTGAGTCATTCCGACTAGGCTATACAGTATGCTGATATTTGCCAATACAAAAACCACTGTAAATAGCCTATCCAATGTGTGGACATCTGTTGTTTTTACATTACATATTTACAGGGAAAAATGGAATCAGGAAATTATTTGAAGGTGCAACCTCCTTTGTAAAATTGTTTGCTTCATTGATTTAAAACAAATAACAAAATCTCATTTCAGTTTTCTGTAAAATCATATGTCAAAAGCCCTAAACCATAAGCAGGTGCGTGCATGTGTGTGAGAGAGAGTCTGGCGCATACAGTGTGTGTGTGTGTGTGTGTGTGTGTGTGTGTGTGTGTGTGTGTGTGTGTGTGTGTGTGTGTGTGTGTGTGTGTGTGTGTGACCCTGTGCCTTGTCTAGGGGTTAACAGGTGAATGCTCCAGCAGGGAGGGCATGAGTAGAGTAGCTTGTCAGATCAGAGCTGATGTAAGACTTATAGTAAGGGAATCTATCTGTAGCCTTCATATTGAACTTTTATCTATCTCATTGTGCCCGTTCTACTTGCCAAGAGAAATTCCACAAGTATTTATGACAGTGGTTTATATTCATCCTAGAGCCAACATGTTAGATGCAACATCTACCATTGTTGAACTTGTGCACCGTTTGCAAAGCATTTCCCTTGATGCCCCACATTTTATACTCTGTGATTTTAACAACTGTAGTCTTAAGAAGATTTCTTAAGATTTGACTCCCATGATTTTAGCGATGAACTGGGCAAATTTAGTGCTGCTTCAGAGGGCAGTCAGATTCAGATTGATGACATGGACGTATGGAGAACCCTGGAACAGACAAATGTGAGGAAAAGTCAGAGGCCTGACGGCATCAGCGTCCGACCGCTTAAAAACAGTGTTGTGTCCTTGTGTGGCATGTTCACATTCATTTTCCAGCTCTCTCTATCACAGAATGAAGTTCCCATGTTATGCAAAGAATCCATGGTTGTCCCAGTGGCCAAGGTTCCATCACCAAAGGTGTTGAATGATTATCGCCTCATTAGTCATGAAAGGCATTGAACTAATTGTGAAGAGGTGTTTGCTGGCCATGACACAGAACATAATTGTCGGTCTTGGACAGTTTCATCCAATGTTGCAACGACTACCATACAACTCAATGTCTCTAAGACAAAAGAGATGCTCATCGACTTTTGCCGAAACCCTCCTGTCACGGTACCAACATCTATCAGTGGCTGTGGAGACAGTAAGCCAATAGGTATTTGGCTACCATCTTGGATGAGAAATTTACTTTTGATGCCAACGCTGACCTCATCTGCAAAAAGGCCAATCAGAGATTGTTTTTCTTGAGGAAGTTGAGTGGCATTAATGTTGACAGGTCGCTCCTGAAAATGTTTTATTCATCTTTTCTTGACTTTTTGCAATGATTTGCTGGTTTGGCAGCCTAACAAAAATAGGCTGGGAAAGATTGACTCTTCCAAAAGACCATAGGCACTGACTTGTCTTGGCCACGTTTACCAAGTTGGAGCCACTTGAAGGGCAAAAGCCATTCTGGCGTACCCTCAACACCCTCTTCATACGGACTTTCGACTCTTGCCATCAGGGAGGTCCACTTTCTGTAGGAGAGCTAAATCAAATAGATACCTGAGATCAATTGTTCCCTCGGCTGTTGGGTTTTTAAGCACTCTGTAGCTGTAGGCCTAGATGCTATTGCACTTTTACAAAGGACTGATGAACTCCTAGTGTGTTTTATACTGTAACTCATGCACATCTACTGTGATGACACCCATTGTATGTTAGGCCACATGTATTTGTATCTATATTTTATATATATATACATATATATGTTTCTATTTCGTGCGATGTGTATGTTGATTTCTGCTTGCAAGTGAATTTCCCCTCGGGGACTAAAGATTTATCAAATCAAATCAAGGTGATTGTCCTGTCATGATTCTCAGGCGCCTGAAAGCTCTTTCTAGCTCCTGTAATCTTTCTCTCCCTCACCCCCCTCTCTTTCCCTCACTCTCTCACCCACTCGACCTCTCTCTCTCTCTCCACTCAATCATATGTTGCCTTTCGATGTACTTCCCATTCACTCATCCATACATTCTCATCCCTCCTTTCTCCCCTTCTCTGTTCTAATTCCCCCTCTCTCTCTCCCCCCTCCCCTCCCCATCTCCCCCCCCCCCCTGACTCCTCCAGCTCCAGAGTGATGTCCTCCTCCCTCCTCCCAGCGAGGAGCAGAGGTGGAGGGCTGACAGCCTGATGGAGTCCCTGGACTCCCAACCCCCCACCAAGCACTCCAGCCTGACCACCAGCATTCTGTATCCTTCACCCAAACACGCACGCACACACACACACAAACACACACACACAATAAGTCCCACTTATTTGTCCTTATTGATCTATGTCCAACTGTTTATTAAACCTGTCAACCTTTTTACTTAATCTCTTTGAAAACGGGTTTGTCCTTTTTGCCGCACACCGAGTCCTCACCAGTGTTCTCTGTCTGACACGCACACAAGCATGCGCCACATCTCTTAATCGTTACACTCTCCTGGTGGCTCTCCTTAACCCTGATGCTCAGTCACGTTGGGGAGCTGTCCATCTGTCTGTCTGACTTCACCGTCAGGCTGATGAACACATCAACTGGAAGATGAATGGACAACTGGTACCAATTTCAGATGAAAGCTGATTGTTTATTTGTTTAAATGTTTAGTATTTGTTTTCATTTATATTGCATTAAAAAGCAATGTCTGGATATTACTTAAAAACACTGCTAGTTCAACTCAAGTGTTATGATCTTGTGCATCATTATAACGGCATTTTATGTTTTCTAAAGTATGTCATGAACATTAAAAAAATATATTTGTTTTTTATACCCTATTTGATACATACATTCATTTTCATTATTGGTAACATCGGCTCCTAGGGGAATGAATTACCGCGTACCACAGTCTGTGTGTGTCGCTCTAAATTCTCCGTGCGGAAACCACCTCATCCCTCCATGTAATCGCTTGCTGTCATTCGCCCAAGCCAGCAGCCGGTGTGACCCGTGGCGCCGGAGGACTGGAGCAAACGAGCGCTGTATGTAAATGAACGTTTCAAACGGTATTGTCACCTGAGGATTGTAGTGAGCAACCACATGCTCGCTAGAAGATTTCTTTAAAACTAAAAGGAAAGAAAAGTAAAACAGGATTGTTAGGCGGACGATAGTAGAATAGGTTGGTTTCCGTTTCGTGCCGCTGGTTCTTACTACACGGTGAGTGATGATCCGCGAGTTTGTGATGTCCAATACCGAGTCTCCACAGTAGCCGGCGCATGCAGCGGGAATACAGATGCGTTGACAGGCTAATCGATTGTTCGTGACTAACTTTAAGTAGATAGGATTAAAATCTCAACCCGAATTCTTAACTAAATGATGGAATATTTCATTTGAACTAATGAGAGGCGGTGGATAGCTACGTTTAATATCCTCGAAAATGACCAATATGGGAATTTTCAGTTATATGGCAAAATTGCTGCCTGTTTTAGTATTAATTAGCGTTGCTCCTAAACTCTTACTATGCAAAGCACACGCAGGGCAGTGAGTGTCGACAGGGGTCAGAGAAGGGACGTGGTCAATCACACCGTGTGGATAAGGACAGCTGTCATACGGGCATCGTTTCGAGTGCCTGCCCGGTTCCACCAGTAAAAATGTTGAGATGGAGAGATTGCCTGCTGCGCATGTAGCCTAGCTAGAGATGATGTGTAAATCCTTGAGTTGAACTCAACCTCCCATTTATAGCCTGACTCCCAGATCGGGATGGAGGACGAGAAGAGAAGTCTTTACAGTATGTAGGTCGGTCCATACTTTAAGGGTAGGGAGATGGAACGTTCCATGCATTCTGTCTAACGGGTTCTGTTGTTCCACAGGTGCATACGGCTACTGTGAGCATACTCTAGGGCATATAAACTGGATACCATAAGAATATGCTGTACAATATCAATCATGTGTCAAATTTCATGAACTGATCCAAATCTACTCAGTTCTAGAGCTTGCTTGGGTTATACAATTCTTGAATCTACTCTGTGGTTGTGTGCATCTACTGTATGGGCTTAAGGGGTTGATTTGAGTTTCATTAAAAGCACTCAGTGCACTACCTCTCCTGTATCTCAGTGAGTCATTAAAGCTAGCCTATGAAATCTGATCTAAGTGTGAGTGGTTTTCCTAAAGCTCATTACTATGCACTCTCTGTCTAATGGCCTACAGTGATGGAGAATTGGCGTTAAAAGCCATTACTTAATAATTATACTTTGCTATAATACCTCCATGGGTTGGGATGCTAACTGCTCACGGTTAACACCCATGGTTCAAGGCTTATTCCTGGGGCTTCTATAGGGTTGACCTGTCCCCTCTGTGCCCCACGTCAATAACCTCCAGCACTCTGCACATTCTTAACGTCAACACTGATTGACCATGGATGAAATGGCACCAGTGGTGATAGCCTTGGCTCACACTAAAAAGATCTATTATCTGTATGTCGTTAAATATATGATTCAAATGACTGTGCTTGGAACTAAATTAGCATATTAATTGAATGCTGTGAAGAAGTCTCCTCTGACAAGGAGGACAAGTCTTATCTTCCCTGGGTCTTTGTTTGTGGACGTTTTGGGGGTTTTGGAAAGGGATTTAGTGCAGTAGCTGTTAGACACAAAGCTGGAAGCTTGCCGTAGAGATGTTCTCAGAGTGCACAGATTGGGTCTTAAATCGAAGACAGCCTGTTCTCACACTCTGCCTCATCGCTGTTAGTTTTTGCTGACACACAGTTTAGGCCTAAACTCTGCTAGGGAGGAAAAGTTGCACTAAAACGTATGCAGAACATTATCAGTTGAAGGGCACCTAAGATGATGCAAAGGGGACTTATAGCCAATATCAGTGTCTTCCATCCCATACTGGGTAACCCGAGTTGTCTGATTCTCAAGACAGTGCCTTGGAATGGTATAGCAGTGTTGTGCATGGATCAGACTAGCTGTGGGCACTGTAAAGCCTTCTAGCTTGCTTGTGGTGGTGGTAAGTAGTGGATTACCTTCATAGCCGAGTCGTATCTCGGAGCAGGACTGCTGATCTAGGATCAGTTCGGCCTCTTCAAAGAAATGAGGATGTGTAGGCACATGCTCCTAGAGCTCTTACTCTGAGACATGCTATAAATACAGAATGAGGGGCTTTATGGGAGCTGGGGACGGCTCCTCGGCGTGGAAGGCTAAATCTAGTCTGGGTTCATACAGAGAGGCCAGCACTGCAGGGCCCGCACCTTTGGGGCTCCCGAAATTGCTCAGTGTGCTGCTGAAACTCCCACATATCTCCATGGCGTTAGTGCTTCTAGGTAACGTCTCAACGCTCTTCTTCTCACTCCTGTCTGGAGTGACTGTCCCTAACTGTCCCTCTGGCATTCCCGTCGACATCTTTCGTTTTCTGCTTGGTTATTATTGTCTGTTTTAGCAAAGCAAATCCAGACTAAATACTCACTGGAAAAGCTGTTTGCTCCCTCAGGGTTTCTCTTCCTCCTCCCCGCCTTCCTTTTCATCCCTCTGCTGCCTCTCCCTCCCTCCCTCCCTCCCTCCCTCCCTGCCTCTCTCTCTCTCTTTCTCACCCCCCTAGCTCCCCTCTTCCCTCTCTTTCCTCTGTTATTACCACCGAGCCCTTGTGTTTTGCATGCTGTGTATGCTTTAGCGATGTTGTCTCCTCCTCCCTCATAAAAATGGCCTCATTCAATATTCATACTGCAGAGCCCTATTTTAAAAAATATCTTATTTATTACCTCCCTCCTTTTCAAACGTATTAACAGGTTGAGAGGCAGAGGACGGAGCAAATGAGAGAACGTCGAGGCCGCCCAGAGCTTAGAGAGATGGTGTGTGAGAGAGGGAGGGAGAGAGTGGGAATCTAATACAAGGGGAACTGGCATGTCAAAATAGTTGTTCCAGGCTAAGATGCTTTGGCGTTTTGAATGAGACAAAGGCCTGCAGCACTTTAGACTCTCTTACCCTCTGCATATCTCTAAGGCCTGGCAACTGTCAATCATAGAAGCAAAGCTGGAACTCGTAGTCGGAGTAGGCTTCATTCATGTTAATTTTACCCTTCATGTAAGGGGCCTTCCCGATCAATCATCCGTTTGAAACTGCAACTTGACAGTTAACCTTGTCTCTCTCCTGTTCCGCGCTAGTTAGTGCCTCCATCGCCCCCTGCTGACCATGCTGATTGCTGCGTTCCTGCTGGTGGCTGCTGCAGCCTTGACCTCAGCAGACTCTGAGATGCACAGACACAGACACGACACCAACCTGGAGATCTGTATCCTGCTACGCACTTGGTGTGTGTGTGAGTGTGTGTGTGTGAGTGTGAGTGTGTGAGAGAGAGAGAGAGACTGCCACTGCCAAGGCTACTGTGTCTTCCTTACCCTTGCCTTTCAGACAAGCGTCTGTTTGAGACCAAGAGGAAAGACCAGCTGAACGCTCTGAAGAACCTTGTGGAGCTGAATGACATCAATCAGCAGTACAAGATCATAGACATCATGCTCAAAGGCCTGTTCAAGGTACTGAATGACTGAATGAATGACTGACTGAATGAATGAATGAATGACTGGGCTCCACTCTGCCTCAGTCTCATTCGCTGTATTTGCTTCATTAGAAATTGCCCAAATCCAACAATTACTGTACATAGATTGAAACTAATTTAAATATTACACTATTTAGCACAATATAAAGCTGGTCAAATGTGCATCCAAGCACTTTTCTATCTTATGCTTAGTGTTTGTCTCCTAAAGAGGACAGCTATCCTCCATGTCTGCACACTTAATCCCCAGTGTGCTTAAGGCATTGTCAGCATTTTGTATGTGTGTGTGTTTCTCTTTGTATGTGGGTGGGTGTATTTGTGTGTGTGTGTGTCTGTCTGTGTGTATCTGTGTGTGTGTGTCCATGTCCGTGTGTGTGTGTGTGTTTGTCCGTGTGTATGTGTGTGTGTGTGTGTGTTTGTCTGTGTGTGTGTGTGTGTGCACGCGCATGCGTGTAGGTGTTGGAGGATTCCAGAGCCATCCTAATAGCAGCCAACATGCAGCCCGATGACCCGTTCCCCATGGATGACAAGATCAAAGAAGGTCAGAGACTGTTTCCCTCTTCCTTCTCTCCTCTACGTCTCTCCTCTCCTCCCCTCCTCTCTCCTCTCCTCCTCTCTCCTCACCCTTCCTCTCAACAGCTGGGTCTCTCCTTGCCGTTTTGTCTTCCTTTAGTACACTTCCTCCTTGATTGTCCTCCTGTGTTTTCTGCCAGTGTTTTCTATCTCGGAGACCCCCCCCCCCCTCCGTCCCTCCCTCTCCATCTCTCTCCCTCCCTCCCTCCCTCTCGCTCCATCTCTCTCCCTCCCTCCCTCCCTCCCTCTCCATCTCTCTCCCTCCCTCCCTCTCGCTCCATCTCTCTCCCTCCCTCCCTCCCTCTCCATCTCTCTCCCTCCCTCCCTCCCTCCCTCTCCATCTCTCTCCCTCCCTACCTCTCGCTCCATCTCTCTCCCTCCCTCCCTCCCTCTCCATCTCTCTCCCTCCCTCCCTCCCTCCCTCTCCATCTCTCTCCCTCCCTCCCTCCCTCTCCATCTCTCTCCCTCCCTCCCTCTCGCTCCATTTCTCTCCCTCCCTCCCTCTCTCTCCATTTCTCTCCCTCCCTCCCTCTCTCTCCATCTCCCTCCCTCCCTCCCTCTCTCTCTCCCTCCCTCCCTCCCTCCCTCCCTCCCTCCCTCCCTCCCTCCCTCCCTCCCTCTCCATCTCTCTCCCTCCCTCCCTCTCTCCATTTCTCTCTCTCCCTCCCTCTTTCCATCTCTCTCCTTCCTCTGTTCTTTCTCACCTTCCCAGTTAATCCTAATTCCATCAATCTTTACCCCCCCCCCCCCCCTCTCTCTCTCGTTCTCATTTTAGCCTGCCGTAATGTGGATTGCGTTTATTCATGTGTATGACATACTTTCCTAGATTTCATCAACCTTCTTAATCAAACCTCTCTCCCTCCCTCTCCCCCCCCCCCCCCTCCCTCCTCCCCCATCCATCTCTCTTTCTCTCCGTCCCGCATCCCCCGCTCTCTCTCTCTCTCTCTCTCCCCAGCCTACTCCCACGTGGTGGAGAACACGGCGTTCTTCGGGGACGTGGCGCTGCGTTTCCCCCGCATCGTCCACCACTACTACGACCGCAACGGCGACTGGGGGGGGCTGCTGCGCTGGGGGCTGCGCTTCTGCAACCTGACGGGGGTCTTCACCGGGGGGGCGCACCAGCACGTCCTCACCCTGGTGAGACCGGGGTCAAGGGAGGGGCACATCGTAACACAAGTTCAGAACGGGCGGCAACGTCGTATCTGCATCAATACATGAATTATACCTGTTGGACCGATGAAGAATGGATAGTTTGTAGAAATGCATTATATCTGTTGGTTTGATAATAAAGGGGTCATTCGCTCAAAATAACCGGGGCTAATATTTTATGGGACCCAGACTGTAGTTGACGATTACGTGAGCGGACGATGCGTTTTAGTGTTGCGATGCGTTAGTGTTTCTTCTCTTCAGAGACGTATTAATGTATGTCTTCCGCTCTCTCTGTATGTATCCCTTACTCTACCTCATCTCTCTCTGCTCCATCGTCCCCTCACTCCCTCCCTCCTTCCCTCCCTCCCTCACTCCTTCCGTGTGTCAGATGTCGCAGGAGCTGGGAATAATAGAGAAATCCCCAGACTTCACCAACCCGTACCGCACTGAGAGAGACGACGTGAGTTCCACACAAAGTACCTTCCAGCCTCGCGCTCGTGTGCATGCACGCACGCACACACACACACACTCACACACACGCGCACACACACACTCTCTTTCTCTCCCTCTCGCTCTCTCTCTCTCTCTCTCTCCCTCTCTCTCTCTCTCTCTCTCTTGCTCTCTCTCTCTCTCTTGCTCTCTCTCTCTCTCTCTCTCTCTCTCTCTATATATATATATATATATATATATATATATCTTAAACTCCCTCCCCATCTCGGTTGTAGGTGCTCCACACAGCGGAGGCTTTTCAGAAGATCTTGAGGGAGGAGGAGAAGAGGAGGAGGAAAGAGGAGAAGAGGAAAGAGATCAGGAAGGGGCCACGCATCTCTCGCTCCCGCACTGAGCTATAAGACTGGACCTCAGCCCCCTAAGAGCAGAGAAGAGGAGAGGGCAGAGCAGAGAAAGAACATGCTTGGAAGGATGGCCTTGAGTTCACACTTGGGAATGGAAGAGATTTAATCAAATGTCGAGGGATAGAATGCCATTTTAAAGTGAAGGGGAGGGACTGTGTGTGTGCAACACAGGAACAGATATTGTGCACTTGTAGAGCAATTAGTTCTGAAACGTTCAGTCATGGTAAGAGTTCTCTCTAAAAGAGCATTTGACAAGGGAAACTCTTTTTGATAACTTGATTACACATTAATGTACTTTGGAATATGATTCATTTGAATATAATTAATTTACTTTGAGAAAATAAATAGAATTGCTACTACGTTATTAACTTAATACAGTGCAATGCCATACTAAAACCAACAGTACAAATGAGTACTGCCTCAGCCAAATTCAGTTTTATGTGTTCAGTTGTAGGTCGGCTAGGTTACCCATTCAGAATATAAGAATATGAAGCTTGATTGTGTGCTTTTGCGTGATTTTATCTTTTCATCTGTTTCTTTGTCCCCTCTGTTAGTTGATGTGTTTGACGTTTTGTTGTTGTTATTGAGTGATCCTAGGTGTATTCACACGGTACAACATCGGAGCTTGACTGTGTGTGTGAGCTCCGAACATTTCCCATTACGCGTACCCATTGCTGTCTAATGACCGTCAAGTCTGTATTGTATGGTTGAATGGATGGTTGATTAGTGTGAAGGGGGGCGTGTTGGTTCTATTTTTGTTACAATATGTATTAAAGAATGAAAAGTCTTGTGCCACATCTAGGGAGGGAGCCAACGGCTACCAACAGCTATCATGTAGCGTACGTGTCAACATATTTTATGTTCATTAGAAAATTAAAATTCTCGTCAAGATAGCAGTTGCTACAATAATCTTGAGTTGATCATCTAGTGTGTCCTGCTTATTTGGTTTTATAATTCCATTTTGTTTTGTTTTTTATTCTTTTTAAGAAATACCCATATTTTAAGAGTATAAAGGAAGTACCCATATTTTAAAATTAAAGATCTATTGCATTTTGTTGATTGATGGTGGTGATAATGCTTTGAGAGTTTTGTATGCGACTGTTATTTAAATATATTCAGAGTAAGATTATAATTGCAGAAATGTTATTATATGATAATAAAGTCTTATCAATTTAATAAATTTGATGAAATAAAATTACTATGAAGAAAAACGTTTTTCTTCATTGCATTTATCAGCCAGCAGGGGGCGCCATCTGTACATATTGGGACTTTTATCCAAGTCCAATGTTCTTTTTGTGAACTGCTGAGCGGTTGCAGACAGTACGGTGGGCCGTATCAAAAAGAAAAGATTCAATCGAAAGAAAAGCCTTAATGTAGCAGGCGGGACGCTTGTTTAGAATGAGAAATGTCTCTTTCTAAGGAATCAGGTATGACAATGCTTAGGATCATATTTAACGTATTACTAGTATTTGGACAACAGTTCCTGAAACTCGTCAAAACAAGCCAGCTACGCTATCAAGCTAGCTACAGTAGCTAGCTGTCAACACACTCGCTAGTCGCCTAGCTATAAACTAGATCGAACAGTTGAATTATACACTCGAGTCACAATCTGAAGTTTGATCTATTTCTTCTAATGTTTGATTTTTGACATACCAGAAATGAAGCCAATTAAGTTAACGCTGATCATGTATTTCTATTCATCATCACGCTTAGCTCAACAATCCTGAACAATATCTGCTTTCCGGGGAACATTCATGGCCTTTCGGTAGAGTATAAGCCTGTAGTCAGAAAGCAGGGTCGGTCGGGTCACATTATGTAATGAATATCATATGAATCTGCTCACGGAGTTTGCAGTAGCTGCAGCAGGTTGTCCATAAAGACTTGTGACTGCTCCGCTGCCTCATTCAGAAATGCCTAATTTGCAAGTCTGATGTCACTGTTGCATGCTGCTTTTTGAGTTTGTTGTGAATGATAGGGCAGTAACCACACCCAGGATCTTTGTTAGTTTATAGTTTGTCTGTTATCATCAGTCTAAACACCGCGTTCACTGTGTTGTTGTTTCTCACCCAGGAGGGAGACAGGGAGCAGGGAGAGAGCTAGACGGCGCTGTCGAGGACGAGAAGGACGAGAAGGGGGACGACGTCACATCCAGAGAGACGGAAGAGCTGCGCCTGGTCCTGATTGGTAAAACCGGGTCGGGGAAGAGCGCCTCCGGTAACACCATCCTGGGCCGCAGACACTTCCTGTCCGAGCTGAGCGCCAGCTCCGTCACGCAGGTCTGCGAGCAGGGCGGCGCCGACCTGCCCGAGCAAGAGGAGGGCTGGGACGCGGACCAGGGTAACCCGGAAGTCCCAGGATGTAGTAGTAGTAGAAGGAGGAGGAGAGTGGTGGTCGTTGACATGCCCGGGTTTGCAGACACGCGCCTGGACGCGGAGGAGACCCGCGCCGAGATAGCCAGGTGCGTGACCCTGTCGGCCCCCGGCCCCCACGCCTTCCTCCTGGTGACCCCTCTGGGGCGGTACACCCGCGACGAGGCCCGGGCCGTCGACCAGATGGCGCGGATATTCGGCGAGGGGGCTGTGCGTGACCACACCCTGGTCCTGTTCACCCGCGGGGACGACCTGGAGGGGCGGGCGATGGAGGGGTACCTGAGGGGCGGGGCCCAGGCGGAGCTGAGGGGTCTGGTGGAGAGGTGCGGGGGGAGGTACCACGTCCTCAATAACAGAGAGACCGGGAACAAGGAGCAGGTGGCAGAGCTGCTCAGGAAGGTGGAGAAGATGGCGGCGGACGGGAACGATGGAGGATTTTACACCAACGTCATGTTCTCCGAGGCGGAGGCGGCCATTAGAGAAGAGCAGGAGAGGATGATGATGATGATGATGGAGCGAGGGCAAGTTGAGGAAGAGGAGGAGGAGGAGGAGGAGGAGGAGGGGGTGATGGACGACGACACGAAACTAGCCAAAAGAAGGAAGTGGGATTTGGAGTGGGACAGGATGAGACGGCCAGGAGGAGAACTCAGGAAGAGAGACTCGGAGAGGGGAGAGGGAGGGCTGAGGGGAGCGGAGGAGGAGGAGGAGGTGGTGAGGGTGGAGAGGTGGACGGAGGAGAGGAGAGAAAGCGCCTTCAGTTTCCTGAGGGAGCGGGCGGAGAGGTGGAGGGGGCGGAGCCGGGCCCGGCAGAGAGACGGCGGGGGCGGCAGCGGGAGGCGGTCCTTCCGCTCCGCCCTGCGCCGCCTCCGCGCGGAAGCCACCCTCTCCGGCAGGGTCCTGGAGAGGGTGAAGGTCCTGGTGGCGGCCGGGGCCACGGGGATGGCGGTGGGGGCGGCGTTTGGCGCCGCCGCCCCCTTGGCGGCTGCGGCCGGGGCGGCGGCCGCGGGGAGCGCCGCGAGCTTCGCCGCTGGACAGCTGGTCGGGTTGTCGGCGGCCGGAGGGGCCGGGCTGGGGAAGGCCGTGGGGGCCATAGTGGCGGCGGCCGCCGGAAATACGGCGGTGGCTCTGGGGGCAGCGACCGGCGGGGTGCTGGGGGGGTCCGTGGGCGCCCTGGCTGGGGCCGAGGCTGCCGGGCCCGGGGAGGCAGCTCTGGACGCCCTGGGGCAGGTGAGCCTAATGGGGGCAACGGCCGTCGGGGTGGCAGCCGGCGTGGGGGGCGCCATGGGGGCAGGGGCTGCCTTGGGGGCGGCTGTCAGCGCTACTGCCCTAACTGGGGCGGAGACGGCGGGGGCGGTCGGTGTAGCTAATGCCACGGTAGCGCAGGGTGCCGTAGCCTCCCTGACCACCGGGGGCAGCGTTGCTGCTGGGGCAGCTGCGAATGGGACAGTGGCTGTCGCCCAGGCCGGTGGTGGGGCTTGCGGGGCAGCTGGGGGGTTGGTTTCAGATGCCTGGGGCGCCATGGGGGCCAGGGTCATAACGGCAGTGGCTGACATCGGGAAGGCGGCGGCGGGCATTGCCCTGGCAGGAGGCCTTGTGTTCAAGGTGGTCAAGGAGAAGGTCAGGACCAGCACAGGAAACACGGAGGCCGACTACTCAGAGAAGAAGTCCTATGAAATCTACTGGAACAAATGAGGGTCAGGGCCTAGTCCAAAACTCCAAATAAGAGAGGGGACATTTAGAGATCCTTTCAGGACAATAACTTTCACTTTTAAAAGTCTTCTTGAATCTGATTAAGCCAATATGTAACATTCAGAATCAACATTCACAATCAGACGGATTAAATCACATGTACTGTAGTGAGTGAGTCCTACACACATAGCTGAGTGTTTTTACTCCCTCTTTTCAATATTTATGATGAGCTACAGTAGTGTGTCTAGGGCTTGGCAGTGTGCAGTGTAGTACTCACATCACATTGTTTGAATTTTTATTTGTTTGAATTTGGCAAACTGAACGAGTTTAAGTTAAGATTTGTATGATATTTTTGATGTGCACTTACCATAGTTGTATAAGCTTTTAGATGTGCCCTTAAAATATTTGTATAAGCAAATAACCACACCTATAGCTTCTTTTCAGCTATATTGTTTTTTTTCTGCAGTTCAAGTTGGTCTTCCATTATCATTAGTAGAAAATACTATTTACTAGCCACCCTATATCAACAGTATTTCACAGGAAGTATGTTGTGCACTTGCAGTGTTCACAGTGATAAACTGTAAATTGGTGTGGATCGTCATCCATGATTGATTGATTGATTGTGTTTTCAAGAATGGCTTGCCGTGACAGGTGCCTTGAAGAGATTGCAGTAGTTGTTCTTACATTAAACTGAAAAGCAATAATAAAGATTGTTCCTACATTTAGAAATGGTCTGTTTTTATTTTTTATTTCTCTGTTTGTTTTACTGAAACTGTTCCCCTTAGATTGATTGCATAGAGGTAGAAGATGGAAAGTATGGGCTCACATTAGAGATTGTATCCCTTGATACTGTTTGTTTTGTGTACTCTTGGTGCGCCCTGGTGGCGATACACATGAACACCCCCGTTTCTGCGTAGGCTCCAATGGGTGGAGTCAAGCTGCTCGGCCTATCGGCGTTCTGGTACTATCAGGCCACGACAAACGAGGCTTTCCGATTGGATAACGGTGCCTGGTCCCATGCGTTGACAGGCTGCGTTTGTGAGTGACAACGTAGAGGAAAACAAGAAGATGGCGACTTCTAAATTGTAAATTAGTTTAGCTTTATAGAACTTTACCTCACCGCGTCAGTTGTGAGGTGTATCCCTTCCTCGGATACCAGTATAGTTCTAGATAAGATAAAGCAACGGTCGGTAGGTGTTATTGGACCCATCTCCGCCTGCTGGGCCTTTTCTCTGATAACCCACCGGTATACGCCGGGGAGGCGAGGCTCAGATAAAGGATGGACGGCGGGGAGCACATCCCGACTCTAGAAAATATGGATCCTACCTTGTCGGAACTGGGCAACGAATTTACATTAGGGGACATCGACGGTGAGCCATGTTATTTATCGTGTCACTGAATTCAGGGCATTCGTTTGTGTGTGAGCGTGTGTCCTTCCGGAGAAACCAATGGTTTAGACTAGATACCGAGGTCCTATTTACCGTAGCTAACGTTATATAACTGTCAGAGTGCTGTCATTAACCTGTTCGCATTTACTTGGGTCTGTCAACATTTTTTGACCCAGAATGTATTATTCTTTTAAAATTAACTTGTTTATTCAAAAACTATGCGGACAATAGGCTACAGCCTGTAGGTGCTTCAGGACGGAGACACCTGCATGTAGCTACTGTAGTCTAGAGTGCAGAAGGCAGCAGTACTGTGTTTGCTGTAATACAATACATGTATTTTAGAAATTATTCATCGCTGTGTCCAGCACTGACTGACATTTAAACAAGGTAGTTAAGATGCTGTTGACGTTTCATAAGTCACACAGGAATTTCAGTTGATGAGGTGGTATAATTGGCAGGTGTTATTGGAACAAGTGAGCGTTTGCGTGGGTAGTTGACAAAACTCCTCGGCTGAGTGTGACTTACACATCAGTGTGACAGAGTAGCCAGAATAACTTCATAATACTTCTGCAGGGAATTGTAGGTATAATTTTTCAATTAACCTCTTCAAGTTAATCAAATAATAATACAATCTAGGCTTGTTAGCCCACGTGTCATTTTACTGAGGCTCTTTATTAATTAGCTTATTTTCCATTTTCAATGTGTGCTTGTCTAAAGTTGACATAGTGATTCGAATGGATCATTGACAAGTCTGATTCAGAAATACCATTCAGTTGTGGAACTGATCTCTTGTGAGATCCTGTGGAACTGATCTCTTGTGAGATCCCGTGGAACTGATCTCTTGGTGTAGTGGTGCCAAGCTCAAGACCGCCAAAATAGGGAGGATTTCTGTACCAAAGCGGGGGCTCTGGGGGTCCCCCCCCCCCCCCCCCCCCCCAAAAAAAAAAAAGTTTCAGAGACTTAGTTTCCTGTATTCTGGTGACTTTTAAAGAATGAAAATAACAAAATCGTGAAACATATACTGAAAAGTATGCTGAAACAACATGTTTAGCCTACATGAAATATGCTTTCTTTAATTTTGAGTTATTGGCTGAGAATGATAGAATGTTTTATTTAGCCTAATATTAAAATAATGTTTGATGCCCATTGATGCTTAACTGCATGCTCATACAGTCTAAATCATCAGACT
The DNA here is from genome assembly GCF_949987555.1 of Borostomias antarcticus. NCBI lineage: Eukaryota > Metazoa > Chordata > Actinopteri > Stomiiformes > Stomiidae > Borostomias > Borostomias antarcticus. Next base: position 28,654,245 of record NC_140238.1, on the reverse strand, counting down.
CTTTCTAATCTCTCATCTTCACTCTCTCCTGTCCCCTTCCTTCTCTCTCTTCTCCTGCTCTCCTCTCAACAACCTATATCCTTTCCTCTCTCACCTGTCCCTCCACTTTTTGCTGGTCCTGTCTTCTCCTACCACAATCACTGCCTTTTTTTTTTTTTTAGCTTACATAAATAATATGCTTGATTAGGCTACGCTTAACTGATATTTCGTTGCATTTGCTGTTGCTTTGACTGGCACTTTTTAGGTGGCTGGAGGAACATTAACGCAAGCTAGCGTTGTTCAACTTGAATTTCAGCCAGCCCAAAAGACGGTTGCTCAATCAATCCATCAGTCAGGGCAGGGCCTTTGATTCGCATGTTTGCGCTTGTGATGTGGGCCGTCTCATTGACAAGTTTGCTGACTGACAGACAGCAGTGTTTATGGCTACGTAGATGGAGGCTCCGCTTCGGCTCAAACATAGGCAAGGCTACTGGGTGCATGTGTAGCTCCACGTCGTGTTTCTTCACTGTATTTGTTTAGATAACGTTACATATTTATCACACTTCAGCTATATTTTTTACTTGGCCGATCAGACAACTGCATGAGGCACCCGAACAGAGTTTACTGGTCCAGGGGAAGCAATAGGCTAGCCTACCTGACTGCTCTCAACATCATTCTACTTTCTCTTCCTCTTCAAATATTGTCGGATGTCCATCTGGAAAATGTAGGCTGTAGGCCAGTTGTCATCAGCAAATGATAAGACCAAATAGGCTAGAGATGGGCAGGAGCTGGCGGCACTTTTTACTGGACATTATCTAGCTCTACGCTAGAGTCCACTTATTGATTAGAAACATTCATATATTTTAAACTGCTATGTACCCTATTGAGGCAGAAACATTGCCATTCCTTCCTGTCAGATCAGAGCAACTTTTCCTCTCCATATGGGGAGAGCCTGCCACTGCATGCTGCAGAGACCGGTGCTAGCTAGATAGCATCACTGTTGCTGTTCTTATCAAAACAAGAGTTGTCCCCTTGGCGCACAGTGAAAGGACAGGGCTTTGGCTGCAGGCTTGACCAGGAGCGGGGTCACCGGATTTCAATTAGAGTGGAATTTTAGTGAATGCAAAGTCACCAGACTGATACAGACAGAAAGACAATGAGAGATGAGACAGAGAGTCAGACGCATAGACAGCGAGGGACGGACGGACGGATGGATGGATGGTGTTGTCATGCTACAGCGAGGGCTGGATGGATTAGAAAGCAGGAACTAGCAGAGAACCCTATTTTGTACTCTGCAAAATGTGTCTAGATGTGAGAGAGGCTGTGTAGGTAGCTAGGTACAGTTAGGTACTTCACTAATAACGGGGGGGAAATTGCATCGTAGAGGCGGGCTGTAGTGTATGGGAACGCTGTGTTCCAGCTGCTCCCTGTGGCCCTCAGGCCTTCAGAGATTGGTCTCAGCAGGTCTTAGAGAGGCCATTTCCTAAAAAAAAAAAGAGGTCTTTTAGGTCTGATGTCATCTGGAATGTTCTCCTCCCACTCTTCCTTCTGCTGCTGCTCTGATTACATAACCTATTTTCTGTGCTCCGAGCCGCAGGGGAGACCGTCCTGCTCTGGCAGGGCTCACCCTTTGTGTCAGGCTCGTCTGGGGCTCCAGAGGGCTGAAGGGAGTTAGGGGATGGCTTTGTCCTGTCTGTCGAAAGCCAAACCCCCCTGTGTGTGTGTGTGTGTGTGTGTGTGTGTGTGTGTGTGTGTGTGTGTGTGTGTGTGTGCGCGTGTGCGTGTGCGTGTGTGTGCGCGTGTGTGTGTGTGCGCGCGTGTGTGCGTGTGTGGGGGTGGGGGTAGTTTCGTTGTCTCATTAGGCTAATTGTCAGTGTTTTACCTGGGTCTATTAGTGAAATGTGATACATGGGAGACAACCGACAAGTAGTAACCGCTATCATGCTAACCTGCAGGCCTACAGTTAATGAGTGTGTGTACGAGTATTGATTACCATCGTCTGTGGCTTCTATCTGCTGCCAGAGTTCAAGGCTGTGGCCCCTAATCGACAGAAGTGTGATGTTACTTTTAACTCACATTCTTCTGGCATTCCAAAGTCCCTTGACAGAGACGTCTGTGAGATTATGTACTGGCCTGGGACATGCCATGAGTGACATGACTCAATTGACTGTCAGTGTTACGCACATTACGATAAGCATTACATTCAGATTCAGAAAACCTTGTTGTGACTGAAAATCATCTTAGATGTGGCTCAACAATCAACACACTGTACAAAACACAACTCAAACTAAGAGGATAGTTAGTCTAGTGAGTTTGGAATGCTTGGGGACAATTAGGCTATGTTTGTTCGACACTATTTGTTTTGTATATTAGGCCTAATAGGAGGCCTATTTTGTGGCAGATCAGGTTGGAAATGGAAAAGGGCAAATACATTGGATGGTAAGAATAGCATTAAATTCTCATAACATCTTTAAAGTGGGCTAGTAAAAACAGTAAAGACTAGCCTACTTTAAAGATGTTATAAATGATTTATTGCTATTCTTAGCACGAGCCGCCAGCCTGCCTATCTGCCAGGTGTTGTTAGGCTGTCCGAGGATGAAGCCAGCTAGCCAGATAAAGAGGAGCTAAAGAAATGTCCTTATCTCTGTTTTTAATTACTTTACAGTAGCCTTTCTAGGTCATCTGTGTTAAGTGCTTCGTCCTTGGCCAAGGCTAGGTGTGTGTCTGACAGCTCCACCCTCTCTCTCTCCCCCTGTGCCAGAACCGTAGCATTAAGGCAGGTCAATGACGTACACCTCGCTTTGGCTAATTCCTCCTCCTCTCATCGTCCCCGACGCGCTGACCTTGACCTGAGGCGATGAACAGCAGAGTTGCTGTTCTAAGTCTCTGCTTGAGGTCACTGCCGAGGAGGAAGAGATCCAGGGAGGCCCCGCCCGCTGCTCGCCACTGGCCTTGCTCCCAGTCTGACACCTTATGCAGATAGCGATCCACATGCGGTTCATGGAAGAGTGGGTTAATAGCGAGTGAGTTAGACATGGTCAGGCAGAATGGACAAGTAGCACTACCAGGGTGATGCAAGATGCTTATGGCATTTGTGTTTTAACTAGTTAGGGTTAGGGTAGTTGCAAACTGCCCTAAAAAAAAAAAAAAGGGCTAGTTGCAAATTGTAGGCACTTTCCTGAATCGATCATTGGTAATGTTAACGATCAATCAATCGATTAATTGTAATAAAAATACCTACATTTCCAAACAATACAAAATACGATTTTTTTCTCTTAATAAACGTTTTATTATGGACGGAATGTGTTATTTTTTTCTGCCTGCTGCGCATCATAGCTCCTCCTCGCAAACACTGAGCCGATGGTGGGTTTGCTGCAGGTGAGAAGAGGAGGAGAGCCATCTTATCCGAGTGAACATTCTTCAAGTGCTGGAGCATTGCTGTTGTTGTTGTGTTGTACCTGTGCACGGCATCACAATATTTGCAAGTGGCTTCTCCTTTCTTTGCGAAGTGGTCCCACACAATGCTTTGCTTGGCCCGCTTCATTTTTCAAAATATTCCGCTGTTGATTTCTCCTCTCTGCATTTCTCCCAAGATGGCTGCTTCGTTATATAGAATAGTTATATTGCTCCCTCTGGCATTTCATTAAAACATGATTTGAAAAGACACAATCCTCCCACGTTGTTTGATAGTAGATTGAGTGAATTTCACGTGCTCAAGCAAATCCGTAATGACCAATGAATCGATTTTCAATAAATTATTTGCTTTTAATATTATTAAGAATTATTACTTCTTCTTCCTAGGAAGTCTGACTTCCCATGCATAAAAAAGCGAGTTGCTGAAAATCGCCAGTTGTCTCTTTAATAAACTTAGGCCCAAATCCACAAAGAATGGATTGCTCCCGCTAATAGCTCGATATTTTGCACAGCGATTGCAACGGCAATCTGCTCCAGTTTAGCACGATATCCATAAAAGATTTTGCTCTAATGATGCCCGGGCAAACACGCCCGCAAATTTGCCAACCGTGTGCAATTAAACTTCACAGGTTCTGAGGAGAGACAGGAGAGAGTGCGCTCTGACTGCTGCAGTTAATACCAGCTTTTCAAAAGCGGTATAGAACCAAGGTTCCAAGAATTCTGAACCGAACCGGTTCACGAACCAGAGTTACTTTGGTGGAAAAGGGCTATTTGACCAGGACAGAATGGCACAACCTCAAACCTTGTTCCATCTAACTGTAGCCTGTTTGTGTATATATGTGTACACCTAGACCCTCATATATTTACCATATGTCTCCTCCTTCCTCTTACTCCGCCCGGCCCTGACCAGTGCTGCGCAGCAGCTAGAATACCAGCGTGTGATTGGTCGCCAGCGATCCACCTGTAGTCATGGTGCTGGTGAGGGAGGAAGGGAGGGTGTAACAGAATAAGCCACCAGCACTCACAGGAAGCCGTTTGGTGTCATTGACTCCCAGGTGTGTCTCCTCCTTCAAAGACACGTTCTGGTTTGTGTTTGGCCATCAGATGGAACAGGAAGGTGAATGCTGCCGTTGTTCCACAGGTGTGGCCGCATTCCTCTCTGGCTGCTCTGTGTGCGCAGTGGTGACGACAAAATGACCAAGGCCTCTCTCTAAAATAGTATGTCTGTTAGAGGATATTGGACATCAGTTGATGTATCCTCATAATAGTGACCAAACACAGTCTGTCAAACTCACTGACCTGGTTTTCGCTCATTTTTTCACTACTCACGGCTGCAGGTACTCTTGTGATACTGGTCTTGACCTACTGCTATCTGTCTTCTCAGTGAAATTGCTGCGCACAGCGCACTCAGTGGGAACGCGTGTGATTGGTCAGACAGCATAAGCGCCTGTGATTCGTCCGTGTAGTCCTAGCACACTCAATTCAAAGCAAAATTATTAATCACATTAATTGCGGCCTTTTGCGATTAGTTAATCACGGAGGTCATAATCACGATTAATTCACGATTAATTGTGCAGCCCTAACTTCATTGTTGCTTTTAAGAATTGAAGTATTTCACTATGAAGTTGAGAGGAAGTGACATGATTTTGCTAACCCTTCTTATTCTCTCTCTCCCTCTCTCTCTCTCTCTCTCTCTCTCTCTCTCTCTCTCTCTCCCTCTCCCTCCCACTCTTTAGAGATGGTCCAGTTCATCAGTAACCAGGTGGGGGATTTCCCTGACCTCTTCGATGACCAGATGGCCTCCGCTGGCTCTCTGCAGACGGGGGCGGGGTCAGCCGTCCCTCACCCGGCCCCCCGGACCCCCCAGGCCCCCCAGACCCCCGCCGCCGTGTACCAGCCCAGCAGCATCACCCTCATGCCCTCCCAGATGCTGGCCCCCCAGTCCCTGCCGCTCACCCCACCCCACACCCCGGTCCAGACCATATCTGCCGGGCAGCACCAGGTGACCCGCGCCCCTCCGCTGCTCCAGCCCCGGCCCCAGGCGACGGTGCAGCCCATCCAGCAGGCCCAGCCCACCATCCAGGTCCAGACCCAGAGCTTCCCGGTCCACACCCTGGTCCAGACGCACAGCCAGACCCTACCGATCCAGACACAGGCCCAGACGGTGATGATCACCTCCAACGGGGGCCAGTCCCGCTTCATCCAGAACCCCGTCATCTGCCACCAGAGCCCCACCACCGGCTTCCAAGGTCGGGAGGGAGGGAGGGAGAGAGGGAGGGAGGGAGGGAGGGAGGGGAGGAGAATGCTGTTGTCCTGGGAGGGGAAGTCTCTTAAGGAGCAATGGAGAGTCTTGAAAGGAAGAATTGGTGTTTGTTGTTGTAAATGGACTAGGACTCTGTAAGAACCTGTAGTGTTCCTGTTAATGGACAGCGTGTGTGACGGTGCTATTCTGTGTTCTTTTTGTGAAACTTCTCATGCTGGCTGTGCGTCTGTTTTTGAGGGGTCTGTTTGCTGACTCCTCTGTCCACAGTCCTCCAACCGCAGTTGCAGAACATTATGACATCACAGGTCCAGCCGATGACCATCCAGCACCAGCGCCTCCTGACGCAGAATGGCCAGACCATTCAGACCCTCTCCGCAGCGCCTACCACAGTCCACACTATGCAACAGCAGATGCAACAGGTCCCAGTGAGTAACCCACTACAGGCCTGTCCTGAGGCCTCAATCACTCACATGTCTCAGAATCAAACAAAGCAGTACAATGTCAGTGTAGGAGCCATGGGTAAGGGTTTTATTATTGACATGTATTAGGTACGTAAGTACGTAATTCACTCTGTATTGACACTCCGGCTGTGGGAGTGACAATGGGCGTGTACTAGCGGTTTGGGCGTTTTAATTAGTCTCACCTGGACACTTGGGTTTAGTTGGTCATGGGGTAGGGTGAGCACGAGGAGGTTACTTTCTGTTGACCGCAGCGAGCTGTGACCCCTATGGTTTGACCCCTGCCTTGCACTCGCTACAGAAACAATTAGAAATGGTCTGAACATGTGAAATGGACAATACATTTATATAACTTTATATCGGAAGTGGACATGGATTTATGGGTGTGTGCGTAATCAGTTGGACTGTTTCCTTTGCTTAGCCTTCCACGGCCGTGTGTCATATTTGGATCATTACCAGTCAGCTGCAACATTCAGTAGACTTTCTGAAGCTATTAAGCATTTCTAAGGTGCCTGACATCCAAGTTCAGGAGGGGAAAAGAAATGTGTACGTATTACGAGTCAAAGTATTTGAACCTGTTATCTCTCTCTCTCTCTCTCTCTCTCTCTCTCTCTCTCTCTCTCAGCTCCTGGTCCACCAGCCTCAGATTCTGAAGACGGACTCACTGGTTCTGACGACCCTGAAGCCAGACGGCACCCAGGTCCTGTCCACCATGCAGAACCCGAACGGGATCACCACCCTGACCACGCCCATCCAGACCACGCAAACCATCCAGGTCCCGGTGGGTTACTGACCCCCTAAGCTCCGCCTCTGTTCACCTCAGGGAAATCCCTGATCTCACGTTACTGGATTAGTAACAGCCAGTGTGGAGAAGCACATGCTTTCAACCATCGAGTCACGTTAGATCAGAGATCACCTCGGCCCTGATGGAGGTCACGTAAACAGAAACGCTGTTTCGACCAATGTCTGCCACTTCCTCTCACTCCACCTCCACCTCTCTATCTGTCTCCCTCTCTCTCCATCTCTACCTCCACTTCTCTGACTACCTGTCTCCCTTTCTCTCCACTTCTGACTACCTGTCTCTCTCTCTCCACTTCTGACTACCTGTCTCCCTCTCTCTCCACTTCTGACTACCTGTCTCCCTCTCTCTCCACTTCTCTGACTACCTGTCTCCCTCTCTCCCCACTTCTGACTACCTGTCTCCCTCTCTCCCCACTTCTGACTCCCCGTCTTCCTCCCCCAGACCCTAATGGGCAGCAACATCCTCACCACCATGCCCGTCATGATGGGGGGCGGGGACAAGCTGCCGATCAAGCAGCTGTCGACGGGCAGCATCCACTGCGGAGGCATGGGCCGGCAGGGCATGGAGCACGGGCAGATGATGGTGGTGGGCCCGGGGGGCGTGGTGAAGGAGGGGGAGAGGCGGACCACCCACAACATCATCGAGAAGAGGTACAGGTCGTCCATCAACGACAAGATCCTGGAGCTCAGAGACCTGGTGATGGGCAACGACGCCAAGGTTCGTCTCCCGTTCAAAAACGCGACGCCGCCACGCTTTCTCTGTCTCACACACACTACAGCTCAATAGGAACACACACAATTGATCTCCATGCAGAAAAAACGTGAAAATTAAGTGAAATAGAAACTTGTCAGTATGTCCAAAAGTCCCTCATCCCTATTTCTTCAACATCAACTCTTGCTTAAATGTTTAATATAACACACCAACGCCCCTGTCCACAGATGCACAAGTCGGGCGTGCTGAGGAAAGCCATCGACTACATCAAGTACCTGCAGCAGGTCAACCACAAGCTGCGGCAGGAGAACCTGGCCCTGAAGATGAACCAGAAGAACAGTAGGTCCTCCTGTGGGGGGAAGGAGGGGGGGGGGGCTGGGACAAGGGAAGGGGGTTGGTAGATAACTACACTCTGGTACTAGAAAGAGAACGGTTCTAAACCTGGCCCCATCTTGTTTGTTTGTCATTGTTTGTCTGTCTCTCTCTCTCCCTCTCTCCCTCTCTTCCTCCCTCCGTCTCTCAGAGTCCGTGGTTCTGTCGGAGGATGTGGAGATGAAGCCCGAGGTGGTGATGATGTCTCCCCCGGCCTCAGAGTCCGGTTCCGGGTCCAGTTCTCCTCAGTTCTCTCCCTACTGCATCGACTCGGAGCCTGGCAGCCCCATACTGGACCACGAGCCGGTGAGACACACACACACACACACACACACAACACAGCCACACCATAGACACATACACAGACAGGCCTTGACACACACGCTCCCTCCCCCTCTCCCAGGTGAAGAGCGAGCCTGACTCGCCCTCCTCGGTCGGAGTGATGGACCGGTCTCGTCTGCTGCTGTGCGCCCTGACCTTCCTCTGCCTGTCCCTGAACCCGCTGCCCTCCCTGCTGGGCCCCGAGGCCCAGGGCGGCCCCGGCCTGGCCCCCGGACACGGACCCTCCAGGACCCTCGTCTGGTTCCCCAGCCAGACGCAGAACTTCAGTAAGAGCGTCTCCACTCACCGGAGAAGTAGCGCGCAGGACACGTCCGCGTCTTTGACACCAGAGCGCAGAATGACACACTAGTCATTTCCCGGTTGGGGGAGACTTGTTTGAGGAATGCGCAGATCACCAGATTCTGACTCCGCCCCCCCCTCTCTCTCTTCCGACTCCTCCCCCTACAGCGTCGTGGCTGTGGTGCCTGTTGCCGTGGGTGAGCGTGTGGGTGCTGAGTGGCGTGGGCGCGGTGTGGGGGTGCGTGCGGGTGCTCTACCTCTGGGAGCCCGTCACGCCCCTCCACTCCCCCAAATCGGTCTCCTTCTGGAGGCACCGCAAACAGGCCGACCTGCACCTCAAGAGGGTGAGCTCCAACCCCCTCTCTTCACTTCACGTTCCATTTTCTCTTTTCGCTCATTGGTTAAGAGGTCGCATCCCGGAGCGGACAGAGCCTTAATGTGCGTCTCTGTGTTGATATTGTATCTCGCAGTGTGTTTGTGTTGCTGCGGCAAAAATGGCCAGTTAAGATTTTCGGAAGCGTACATTTATTTTCTTTGGACTTTACCATGATGTGCTGTGTGTAAACTCGCCTCTCCATCCATATACTTTCTTTCTTTCTTTCTTTCTTTCTTTCTTTCTTTCTTTCTTTCTTTCTTTCTTTCTTTCTTTCTTTCTTTCTTTCTTTCTTTCTTTCTCTCTCTCTCTCTCCCTCTCCCTCTCCCTCTCCCTCTCCCTCTCCCTCTCCCTCTACCTCTCCCTCTCCCTCTCCCTCTCGTCCCTCTCTCTCTCTCTCTCTCTCTCTCTCCCTCCAGGGAGAAGATGCAGCAGCAGTGGCCAGTCTCGAGACCTGCCTTTCAGTCCTGACCAGAGCCCTCCCCTCCACCAATCTGGACTTGCTCTGCTCCCTCTCCTGGAACCTGATTCGCTACTGCCTGCATCGCCCCACCCCCTTGGGCTGGCTGGTGCGCCAGGTTGGAGGAAAGCAGGGGGGGGAGGAGTCTAAGACCAGTTCCCGGGACGCAGCCCTGGTCTACCATAGGCTGAGCCAGCTGCAGCTCACAGGTGATTGGGTAGTAGATTAGCCTGGGTTTCTTATACATGATCTCACGAGAAGCTATCCAAAACCAGATACTCAAATTCTCAGATACCTAAAGTTTTTATCATCGACCCCCCCGTTCCCCTCCCTATAGGCAAGCTTCCCCAGCGGAGCGGCGTGTGGGCCCTGTCTCTGTCGCTCAGCGCTCTCAACCTCAGCGAGAGCGCCAAGGGAAAGATGGCCGCCGCCCAGCTCGCCCAGATCTACGTGACGGCGGCGACCGCCCTGCGCACCGCGCTGGGGCACCACCTCACCTTCCTGCCGGTGAGGAGAAGCCCCGCCCCCTCCGTCCGTCCACGCTCTCCTTCCTCCTCGTCTTTTTCTCCATCGTCCCGTCGTCATTATAACGACTCTCTGTAAAGCGCATTGTGTTGCCTCTGTGTAAGAAATGCGCTATACAAATAAAGTTTATTGTCGTCTCACTGTCCCGCCCCCTTCCCTGTCTCCGCCTCCCAGGGCTACCTGCTGAGCTGTGCTGAGAGTGTGGCCAGCCAATCGGAGTCCAAGCCCGTTCCGGACTGCCTGCGCTGGCTCTTCACCCCGTTGGGCAGGCAGTTCTTCCTGAGCTGTGATTGGTCGGTGAAGTGTGAGAGAGTGGAGAGGTTGTACACCTGTCAGAGAGACCCAGGTACGGACGGCAGAATCACAGGAGGAGGGATTGTAGCACAACTGACCCCCCCCCTCCCGGTCTATCTAGAATTCATTTGAAATTCAGTTTTAGGGTTTATTGCTTAAGTCCTAGTTGTTCCTTGAATTGAAATGAATTCCCTCTCTCTCCCTCTTCTCCTCCACCTCTCTCTCTCTCTCTTCTCCTCCATCTCTCTCTCCCTCCCTCCAGCAGACCCCATAGCCCAGCTGCACCGTTGTTTCTGTGAGAAGCTTCTAGAGAGAGCGGTCCACTCCCTCATCCAGCCCCAGACCAGCAGCGAAGCAGGCAAACGCAAGGACGACTCGGGGTAGGCCTGGGGTCCTCGCACTGTGTCGTAACTGTCCTGTGACCCAAGGTGTCAACAATTGGCTCTGCCCAATTGTTCACATTCTCCCTTCTCTCTGTCTCTCTCTCTCTGTCTCTCTCTCTCTGTCTCTCTCTCTCTCTCTCTCTCTCTCTCTCTCTCAGGGAGTTCTCCAGTGCTCTGGAGTTCCTCCAGTTGTTGAACAGCTGTACGGAGGAGTCTCCCTCCCCCTCTCCTCACTTCCCGGCCGCGCCTAATCACACCACTACGCCAGGTAACGGGAAACACACACCCCCCCCACACACACACACACACACACACACACGTACACACTGACAGACACACCCTTGCATGCCTCAGTCTCAACCACACCCCGTTTGCGTGTGAGAGTAATAAAGCTAGTGTGTGTGTGCGAGAGTATCGTGTTCTGCCTCGTTTCCGTCAGATGTGGTGTGTTTGGATTTGGGAGGCGCGTCTGTGGACGACCCGATGATGATGAGGATGATGATGTATCGATTTCCCATTGTCTGCCCATATTTACAAAGAACAGTGTAACTGAACCACAGTGTAACTGAACCACAGTAGTGTGTGATTACATTTCATCCACATTGTGGTCAGTGATGGAACAATACATGAGAGAGAATATTAGCGGAACCCTCCGAAGAACCATTGTCATTAAGTCCCTTGCGCACACACACACGCACACACACACACACAGAACTCATGCACACTTATATTTTCTTGGGTTAATGGTGCGTTCCAGTTGCCTGGGAAGTAGGAATTTGTTGTTGGCATTGACACCTGAGGTCACCGAGTTCCAGAAACAAAAGGCGAATAACCCACTTTGTCCTCATCTTTATTGTAGTTCTAGCCAAGTTGGCTATTGTCAGCAATACCGGTTGATAATTATGACACATTATGAGCTGTTTTGCGCACGCAAACACCATAGCCACCTTGTCCACCGAAGTTCGACTGTGTGTGTACGGACGATTTAATGAGACACAAATAAGACCGAAGTGCTAATAAACAGTCTTACTACAGCTTTCATTTATTGTTGATGCGCGGAGCAGCCATCTTGATTTGAGTTCGGAGGTGAGGTCGGGGTAGATTCTTTCCCCCTGAGTTAACACGGTGGAAATCCCCGTTCAGGTGACGTTTCTGATGACGAACTAGGAAAAAACAGAACCATCACTATCCTCTGAACGCTCTTGTCTCTCTCCCTCATAGTCGCGGATCCAGTGAGTCGCTGGTGGGCACTGGTCCTGAGGGCCGCCGTTCATTGGCTGCAGGGCGATGACGTCACCGTGAGGTCGCTGCTGGCCGAAACGGAGCGCATGCCCAGAGCTCTACACACACTCGAGTAAGTACAGACCGCAGGGAGACTAGAGCGTGTGCGCGTGTGAGCGCGCTCTGTGCCATGCAGCTCTCCAGATGGATAACCTGTGGTGGCCCCACCCTGCTGTGTTGGCCCCGCCCTGCTGCGTTCTAGCCACCCGCTGCCCAAGGCCGTGCTGCTGCTGTGCAAGGCTGTCCAGATGAGCCTGGCCCCTGTGAAGGGAGAGGGGGCCCTGGCCTGTCTCTCCCACTGCGACCGAGCCAGCGGATACCTGCGCTCCAGCATCTCCGTCCCCCTCGCCCAGTCCGGCAGCTGGCTCAACAAGGTACACACACACTCAGACACAGACACACACACACACAGGCGCACACACACCTGCAAGACATGCACAAACAGCACACACATAATAGTTCTGAGAGTGCAATTCAATTGCACGGTTTATTAAGGGCTATGTTGGTGTGTGTGTGGGGGGGGGGGGGCAGGCGCAAGGGTTATGTGTGTGTGTGTGTGTGTGTGTGTGTGTGTGTGTGTGTGTTTGCGTGTGTGTTTTTGGGTGGTAGGGGGTGGCTGTGGTGCATTGTAGTTGCATTGCATGATCCTGCTGCCCAGTGCAATGTGTCTGCAGTGCAGCACAGAGGCCTTCTCAGTCTGCATGCACCCGCCACACACCCCTCTATGTGCCAACACACACACACACAGCTCCTGGTCTGATAACACACACCCCTCTATATGTGAACACACACACACACAGCTCCTGGTCTGATAACACACACCCCTCTATGTGCCAACACACACACACACACAGCTCCTGGTCTGATAACACACACCCCTCTATGTGCCAACACACACACACACAGCTCCTGGTCTGATAACACACACCCCTCTATGTGCCAACACACACACACACAGCTCCTGGTCTGATAACACACACCCCTCTATGTGCCAACACACACACACACAGCTCCTGGTCTGATAACACACACCCCTCTATGTGCCAACACACACACACAGCTCCTGGTCTGATAACACACACCCCTCTATGTGCCAACACACACACACAGCTCCTGGTCTGATAACACACACCCCTCTATGTGCCAACACACACACACAGCTCCTGGTCTGATAACTTGGGGTCCATTTTTGTCATGTTTGATTATGTGCAAGGAATTGTCATGTAGATATAGAATTAATAAAAAAGTAAAGGAACCTTCCAATCATTTTCATATGAATACATAGAGATGTGTTTTGCATGCATGATATCTAATGTGGTGTGCCCTAACAGTCTCAGTGTCTGTCCTATTCCAAGGGGGTGGAGCTCCTGGTGTGTGACCTCTTGCTGACCCTGAGGACCAGCCTATGGCAGAGAGGAGGCAGCAGCAACGGGGAGCCAGGCCCTGCCCCCGGATCCCAGTTGGCTGGATTCCAGAGGGACCTGAGCGCCTTGAGAAGACTCGGCCAATGCTACAGACAAGCTCAGCACAAGGTGTGTGTTGCTCGGTTCCAAGCTCTCTCTCAGGAAAGAACTTTTACTTTTATGGCCGTGACTCTCTGGTGGAATTTAGTGTTCAGCCTGCTGGGAGGAATATCAGGTCTGTTTATATTGTGCTGCAGTGAAATTATTCACTACTGGGAATTAGGAAGTGTAGTTTGTTTCTACAAGGCCTGCTAATATAGTAGTAATAGAGTAGTCATAGATTAGTCATGGTGGTCATAGTCGTCATAGATAAGTAATAGAGTAGTCATAGATTGGTAATAGAGTAGTCATAGATTAGTAATAGAGTACTCATAGATTGGTAATAGAGTAGTCATAGATTAGTAATAGAGTAGTCATAGATTAGTCATGGTGGTCATAGTTAAGTAATAGAGTAGTCATAGATTGGTAATAGAGTAGTCATAGATTAGTCATGGTGTTCATAGTTAAGTAATAGAGTAGTCATAGATTGGTAATAGAGAGAGAGAGTCATCTGGTATCCCAACCTTCCCCCCAGGTGTTCCTCCATGAGACCACGGTGAGGCTGATGGCTGGAGCCAGTCCCACGCGCACACACCAGCTGCTGGAGCACAGCCTCAGACGCAGAACCAACAACCCAGGACACCCAGCAGGTAAGGGGAGGAGACACAGATACTCTCTCTCTCTCTCTCTCTCTCTCTCCTTCTCTCTCTCTCTCTCTCTCTCTCTCTCTCTCTCCCTCCCTCTCTCTCTGTCTCTCACTCACTCACTCACTCACTCACTCACTCACTCACTCACTCACTCACTCACTCACTCACTCACACACACACATCAGCATTGAACACACAGTAACAGACACACACGCAGATGTTCTTTTCATATAACTGAACTTCAATAGACCTTTACTTGTACGTTGTCAGCAGTCTACCGACGCATACCTCTCTCTCTCTCTCGCTCTCTCTCTCTCACTCTCTCACCTCCTCTTCCTCCTTCCTCCCGCAGAGGGCGACCGCGTCCTGGGCGAGCGAGAGAGGGCCCACGCCATCCTGCTGGCGTGCCGCCACCTGCCCTTGCCCCTGCTGACCCCGCCCGGCCACCGGGCCCGCCTGCTGGCCGAAGCCAAGCGCACCCTGGAGCGCGTGGGCGACCGGCGCTCCCTGCAGGACTGCCAGCAGATCCTGCTGCGCCTCAGCGGGGGCACCACCATTGCTGCCTCCTGATTGGCCCGCAAACACACACACACACAGGCACGCACACACACACACACACACAGGCACACACACACAGGCACGCACACACACACAGGCACGCACGCACACATACACACACGAACGCACCTCGAATCAGTAAGACACACAGATATCACAGTGCTGTCTGATAGACTCAGAGGACTGATCTGTGACCAGTTAACCCACCCTGTACCAATCAGGCCAAAGGGCAACAAGGCACACATGGATCTATCGCGGACCATACAAATTAGATATACTCTCTCAATATTTAATATACACGCTGTACGTGAGACAAGGAAAGGGACTTACGATACCCATTACTGCCAATTTACATATTTGACTATAGTTTGATTGGTATATTTACTGTCATACACACGCAGTAACATCTCCATAATCCATACAGAATGATACTGTGTAGATTTAGGCCCAAGCACTGGACATCTGCATGCTCTTCTAGGCCTGCTGACCAACCGCTTACTGCAATGTCGCTTAAACTGATCATACAATAATCATGAGTCGGGCTATACAAGGGGAAAAGGGATCAAAATGTTCAAAAATAATCAAGTTTTTTCATTCATTAGCTGAAGAGTTATTGTAAATTGTAACCTTTTTACCGTGAGTGGAAATTTTGAATGAAGCTGTTTATTATGAGACCATGGTCAAGTTAAGAGATGGGGTTTACGGAACATGCAAAGCTTTTACCACAGTGTAAGATCACAGTGTGTGTGGAGCTGTGAAGTCAGGGGTAGGAGGCAGCTGGCTAGATTCTAGATGCTACATTCTAAAAGTCTAATGTACATTCCCACTGATATATCTGAATACGTTTTGATTAGCATCAAGCTAGCTCAGTGCAACAAGATGGCTGGCTGACGATATGAATCTTCAAAAGGGCTTCAGTGCATTCAAGCTTTGACAGTCTCTCCCTTTAGTCTCAGATCTAGCTGGCTTCTCAGTACAGTGCTGAGGAGTATATTTTCCTATCTACCTCATTGACTGTACTACACCAGTTTACTCTAGTGCAATGGCAACTGGCGAGGAGACCGTTTCCAGTGACATGTTAATTAAAATGGTGTTATGACGACTGGCATAACTCTCCTAGAGCAGCTTCTGTTTTGAAGACTAAGCAGTGCAGTGTAATCGGCTACTAATGGACTTGGCTAGCAACAGTGGCACTGATTGATGGGAAGTGTTCACACCCAGGTGGTGAAGTAAGCGGTGCTATGAGCAATCTCTACTGCCCTCTGCTGGTGTGCAATGATATTGGCTACTCCTGATTGGTCTATATCTCATGTTACGAATGGACACACAGACACACATCATGTATAGAAGCAGCTGCACTTACAAGTACAAATGTAGGCTCAGTAGAAAGAAGAAGGGTTTGGGGAGTCCCCCCTAACTTGAAGATGTATGAAATCAACAATTCTTCTACATTAGACACACACGCACACACACACACACACACACAATTGTATATAAATTGTAAATAGCCAGGTAGAGACAGCAGTCTTAAGAGTAAAGCAGAATGTCCTTACCTATGAGAGAGTTAAAAGAGGGGAGGTCGGAGGGAGGGAGGGAACGGCTAATAAAGGAAGCACCATAGCCTAGAATCACCATGGAGGGAGAAGGGTTTAGGGAACAGGAGCACTGTCTAAGGGGCCAGGATTAGTAGGTGGTCTGGGTTGTTGAAGCCCAAACCAGTCATCATCAGTGAAGTTGGCTCTATACATGGTAGCCAAGCCAACATGTTGAGTTGAGGACTAAGATACTCTTTTTTTTAAATTGAGAATCCATTGGTGACAAGAGGCAGCGTGTTTTAAATAGAGGACCAGGCTGATTCTATTTCTGGGAAACTGGCCAATCGGAGTTATTCAACCATAGTGACCCATTTGAGAAGAGATGTTTCAGGAGAAGTGTCACGTTTTAGATTGTGGAGAGCTCTCAAGTAATAATGGCCTTGATGTAGGTAAGAGTTATTTTATTAAGATGTTTTCAATGTTTAAAAGGCTATCATTGTTGAATCTCAATCCAATTGCTTTTTAAATGTTGATTGTTGGCTAGATGGTTGATACATGTCACCTATTTGTCATTCCTCTCTTTTGTGTTCTGATTTCTTATTTAATGGCTGTAATATTGTTGTTATTATTGTATAAGCACAGTTTTTTTTGGAGAGAGACATTATTACATTATTGTTGTTTTATATTGTCATGGCAACCCAGGGATATGAACTCGAGAAAAGAAAATAGGATTTAAATTAGGATACAGGAGTTGTATATTTTATTCACAAAGCGGCAATGTCCTTCAAACGAATTAGCATAACATCATACTCTGGTTAGATAGTTGGCGAAAAAATGCTCAGCCAACCAATGAAATGCAGGGCAATGGAATGGTTGCTTTTAGGATGTTACAAAATGTCTTTGTTTTCTCTTGTTTGGTTGTTTCTGAATTTCTATGTTCATTTTGATTTTGTTTTTTTTAAAATAAAACACTAGATGACAGTGGACAGCCAACATGAATCCTGGTCTTCTTATTTTGAATGTCAGCTATAATGGTTATGTACCTGCAGACCCACACACTCTCTGCTCTGCCCATATTATCGCCTCTCCTCCCCTCCCTGAATTTCTATTTTCTATGTTAAGGTCCTGGACGGTTCCGCCCTGCTCACCCCGTTCCCGGCCTGGACCCTTGCCCAGTGACTCTCAGCCCCTATTTCCCCCACTCTCTCCCCTGCCTCTGCTCTGAGTGACTCTCAGTCCCGGTTCCCCCACTTTTGCCCCTACCTCTCCTCCCATTGACTCACTCCTGCCCCCTGCACTCTGAGCCCCTCTCCTCATATTGACTCTTTTGCCCAGCGTCTCCGCGCACGCCCTGCGCCAGGAGTGGCTGTGGTGAATGAACCCACGGAGCCGTGCTTCCCTGCTGCAGGCCTCCAGCCCCGCACACCTGTCACTTCCCCAGAGACTCGCCTTCCACCCCACAACTTGCACACTTTTCACTTATGTTTGGCTGCATGTATTTTGCTTCTTTGTGCGTTTGTTCTTGTGTTCGTTGTCCTGTCTTCCCTGTGTGTGTCCTTCCTCTAGTCCCCCTAGCCCCTTCAGGCTCCTCTGTCCCCTCTCCTTGTGCTCCATACTCCTCTCTAGTCCCTCTCCTAGTTCTAGTCTCCCTTGTTCCTAGCCCATAGTTTTAGTTTTCCCTTGTTTTCAGTCCCTAGTTTATTTCCCAGTCCCAGCCCCGTTCCCTTCCTAGTGTCCTCTTTCCTGTCTTTGTGTGATGTCCCGTGTTCTTGTTCTCCCCTCTTTGGCGCCCCCTGTTGATGTTTTTTTGTGTTTTAGTTTGGTTAACCCTTGATCTGCCTTGTGTTCTGATTAGTTTCACCTGTGCCTCGTTGTGTCTTGTCGCTCACCTGTTCCCCACTCCTTAATTGTTCTCCTGTATAAGCCCTCATGTTTCCCTGGTCTTTGTCGGTCCATAGTTCATATTACTGTGTGGCTCCCTGTGTTCCTTTTATTTTTTCCTTTTGAAATTAAACCTTTTGGAACCTGCCTTTTGCCTGCTGTCCTGCATTTGGGTCGTCCTCCCATCCACCATCACCAAACCATAACATTCTAGTTGTGATTAGATAGTGGCGTCTTTGATTAATCAGTATGAAACTGTTGCATTTATGCCTCCAGTCCTTAGTGCTACTGGAGTTCGAAATTGGTACAATTTCTCAGACCTCAAGCAAGGAAATACATTTGTAGACCTGGGCCAAATGGTAGGGTATTTGAACTCCTTTCAATGACTTTTTGATGCACAAATACAAATTATATTTTTACACACTAATACAACCCAGGGATATCCAGGAATTCAATTTTAAATTCTGTTGGCACACATTTACGCCATTGGTGGGCTTTCCACTTTAGGGACTAGGATTCCATTGTGTCAGGTAAGATCAGTCAGGCACAGAAAACCAACATTATTTTAAATAGTATCTGAATCAAGTTCTTGTCACTATAGTAGTTATATCAGTCAAAATATAAAAAGACAAAGACAGATTGAAACATCTGTGCTAATTGTTTCATTCTGTTCTGTCTTGCTAACTCTATAGAATGGATGTTTAAAGCCAGGGGTGTAGAGGTGATTAAAGAAGTGGGTATACTGTGGGTCCATGGATTAAGAAGCAGATATACTCTGTATGCCCTCCACTACACCACTGGTTAAAGCTTTTGAACTGGCTTACTTTGACTTTCTCCCCCCCAACACACTTAAACCTGAATAGATCAACTTTCTCCCCCTGGATGATGCATAGTTTTAATCAAGTCTAAAGAGTTTACACACAAGCATTACATTTGGCAAAAATCTTGGAACTTTGTATAAATGTAATATTATATTCACAAATATTATTCCATTATCCACTGCAAATTGTAGAACACGCGTTTAGTCAGTGAACATTTTTAATTAACATGGAGCACATTAATATATTAAGTGTTCCGAAGGAAAAACAATCGAGTCCAGATCTAAGATAGCCACTGTTGAATATCCATTCAGCTCTTCCAAGGTAGTTCATCATGTAAAAGAACCTGGTTACCACTCCGCAGTCCAGAATTTGTGATTCTCTTCCTGTATTTGTTTCAATTGCTCGAAGTGGCCACTTAGATACTTCAGACTCTCCAGGTGGAAATAAAACACACCTCTTCACCAGATTTGACTTGGTCTCATGTGGAGGGAACCTGTTTCCGAATCCATTGCTGCTTCGACCTCTCTGCTTTCTCCTTCTTCTTCATGCCCCATCCCTTCTTCACAAACTGTACGGCAGCACCTTTGGTTCGGCCTTTCTTATTTTCAAGGGAGAGAAGTTCATTGGTCGTGGTTCTCTGACTCCCTGGGCCATACAGTCTTGACTGGATGAAATCCATGGCTGCCTTTTGTTGGGAGCTGGTAGACGGTCTGTCTTTTACTCTCATCACGCTGTAATTTCTTTTCAAACTCTGGACATTTGTTTCATTTCCTCCTTTCTCCGTTTTTTTCTCAGTTTTCTCATCCTCTCCAGATCCTTCACCACCGTCTCCCTCCCCTGGACTGCCAGACTCTTGATCGTTCTTCTCTTTTTCATCTTGGTCTCGTGATCGATTCCTGTGTGGAACTATATCAATCTCCTCCAAAATATCTACTGGAAGAAGTCGTCTTTTCTTTTGTTCCTGAAACAGCTCATGCCGCTTCCTTCGTCTTTCCTTCAGTAAATCATTCTCTCGTCTGGCCGTCTCCAATGCATTTTTCCTGCTCCGTAGAGCGGACGCTTTGGAATCTTCAAAGTTTACTTCTTCTGGAGCCTCGTCGTCGCTTGACTCAAGCGTTAAGTTTAAATTTTCAGCCATTTTTCACGATTTCCTTTTCTAAAGCACAGGACAGTCTCCACGTGTGACACCTCACGCTTATTTTTCTTCCATCTTGGATAACTAAGCGTCATCAATCTGCGACCAAAACCCAGAGTCGATTCACTTTTATCGTCGTAATTCCTGAGCATGCGTAGTCTGTAGAGAAGCAGCAGCTAGTGGGGGTAATGATGGCGTCCTCAGCAGCTCGCTGTTCCGCACGCTGGATAACAGTTGCCGTGTCCTCTGCACACCGGCGGGCAGGCTGTGTCCTCGCCTCTAACGTCACTCACCACGGAAGTGTCCGTGCTCTTTCTACTGCTGGAGCTCAGAAGATCTGGCCTTCACGCAACTCGGCCCGCAGAGGGACGGGACATGCCTTGACATTGAGAGGGCTGTCAGGTGAGCGGGGCACTGAGCGACGGCCTTGCGATCCGCTAAGATAGCTAGCGTTCTCCTAGCTTCTAGCTAGCTACTTTAGCTTATGCCAAGATGTGTGTGACATTGACAGCCAGGTCTTTGCACGCAGCTGTGGGATATGCCGTACTATACACAATGACCTGCATGATGAAACTATGACGTAACTTTGAGATTCAGACAAGCTAGCTAACGCTAACTATTTGGGAGTCTGGGCTCGCTTCCTTTGCTTACTTGCCAGCTAGGTTAACTTGGCTTGAGAGTAGACTACATGCAGTCTTACGAAGCTTGCCGGTACACCTGTCATCAGCAAGCTCGACGTCTCTGCAACATCGCTAACATCCCTTGCTCCCTGATTAGAGATTCCAGCTGCCATTGCCAGAAACTTTTTTACAAGACCTGATGAAGTTCCAGTGTTGTAAATGTGTGTGTACCTGAGAGGATGCTTAACTTAACTCTAAAATTCTAACGTTACTTGCATAACGATTTCAACAATTTCCCGTCGGGGAAAGATAAAGTACTGTACCTGTCCATCCAGCTATCTGTCTACTGTACTATCAATAACAATTGTGACCCCTGACCAGTGCTTTGTAACAGTGTGTGGGTAGAAGGATGCTGACCGTCTCTCTCTCTTTCTATATGTGTTCAGCCACAGGAATCCAGTCTCCTCATGTCCTTTGCACGCTGTCCTTCCACACGAGTGCCCCTGCTACCAACAAGCAGGACCTCTACCAGATTCTGGGGGTACCACGCTCAGCCACCCAGAAAGAGATCAAGAAGGCCTATTACCAGGTGAGTTAGACCCGCTATCCTCTGTTAGACCACTTCAATCAATCAATCAAAGTTTTATTTGTATAGCGCATTTCATACCCAGAGGCAACACAATGCGCTTTACAGAGAACAAGGGAGGTGGGCATACGACCCACCTCTACATATTCCACTTACTGACTACTCTTATTGTTGACTTTCTGTATATTGTTACTCCTTCTGCATTCGACACAGTATTACAGAGTGTTTGCTGTGCTCTTTCAGATGGCCAAGAAGTACCACCCTGATACCAACAAAGATGATCCACAGGCCAAGGAGAAATTCGCTCAGCTGGCTGAAGCTTATGAGGTTGGGCTGATTCTCACCATAACTCCATTAATTAGCTTGTAATAGCCTTCAAAGGTATCCTGGGCTGCTTATAACCTGTGTGTGTGTGTCCTCCCTCAGATTCTGAGTGATGAAGTGAAGAGGAAGCAGTATGACACATACGGGTCGACAGGCTTCGGCGCAGGGCAGGGTGGAGCAGGACAGCAGCAGTATTGGAGCGGTCAGGCCAGCCATGTGAACCCAGAGGAGCTCTTCCGCAAGATCTTTGGAGAATTCTCTGGAGCCCGAGGCTTTGGAGACTTCAATGCCATATTCGATCAGCCACAAGAGGTCAATAGGATTGAAATGAATCGTGCAATAGAACTTGGAATGGAGATATAGAATAGAATATTACAGAACTTGGAGTGGAATGAAATGGAATAGAATGTGGGTCAAACAATGGCTCACCTCTCGTCTCTCTTCTCAGGGGGCGGCTGTGGCTCAGGAGGTAGAGTGGGTCGTCCAATGATCGTAGGGTCGGCGGTTCGAATCCCGGCTCCTCCTGTCCACATGTCGGAAGTGTCCCTGGGCAAGACATTGAGCCTTAAATTGCTCCCAACGAGCAGGCTAGCACCTTGCATGGCAGTTGCCGCCATTGGTGTGTGATTGTGGTTGTGAATGGGTGAATGAGAGGCCATTGTAAAGCGCTTTGGATAAAAGCGCTATATATAGTCTGTTTACCATTTACCATTCTCCCCACAGTACATCATGGAGCTGACGTTTACCCAGGCCGCCAAGGGTGTCAACAAAGAGATGACCGTCAACACAGAGGCCAGCTGCCAGCGCTGTGATGGCAAGGGACACGAGCCTGGCACCAAGGTCCAGCACTGCCACTACTGCAACGGCTCGGGCATGGTGAGTAGCCTGCTTCTCATTGGTTCTCGTTAAGTTCCTTTAGATTTCTCCGGTTGTTTTTTTTTCACAGGAAGACTCGCCGACGTGATGTCGCTCCTTAAACGAGCAGAGATAATCAAATAAGATTCTGTTTTCTCGTTCACCTATTAGAAACAGGCCCTGGAATAGTGCTCACCTGCATATTCCGAGATGCTCTCTGTTGGCATAACAGTATCACGGTGCACGGGGGATATGCCTACCGTCACTGTGAAAGGAGTATCTGCCTTTCTTATACCCCGTTTTCTGGTATCCCGGAGTCTTTAACGCCCGCGCGGGTGCGCTGTGCTCTCCCCGCAGGAGACGGTGAACACGGGGCCGTTCGTGATGCGTTCGACGTGCCGCCGCTGCGGCGGCAAGGGCACGGTGATCTCCACCCCCTGCGGCTCCTGCCAAGGCACCGGGCAGACCAAGCAGAGGAAGACCGTCACAGTGCCCGTGCCCGCCGGTGAGAGCGCCCCCGACACACGAACGCCGCCGGAAAACGCAGCTAATTTCCCGCGGCTGTCTCGTCCGTCCGTCTCACCCTCACACCTGATTCGAAAACAAAGTGTCCTCGTGTCATTCAGTAGATGAGATATCCTAGGATATACCGTTCCTTCCTCTGACCGCCGTGGTCTGTGTGCAGGGGTGGAGGACGGCCAGACAGTCAGGATGCCGGTGGGGAAGAAGGAGATCTTCATCACGTTCCGGGTGAGCAGTAAGGGCCGAGGGGGGATGGACGACAAGCCAAGTCTGTGTTGGATCACACGCAGTCTGACCAGTCTGTGTGTGCGATGCTTCCCGGGAGCTGTGTATGGCGGCTCCACAGACCACATAACCCTCCCCTAAATAGGACCGCCGTGTTTAAGTGGGTGTGGGTCTAGAGTAGAAATCCGTTGGATCTGTTAGTAAAGTGAGATCATGTTCACTGTAGTCTTGGGTTTGGTGTCGAGGACAGCATGCCGACTCCTAATAGGATATAATGGTTGATGATGATGATGTTGGTGATGAAGATGTTATTAATAGCTTGAAGTTGATTGTCTGTCCTGTGCTGATTTTTTAGAAGTCTCTAAAATGCACCCTGAATTCCTTTCCTCCTTGAGGTAATTGGTGATCTAACATGATGGGATAGGTAAAAACATGCTTCCACCCACAGCTGCTGCCAGTGTTCTTTTGTCAGATCAGTGAACTCTGTGAGAGGAGGGAGGATGTATCTTTAGATAATTGGAATGTGATATCCGCCTGTAGTCCAACTTGTCCAGTGGTTCTAGTCCTAACTCTGTATGTGTGTGTGACCTGCAGGTCCAGAAGAGTCCGGTGTTCAGGAGAGACGGGGCAGACATTCACTCTGACGCTCTGATCTCTGTAGCCCAGGCCATCCTGGGGGGCACAGCACGCGCACAGGGGCTCTACGAGACCCTCAACCTCTCTGTGAGACGATCACTCATTCACACACACACACACACTAAACATACTCACGCATACATGAATACACACACGCACTCATACTCTCGTACAGTGTTCAGGTGCTGTATGAGAGCTGCCGCCTCTGAGACACACAAAGACATCATCACATCCTCACATCTCACTCTGGACCCAACTATGATGGCCCTGAAGACACTAGGCACGTTTACATGGATCTTAATAATCTGATTATAATAAGTTTAAAAGCCCAAACCCAATAAAAATGTACCATATAAACACCTCAATCCGCATAAAAAGGCCCAAACCGATTGAAATAAATTACATTTATTGGTGCATACAGTATAAACACCACAACATATTAGATCACCTCCCATGTAAACAGTTGCCCCGAAATATTCATTTAGATTGAATAAAATCAGAAAAGTATGCATGTAAACGCAGCTACTGTCTCAGTGGCCTTGTGGTTAGAGTGTCCACCCTGAGATTGGGGGTTCGATCCCCGGCTGAGTCATACCAAAGACTAGTTTGACAGTCATACCAAGACCTTGATACCATGCAGCTCATCATGACTTGATGAATGATTTGATTGGGACAATCAAATGGGGGTGTTTCTCCGTGGAAGACTAGCTGGCTCTGATTGGTTGATTCTCTCTGTGTCAGATCCCGGCAGGCGTCCAGACCGACCAGAGGATCCGTCTCTCTGGGAAGGGGATCGCACGGGTCAGTGGGTACGGGTTTGGAGACCACTACGTCCACGTCAAAGTCCGAGTCCCCAAGTAAGAACCTCCATGCTATTGCTATCACATACCTTCACTATAAAACTGGCTTTTACTGAATGCAGGTGTAGCAGTCAAAAACGCCGGCCTTCGGATTTCACACGCTTCCCTGATGGCCTCGTTTCAAACCCTCCATTTATTTTAGAAACCAAAGTTTCTGCACTCATTGCCTTGGTCAGAGTTCAAACCCTACCTTAACATTCTCCTCCTCTCCCGCTGCTGTCTCTCATTCCTACTGTCCAAATAAAGAGAAAATACCAAGGGTAGTGCTAATAAAATCTTTATTTGCAGTCTGTTAACATTTCATCATATATTTTCATAATCTCTTTGACCTCTTGTCGTTGTGTGCAGGACCTTGACAGACAAACAGAGAGCTCTGCTCATGAGCTACGCAGAAGATGAGACTGAGGTGGAGGGGACCGTCAACGGTGTCACCACTACCACTGCAGGTAGACACACACGCACAGAGACGGCTCACAATCGTTCTGTTAAAACCAGAGTTGTTCACTGCTACTAACAATCAATATTCAGTAGAGATAAGTAAAAATATGAGACAAAAAAAAAAACATGGCTTATGCACTACCTGTGTGTGTCCAGGTGGGGGCAGCAGTGGTAAACAGTCTGAGACAGGGCAGAACAGGCAGGAGGAGGAACAGGACAAGCCAGAAGGAGGCTTCTTCTCCAAATTAAAGAAATTGTTTAGCTCCTCCTGACAGCCACAAACCAGGTAGGACCGTAGTAATCTAATCACTAGACATGTCACTCACCTTACTCACTTGACTTGTGCCCACTGGGATAAACTGATGTTTTAAATGTTTGTGTTAAACAACACCAGTTTACTGGTTTGTGGCTGTCCTGTCTCAAGCGCACGCAAGAAGCACTCACACTTGTGTAGTATATTTGATTACATGGATATAGTTGGTCAGTTAAAGGCTCTCCCCTATAGACATGAACTCATCCTGGTTAAAGGCCCTCCCCTATAGACATGAACTCATCCTGGTTAAAGGCTCTCCCCTATAGACATGAACTCATCCTGGTTAAAGGCCCTCCCCTATAGACATGAACTCATCCTGGTTAAAGGCCCTCCCCTATAGACGTGAACTCATCCTGGTTAAAGGCCCTCCCCTATAGACATGAACTCATCCTGGTTAAAGGCCCTCCCCTATAGACGTGAACTCATCCTGGTTAAAGGCTCTCCCCTATAGACATGAACTCATCCTGGTTAAAGGCCCTCCCCTATAGACATGAACTCATCCTGGTTAAAGGCTCTCCCCTATAGACATGAACTCATCCTGGTTAAAGGCTCTCCCCTATAGACATGAACTCATCCTCTTAAAGGGTCTCCCCTATAGACATGAACTCATCCTGGTTAAAGGCCCTCCCCTATAGACATGAACTCATCCTCTTAAAGGCCCTCCCCTATAGACATGAACTCATCCTGGTTAAAGGCTCTCCCCTATAGACATGAACTCATCCTGGTTAAAGGCCCTCCCCTATAGACATGAACTCATCCTCCCCTATAGACACACACCAACCCTGTCTGTCTCATCTCATCCCTCTGCCAGGTAAAAGATCCACTGGGAACTGACGGGATCTGTTGGAGGGCCGAGGGGCGGAGAGAGGAAGTCCCTAGGAGGAGACGGACATGGACGTGAGCAGAATGGAGGGGACGGGTGGTGGACATGTTGGATGAGGCCTGTGCTGCCTCTGGACTGAGGACTGTGGATCTACTTTCTTTGCCCTGAAGTTCACGACAGAAGGTGTGAGGAATGGTGGACTGAACACACTCTCACACCCCCCCCCCCTTCCCGCTTAGAAGTGAAAGTACCCCAAAGAGGAAATCCCACAGCAGATTTAAACCATCAGACTCTCACAGTTGTGATCTTGGCAAGCAGCATTCAGGATGTATGTATGGTCTGTGTGTGGCGTGGTCTTCTAATCAGTGCACGGAAATAAATATTTCTATTGAAGATGCCTCAAATGCAACAACATCTTGATCCAGAAATACATTAGTCAGCTTCCTCGTTCTGTATTGTAAGGTTGTCTCTGGTCCTTGTATGTTTTGTGAACTGTCTAAAGTAAACTCAAATCAAAGCAGTTCTACAATCTACACCTGAGGAGAGGCTGGGGGAGAGCTGTCCGTCTGGTAGCATAACTGCATTATATTATCTAGGAGCTCGGGGTTTTGAGAAGTGGCTTTCTGTAACGAAGCTGCATTAACGAGCTGCATTGAGTCAGTTAAGATCCCCGTCTGATCCCTGTGGAGACTGAGGGAAGGAGGCCGTCTCTGGCCTGGTCAAACGAGTGGAGATCCAGACCCTGCTCTGCCCCTCTGTCAGTGAGAGAATGTACACTGTTATTCCTACTCTAACTATTCTGATTGTACATAATGTCACAAAGTACAGATATAACATACATCTCTAATAAAACTCCAGTCTGAATGAGAAGTGTGCTCTGTCAATTTCAACGCAAAGTCAGCTCTTTCATCCATTCAATGGTCTCATTTCACTTGATTCGTTTTATATTCCCCTTGGTGATCACAAGACAAAAATCACACAGAGTATTGGTCCAGGAAATTCAATCTTTTATTTCGTTAGACGATGCAATGCATTCATGTGATCTGCAGCCAAATTGCACTATGACATCTGACATCCGTCAGCCTATGGTAAAGCGAGTTACAGATTTATAAAAAAATGGCTAATGATTTGCTCTCTGTAGAAACCCATTAGGGTCGTCTTCTCTCCCTACCCTCACACACTGCTTCACTCCTGAGATTTACAAACGCAACAACACTGCATCAGAATAATCAGTTCCATTGCATCCCCACAGGTACAGTAATTAAAGATGTCACACTGGCAAAAAGGAAAACGAGGCGAGGGGTGTGAGTTCACATCGAGCTGTTAGAATATGATATAAGCCTTGCATTAGTCCTGGTTATTTACCTCAAAGCACTACCTTCTAATCCTACATACATGACTGTGTACTATGTCACTCCAAGCTTCCACAACTACGTGCACAGTCGAGGGCAACAGTAGACCTGTACTGATCCAAAAGACTTCTGAATGAATACTGACACCTGGATCCTACTGCACACACACTACAGTATATCACATGTGGGATTCGAGCACTAGTATGCACTCGCCTCGACTCCGTCTGTGAACGAAACCCACTGAAGGTGAAAGAAACGGACTAAGCCTGAGGACACACTCAACCAAAGCCCGTTTGTGTTGAACTGAGAATGTGGGATGTCAGAAACTTGTCCTTTGGTATCAAGCGCTCTGGGCATCTTCCAGTACACCAGATAAAACCGCTTTGGTAGGAAACCATTCCAGGAGGAATGTTTTCCACGTCACAATCAATATCCAATATCTGCTCATCATGGCATGACTATGACACAATAACAAAACCTTGGCTCCTTTCATTTCACACCACACTCCTTAACAATCAATCAACCTTGTCGAAAGGCAGTGCAAATGCTATCCAGTCGAAGGGATAGATACAGTACATACCGTAAAGACTGGAGATGAGGTTAGGTACCTTGCATCTACCTGCAGTCAGACACTATAGTCTATCCACCTGGCGTGCATTTTAAGACGAATGCAGAAGACAGAGCATCTTCTAAATTAACTGTACTCCGCATTCTTGAGGACATCTTCCCCCTCTCCAGGACGGTTGTCAGTTTTTCTACCATCAGCTCTCCTCTTATAATAATAAAAACAATTAATTTCCCTAATCTGTCCAAGTGCAACTCAGTCAACAACAGATGTGGCAGTCTGTAATCAATGTAAAACCAAATACACTTCAGAAATAAAATGGCTATGACTCCTAGCTAAATTTCCATCCTAACACAACTTAAAGGCATTTCTCACTTGTGTTTGAGGGCTGCTTATTTTTCTATATTTCCACTGAAAATGCACACTAGCAAGAAAGCAGATACACAACTCCAAACAGATACACATGTACAGTTTACCCACACCAAATATCTACTATTACACTTGAAGGCTCTAATTGGAGTTTGGTCCATACTTCCAGTAGTCATGGTAACACGCTGGGGCATCAGGTCTCACACAGGAGAGCCACAGGGTTTACCAACAATATAGTTGTATTGGAAAGTGTATGGCTCTGTGCTTGTTTCTACAGGGATACCTGGTCAACCATTAGTAGCCATTCTGAAACCAGACAGACCTGTGCTCAGAAACCTAACTAATTTAGTAACCCTTCATAACAACCAATACAAAACTGGGATTTATTGATCAATTCTTACCACGTACAACTGCATTACCTTGCTCATGCATAATATATGCATAGCTCTTCTTTCAGCAAAGCTTATTGCTCTGAAATGTTCTAAAGGAAGATGAATGCATCACTGTATATATGATCAATTGTATCAGTTTAAAACTGGCTTTGTTAAAACCTGACAATTTCAATTAGAACTCCACTAGGGCTGCACAATTAATCGTGCATTAATCGTAATTACAATTATGACCTCTGCAATTAACTAATCACAAAAGGCTGCAATTAATAATTCTGTTTTGCATTGAGTGTGCTGGAGGCACGTGGACGAACCATGGGCGTTTATACGTTTTTTTTTATATATGAAGGTGGCACCACAAAAATGTATTTAAAATGTGAAATATTAATCACACAAATCGGCATTGCAATATCAGGCAAATAATCCCTAATCTCCACCCATGATGCATATTGTCAGCAAGTACAGTGACATTAAGGTACCGATACTTAGAGGAGTCAAACCTCAAAAATATACTGGTGGTGCATCTGGGTTTGACACAGCTGGGGTTGCCCGAATGGGTGTTCTTCGGCTCTGCTTTCTGAAGTATGACAGGACCGACAGCAGTAATCTAGTACTATCTAGCTACGAGCATAACTAGGTCATTAAAAGCAGTTGATCTTCACCATCATGCCATAATTACATTACACTAGTACCCATAAAATAGCTAGGTAGCTAGCTAGCTGAATCAATCCTTCCCAACATACCATCATAGCTATTGTACCTAGCTAGGTGCCAACAGTGTGTTCTAGCTAGTTTGTGTGGCGACTGCAGTGGATGGAGGGAGGCTGGGGCATGACGGCTGACTGATCAATTAAGGTATTGGGAATGCTCAGGTTCAGGCAAGGTAGCAAAATAATTACTAGACATGGATCCATCCTGTGGTTAGGATCCACTCCAAAATTGAATGGGTTCTTCCTCGGCCCATGCTTCAAGTGCCAAATACATTTTATTATTATTATTATTATTGTCATGAAAATCTAGTCGTTTTTACGTAACCCTGCTGACTAATTAACTAACTAACACGCCACCAAAAACATAAGCTCCTCCCCCGGACTTGGCCCAGTCCTGGGCGGAGGTAATAGAATAAAGTGCCACTTCATCAACCAAAAAAAGGATATAAGAACAGGAATTCTTCAATATCCAGATCAGTTCCTATTCAAAGTATTCACACTTCCGGTGAGGACTTTCATTATGGTAAATTAGAAAACAACGATTGCAGAGCTACAATACAAAGGGCCTTGAGATACAGTATGACCAACCAACCGGGGAGTGTGAAGAGAGAGAGAGACAGGGAGGTAGAGGAAGAATGTAAGATGGGAAAAGGTTACACGGTTTGGGAATAGATGGGAGTTCCCATCCAAGCGATTATGGAGCTCATCCATTTTTTCATCCTCCTCCTCCTGCCTTGTCTTCCATGTTTTCCCTCCTCTCTACTGGACCGCAACTGGCTGGCGGCTGGATCACATGAGGTACCAGGCAGCCAATCCTGCCAGGGCGGCGACCAAGGCAGCGAATAGGACCTGGCCGGTCGGGTGACGGAGCACGGCCATGCCCAGCTGGCCGGCGTACGCTAACCCACCACTGGCCTCTGCAACATGGAAAGAAAGACAACACACGTTTTACATGGATTGTGGGAAGATTGTGAGTGAGGGCGTATATCTCTACACCTCACAGGTAACTGCGAACGTGGAGCGGTGCCATAAACTGGTCACATCTCCATGTACTTTGATGTCATCCTTTTGTCCTCATTAAGCCCGTAAGAAACAAAAGCCTACTCATTTTGGTGGCGTAGTAGGGACATTTGTTGATGTCGCCATCCACGGCTCCGTGAACAGGCATGCCTGCATCCAACACCTCCTCTGGGATGGTCTTCCCCATCTCCTCCAGCTCATTAAACACCTGAACACACAACATCACACCTGGGTCAAAACACCACTGCACTACATAAAAGCATTTTCTTCAATGTGCCAGGAGTGGGTGGAGTTTGCATCGATCACTTTTATTGGACCTGACCAAGAAGAATCCATCACAGACACAGTAGGTAATTTAAATGATTCCAAAAATAGGCTATTTTGACCCCTGCACACACAGGGGATCTGTACTGACACAGATTGATACAGATACTGACCAGCAGTCCATGAAGAACACAAAGCTTTGTAAGGAATATGTTCAGTTTCACACTCTAGGTTGGGAGTGGAATCACTGAGACGATTCAATTACATAGAGCAACTGATAAAAAAACAAGACATTTTCTATATGTGATATACTGATACATTACAATAACATCAATTTGTCAGGATGACATCAATATGCTGTGTTAATATTATAATTGACTAGAAAGGGTGCTCAGAGAGCACAGGCCTGCATGCATTAATGCATTTTGTTGGTTTAACTCAATTGAAATGTTTAAAGTCACACCTCAATTTATATGTAATAGCTTACCACAAGATCTAGGCTAAGAAAATGTACTTTTGAACTGAAAGAAAACTACAACTCCCACCCTGCTCTCTCCCCACTCACCTCCATGTTGAACTGGAAGGCCAGGTTGGCCTCGGCCACCAGCCTCTTCTTGGTGGCCATGTCCAGCTCCAGCTCGTTCATCCTGCTGCGGTAGAGCTGCTTGAACGTCTTTGAGTTATGGATGGCGTCAAACGTGTAGAAGTAGACGCCCTCGCCCGTAGGGGGCAGCTTCATGGCCCGCTGTGCCACCTTCTTCAGCACCTGGCCCCCGGACAGGTCTCCCATGTAGCGGGTGTAGGTGTGGGCCACCAGGAGGACCGGGTCCTCTTGCCCTATCTGGTGGATGCGGTCCACGTAGCTCTGGGTGGCGGGGGAGCAGCTGACCTGGTCCTGCCAGTCGGCTCCGTAGAAGTACTCCAGGTCCCGAGCCAGGGCCTCATGACGGTGCAGCTCGGCGGGGAAGTAGAGGGGGGCGAAGTGGGGGTGGTCCCTGTTCTTCTCAATCTCCTCCTCCATGGCTGTGTAGGTGAAATAGAGAGCCACCGCGCCGAGCTGGGGGAACAGCGAGGGGAGGAGAGTGGAGAGGTTTCATGGCACGAAAGTGTGCAATGGCTCTAGTGCTGTCGAATGGTTAGCTGTCTGTGAAATGAATCTGTCTTGTATTAAATGTACTTGATGGGAGTAATTACAACTTAAGTTGCCTTGTCGTAACGTTCAGTGGACCTAGGTTGTGTGGTTGGCTAGTTAGCCTAGGTTGCCAATCTAATTGCATTGTCATTAAATTAAATTATCACAAACACAAATTTATAGAAGACCACAATTTAAAAATGTCCACCCTTGTTTGTGCAGGAGACAAGTTTGGAGGGGCCATGATTGCTAGAGCAACGTTGCGAACACGAACATGCTAATAGAGGCTGCTCCAGCCGCCAGAGCAGAGCGTCAGTTCCGCCTAACTTCTCTGGCAGACCAACCACTGCTGTTTGACGTAAAATGCATTACTACATGAGTGCCACTTGGGTTTTTTTTTGCCGGGAAGGTGGTGCAGACACCAGACTCTAAGAACTCTCTGAGTGATAAATGCAAAAATTCCACGCAGGTGGTGAGGAGGTTTATGAGCCATCTCTACTGCCTTCTATGGTGTGCAATGGTATTAGTGACTCCTGATTGGTCTAAATCTCATGCTATGAATGGACACACAGGTCACGTTTAGAAATGGCTTTGTTAGTTTTTGTCCCATTTAAATGAATGATGGAATGTTTACTTGTTATTAGAGTGGTGTCAGTTGGTGAATTGAAAATATCCACACATTTTGCAAATTGAAGCTACTCCGACAAATTTCACAGTACTTTCACATATAATACACAAAAATGTTCCGATTTTCATGCTTTCACTCACATTCAAATATCTAAGTGATGCCATTTGTAGTTTCTGAAATATTCTGTTTTGTTTGAAAACCATGCTCCCCATTTACACGATGGCGGAATGTTCAGAGCTCCACTCTAGTAATATCAAATTCATACCCGTTTTCTAGCTTGTCACTAATACTACAGTTTTTAAGTTACATAAGATACACAGACATATTATACCTCAATTTCTACAACGGAGAGTTTGGATACTTGATTCTGATTGGCTAGCAGTCGTGGTAAAATACTCCACGGCTGCGACCGCATAACAATTAGTATTAATGCGCCGTCAATCTCATTGACGAGGACATTGATAAGATCAAGCGGTAGGCTACAATGCTTTGCGTAGCATCCACTCGCTTGAAATGTTCAAATAAACATGAACCACCTTAATTATGCCTATATAGGCTTATGTGAACAAGGCCTACCCAAATAGGCGAGATAGCCTATGTTGCCTGGCAACCATTTAATTCAGAACTATACCCTTTCGCGGAAGATTATGTAAATACTAAAATGATAATAATGATCGGTAAGTAAATTATTGAATGTTACTATTGTGTGTGTTCTTTGTGAATATATATGTAGTAACCGTTGCAGAAAAGCAATTGACCACTCGCGGCAGTGACAAGGCTATTGATAAGATCAAGAGGTACTATGCCTTGCATAGCAACCACTCACAGCAACCTCTGGCTACGGGATCATCTGTGCCAAAACACACTCTTCAGTCGGACTCCAACACTTCCACACCCTTACCAGCAAAAAGGAGTGCTCTGGAGAACTGTTTTAGTAACTGCACCATACAGTAGCTGGAAATGTTCAAATAAACGTGAACCCCCCGAATTAGGCCTATATAGGCTTATGTGAACAAGGCCTACCCAAATAGGCTAGATACAGTAGCCTATGTTGCCTGGCAACTATTAAATTCAGAATTATAGCCTATCGCAGAAGATTATGTAAACACAAAAATCATGATCGGTAAATAAATGATTGAATGTTTTTATCTTTTATTATGTGTTTTTTGTGAATATATAGTAACCGTTGTAGAAAAGCAATTGACCACTCCAGGCAGTGGGTTACACAGGATTTTACAACAGATATGGTGGTTTTAGGCCCTCCACTATCGCGTCGCTGTCACTGTTGCCTTTCATGGTCAATTGCTTAAATAGATCACAGCACATGCTGAGCATACTTTGCGGCGATTTTTTTGTCAGAACATCAACGGACACCAGTTTCCATTCGGTGAGTTTCCTGTCTTTTGAAAACGAGAGTTTATGGTGTTTTGGGGGGATTTTTGTCTATGCACCTTTGAATCCACTGAGTGTGTTAGCGGCGACGGGATATATCTTGAGAGTGCACCGTTTGGTGAAACTTTGGCCGTTGTATATGATCGTAAATAACCTTATAACATGGCTTATGATACTAAATTCTCAACCTGTCCTTAAAGCTTCACTGAAGCGGGCTAGTGACCTGTAAATTCATGAAGCGTTCCACTTTTCAGTGCGTCTGTTATTATTAGTGACCTGGTGTGCTTGCGCAGTCACAAGACGTCCTTGACTGCACTCACAAGACGTCTCACTCACAAGACGTGAATGAGTGACAGCACTGAGTCTCTAGTATATAGACCACGGCGAGCGACTCGCCATGCCGTGGTAATAAGTTAGAGGTTGGCACGTTACGAGTGGGTTGTGAAAGCGTGAATTGACATGAGAGGTGTGCGTGTTCTGGCTGCTCCAGACTGACCTTGAAGAGCTCTTTGCGGATGCGTCCCTTGAGGAAGTCTTTGACAAACTGGGTGTTCTCAGCTTTCTCGTGCACCTCTTTGGTCCCTGCTGCCAGCAGCTCTGACAGGTCCTCAGGGCTGTTGTGATGAGAACGGGTTGTATTGTTTTAGGATTTTTAAATACTGCATGAATGCTTGTAATCAGTAATCCGCATTGCAAATCAGGGCTCGAAATGAAAGGGGCAGTGTGCTATTTTGGACATTTAGCCTCATTTGTGGTCTGTCTACCATGAACCTGAAACACAGAGACCAATTTCACTGATCATACCAGTATTGAGCTAGCTGCAGTTTTTATGCAGGCTCTCACTGGACTACAAGCGAAGTCAATAGGGCATACGTAAATGCGTTGAGCGAAGTCAATGGGGCAAACGTAAATGCGTTGAGCGAAGTCAATGGGGCATACGTAAATGCGTTGAAAAATTATGATGAATGTGCTTTTCTGAGACGGGAAACACGGTGTAATCTTACCAGTCTCGGTATGCTCTCCTGTGAAATGTATCACAATCCAAATATTTTTAGGTGTTTGGCATGACTTGCACATTGTGAGCAGTGAAAACAAGCACCAGGGAATGCTTATCTTCAAGCCATGCCAAACACGTAAAAATATTCATAGACTAGCGGTTTTATGTCAATGAATGGAGAAGAGCTCTACACTCCCATAAAGCATTGTGTGTTGATAATTGAGCTTGACAACTTGAGTCAAGGTGCTATATGCATTCGTGAAGTCCCAGTCCAAACCCTGTGTTTCTGCGACCCTCCTAAGTCGAGATATGGCTGTTTAGGCGTTTAAGTGTGTTCAAGTCACACTTTCATTGTCACCACTACCGCGAATGACACCGCACGTGAGTGTGTAACTAGTGACTACAGGAAAAGGGATGTCCGAATGGAAAAAAAGTTGCACCAGAATAATTATGTGCACTCACACAAATGCTCCCTATCATATTTCACACTTATTAAATTTCGGGAGCATATGCAACCAAAACAAGACATTGGTCTCAACGGGATCCCCTGGATAAATAAAGGTTAAATATATATTTTTTTTATAATAAATAAATCAGCAGTAAAAGCACACTGACATGTGGACAACTGGTGGAATACACTTAACCTCATCCCTTTATGTTCACACCGATACACTAACCAGTTTTGGGAAAAGTGTCTGAGAAACAACAGCCCACCGTTATAAAGAAGTAGAAGGACCTAGAATAAGTCTCTTGCTTCCACACAAGGATCCCACAGTTTTAGAGACAGCAGTGTTGAAAGCTCACAGGGGAATTCCTAGCTCCTGATTGGCCAGTACCTGAGAGTGTTGTCTGGTTCTGTCTCAGCATACACTGAGGCTCCTCCGTTGGACATGCTTTCAGTCTTCTCCATCTTCTCTGCTGACTTCACACTCACCTCCTCACGAGTCAGTCAGGCTTCACCACACTCTGTTGAAAACATAGGATCTCATTTATGATGACTCCCTCCTGTGGAGTTGATGGGTTGTGACATTTTCTGCTTGTTACGATTGGCTCATTGACATTAAAGGTGTGCCGACATAAATCTCTATCCTAGCCTATTATTGTAGTCTGGAAATGTCTTTCTTGTGCTGTGTTTTTTGGGGTTAATTGCAAAAATAAATAATCTGATCCAGATGGACTTAATCTCCTGCTGGCCTGGATGGGTTTTTTTTCTATGTAATGATGCTATTCCATCAACAACAACAATGTAACAATGATGTGACGTACACCTCATGTCCTAGAGGCTACCAAAAGCAAGCACAGATAACCAGGTGACACAAAAGAGTTGACACAAAAGACTCTTTGAAATGCATTAGGGCCCAAACAGCTGACCCGTCAAGGCATGGACTCCACCTCTGAAGGTGTCCTCTGGTATATTTGGATTTCTGTATGGTATCTACTGTAAATCTGTATCTGATTGCTACTAAAGTGAAACTCAACTTTATTTGTCACATCATACAGGTACAACGCGAGTAGTGAGATGTTCTTCCGTTAGCTCCTAGATTGGGCACACACTAAGCCATACTACAACTACGTATTAGATTATCATGACATTAAAAATGTGAAATGGATTAGGCTACATTATTGGGAGTGATTGTGGGTCAGAGCTGTTTTGGCAGCACAAGGGAGACCTACACAATGTTTTTATGTTGTGGCTGACCGGTGTAATGCTGTGCCTACCAGGTCAGATGTTCAGATACTTGACCCTGTGGCAGATCTTTACTTCAGTAGTCTTGTTACTGGTCCACAGCTAGGAGGGGGGTCAGTGGTGGAATGTCCTTTGCCAGTTGGTTCCGCTGTGACCTTCTTCAGACTGGCAAAGACAAGGGAACGTGACCTAACTGACATCTGGTGACAGAGTGGACAACTGGCACATCTCTAACATAGCAAAGGGAGAAGTAAACAATCACAGCCTCGAACAAAGCAGCTCCCACAGCTCTGTAGTATCAGTTATTCTGGGGATTACTAGATACTAGTAGCTATCCTTACTGGATACTACTAGCTGACAGCCTACAAAATGAGAAGTGTGTGCTTAAAATTCTCTCTCACAATTATTCAGGACGTCAGCTTGCTAACTCTGTAGCTAATAATTTTACCCATTAAAATAACTCGATAGCGTGGTTATCAGATCAGCTTAAGTGGCCACATAAGCTAGCTAGCTATTAGTTTAGCTTAGCCGTTAGTTTAGCTCCCAAACAATGAGTAGCTGTCATCAGTCCGAGTGCATCGCCAGCTAGCTAGCTAGCTTTAGCGGACGTACATATTAACGTTAGCGAGCTAGCCGGTTTGCCGTGCATTTTAGTTAGCTAGCTAACGGTATCCCAAAACACTTTTGATGTTGTTGGCTGCCTGAACTAGCTGACTGGGTAACTAGGTAGTTGACTTTGGAAATGTATAAATAGATACTTGGACTCGAAACCATGGATGTATTCATAGAACCGAAACAGACCGATATTTGCTTACCCTCTACATTGTCCAGTGTGTCCACTGCTGCTCACTCTCAGTCAAAACCATGGTCAAAACAGGAAGCGCGGAGCCAAATGGTAATCACGTGCCCGTCACGCAGTGATTTGAAATCTTGATATTGATCAAACAACTATCAATAAACTTGACTCTTACTATGAGAACATACTAGACTTTTATTTTGAGGAGCCCTAAAAGTGGTCAAAATCAGCTGAATTTTCAGCAGCGGATCAGATAGAAACAGTTGTGTTATTAATTTATAGCTCCGTCCACTTAAACTTTAGTAGTAAACTTAAACCACTAACTAAGAAATGGCTGCAATAAGTCATGGGCATAGTTATAAGTCTTTGTTTTATGGTGCAAGTTTGTGTTCAGAAACACGGATTTCCAAAGCCAACATGATCTTGTAACTCCTTGATCTCATGAAGTAAAGACTCCTCCTGCAGATTAAGCTGTGAGGGAAAGGCAATTGTTTTGTGTTAATAACCCTGAGAAGCTAATAAGATATGTTGAAACAATTTGAATCATGAGAGCATTGAGAGAGGGCTAACCTTTATGGCATATTTATAGGACTGTTCTGCCTCAAGTCTTCTACCAGTCTGAAATACAAAAAAACATTAATCACGTCAGTCATGTGGAGATGTTAGCAAGTCACCTTCCATTTTTGTGGCTAGTTGGGAAGTCAAGGACTGTTACGTCCACAAGCCTTCCTCCCTGTGTTCCTGTTTTGTGTTCCTTCTGTGTTCTCCCTCTCCCTGTCACTCAACTCTCAGGTTCCATCCCGCCGTCGGCTGTCAATCATCCCTGTGCCAATCCTTTATTAAAGCCTTCCCCTGTCTCCCCATTGTCAGTCGACCCATTATTTTGTCTGATCGTTTAGCTTGTTTGGTCGACTCTTAATTTAGTTGCTATTGTTTAGGGAATTCAGTTCTTGTTAGTATTTAGTTTAGTTCTGTCAATTGTCATTTATATCTTTTGTTATTTGCTATTTACGTAAGCCGAGGGGTAAGTGAATAGGTAAGATACCTCGGGGTCTACATCTCTCCCGTAGGCTTACCTATGTTAAATACACCAGGTTAGGGGCGCGTGCCACCACTGTATTTATTATCTTAGGTTGTAGATATTATTAGTATCACCAGTTAGGGGGTCATCTTATCTTTATTTGTTCTTTGATTTGGCACCGCTCGTAATTATCTTATTCCCTTGGCAACTTTTTCTTATGTTATTTGCCCATGCCCGAATACAACTTTGCATGTGGCAATAAATATTATTTTGCATTTCAGTCCTTGTGTGGTGTCCCATTCTTCAATTTGTTTGGTGTGTTATATTTTGTTGTTACGGCTTCTCAACCCTAGACTGAGACAAGCTACAGCTGGGTCGTAACAAGGACACTAAAATCTTTTAACAGTGCTGTACTGTCATAATGTTAACGACAGCACAACATGCTGTAAGAGGAGCGTCTTGTCACTCACCTGCAGGCACACAAGTGACAGGTAACCCCACACCTCTGGGTTCCCATTGTTCAAGGTGTTGGCTTCCGTCAAGGCATCCTCTGCTTCAATTAGCTCCCCTAACTATGTATCACACACACACACACACACACACACACACACACACACACACACACACACACACACACACACACACACAGTATAAGGTTCACAGCACTCGATATCCTCATAGCAGTAAGAATGTGTGCGGAAGTGTGGTGTGTTTACCCGGTAACAAGCGATCCCTAGACCCAGCCAGGTAAGGCAAGAAGGGGAGCTCTTGCAAGCACAGAGATATGTTGTCCTAGCACTCTCAAACTACAAATGGGCAGATAAAATAGGATTAGCTCAACCTTCATAGTAGCGAATACAGCTACCACATACAAAACCTATCAATCAACGATCAATGCCCTCACCTTCATTATATCCAAAGGAATAACAAGCTACCGCGGTAGTTAATATAGTTAGGCCCACTAATCCCTCTCACAGGTCACAGTGTGTGCATGACCCTGCCCCCCCCCCTACCTTGCCCTCCTGTATGTAGATGCTGCCCAGGCGCAGGTAAATGGGGTGTGTGTCTGAGGCGTCCGTCACAAAGTCCAGGGTCCTCTCGTAGCACTCCTGAGCCTTTCTATACTCCCCAGTCAAGTAGTGCAGGTGACCAGACAGTGCCCACACATCTGGGTCCTACAGGGACAGTACGAATCAGAGGTCGGACTGATTACATAGTAACTAACAGACTCCAGAATGTGATGCTACTCCCGAAAACAAGCAGGCCGACACTCACCAGAGATAATTAAATAAGTAGCATACCGTGAGTAGGCACTCAAAGGAGGGAAACATTTCTTACAACGTCCCTGGTTGGTGAGTATTTACCGGAGTATGATTTCACATTCTAGAGTCTGGCTTTAACTACATATCAAACAAAGAGCATAGAAATACGTAGCTGCGACGGGCTCAATCAGAGATGCTCGTTGTTTGCACCTGGAAGCTGTCATTGAGCGCCTCCCGGAGGCTGAGCTCGGCGCTGCTGTACTCTCCCTTGAGCAGCTGCAGTCTAGCCAGGGCCAGGTGGTAGGGACTGCTCAGGCCTCCCTCTGGACACAGCAGCTCCTGAGCTAGAGCCCGCTGAGCCATCTGCAAACACAGATGGATGGTTATTCAGACACGCATTTCAGTCGTGCTGCGATTAAAAGACTAAAAGCGCATGTGCCACTGTTGACCCCGCACCCAAATAATCTGGTTACATATTTGTTCGAGTTGAACACACCCTTCTCCCGCTGTTCTACTAACACCCCACAGACACACCAAATAGTTTGAGGAGTGAGAATGCACACAGTGAAAGAGATTATGTTGGCATCCAACCAATCTGGGTGAAATACAGCTTAAAGGAGCATGCCAACTTTTTGGGAAATTCGCTTATCCATCAGACAAGAAGATATATACCCTTCTATTCTCTGTGCGTGCAGTAGGAAGCATAGAAACCCACTCCGTTAGCCTAGCTTAGCCGCAATCACTGGATGTGGTTTCAGGTTTAAGTTTGACTGCCACATCAGGCCGTGTATCAGTAAACACCAGGTGAACTTGTGGGGAGCCGAGTGAGTAAAGGATGTGCTCGGTGCTGACCTGCAGCGCGTTATTCTGTAAAAGGAACTGGACAGTCTCCATGAAGATGGTGGTGTTGAGTCTGGTGGGAGTTGCCGCCGGTCTGGCTGTGGCAGGTTCAGGGTCACCTCCTCCCTTGGAGCCCTCCACAGGCTTGCTCCCTTGGCTGCTCTGAGATCCAGCCATCTCGCTCTCTCTGCCCCCCTCGCCATCCATCTCTCCATCTGCGCCACCGGGGAAAGGGACAGTTGGATGTGACAGATATGTAAAAATTCTCAGTGATGAAAAGAGAGATCGACCTTTTACTGGTACCCACCCACCGGTAACACACTGGTACATACCTTTGCTTCTATGTTCAATGCTTGATTTGGCCTCTATGTGTTGATGCTCACCTGTCTTGTTGTTAGTAGGGGACTCACAGCCAGCCACCTCCAGCTCCTCCTCCAGAGGCGCATCCACCAGCCCAGTGTCCGGTCTGCATGGCGGGGTGACCACCAGGGTTGCCCTCAGCTGCTTGGTGGCCTCCAGGAAGGCCATCTCTGCCTGGATGGAGTTGTCCTGGCCCTGGTAGAACAAGCCTGGCCACACAAACAGACAACAAGTCAATAAAGCATAGCTTGTATTTACACTCATACTAAAAAGGGCTTCAAAAGGGTTCTTGGGTTGTGCCTGGGGGAGAACCTTATATAAATATATTCCAGAGCCCTTTTTGGCTCCTTTATTGTTGAAATGGTTCTACCTGGAACCAATAGGGGAACTGATTTTTCATAGGGTTCTCCCTTAGAGACAAACACAGCATCATCAATGTTTCAAGAGAGATGTGTATCTATGTCTCTCTCTGGGCTCTGACTATGACCCTCTCTGGACTCTCACCAAACAGGGTCCAGGCCACCACACTGGTGGGGTCGAGACAGGTGGCTCCTTCGAAGAAGGTCTCGGCCTCCTCATGGCGCCTACTCATATCTGCCAGGATCCCGCACATTATCAAGCTGCAGGTGAGAGAGCACACATTAGTTTGCTGCAGACAGCGTCGGTGAATGTTACCAGATGAGATTATTGTACAGGTTTACTGGCCGTTGGTAAACGTCCCCTATGCTCCCCGCTCACCTGGGGAGGTGCGACTGCTCTATTGACACAGCGTGGTGGAAGCACTCCTCAGCCTTGAGGTAGTCTGCAGTCAGCATGTGGAAGGCTCCGTAGTCGAACCAGTGGGACGGGCAGCTGGGGTCACGGGTCAGCTGCTATAGGGACAGAAAATGGGCAGACCTTCAGGGAAATGGCTCCTGCATTTAGCCGGCCTACAAGAAATCATCAATTGGGAACAAACTTCTGAATGGATCAATCAGTTAAAATCGAATAAATCAAACATCCACCCCAGATAGCAAGCGGATCTGGGCCATATACAGGCCACATCTGGCCCTTGTGGCTTAGTTCCGGCCCATATATGGCCCAGAATCATTACACATCCGCTTGCTATCTGGGACATGACAGACTAGAGCAAGCATGCCTGCCCAAGAGATTTAAAGAGAAGGAAAACACACAAAAAATAGATCTAGATTTAACACTGGGGTTAGTGATCTAAGGTTCAAGAGTGTTAATGAGAGTTCACTGACACCACAGAGTGAGTGGCACTGTACCTCCTGATAGTACTGGACAGCCAGCTGGTAGTCTCCATTCAGCTGAGCCTCCCTGGCAAAGTGCCTGAGCTGGGCACAGTCTTGCAGGGGGTGAGACTGGCTCTCCTGGGCATCCACTGACAGGGTCTGGAGAGAGGGAGTGAGGGAAGGAGAGGAGGCGGGTACTTAATGGGCCGAAATCACAACATGAATGAAGGCTGTTCGATATCTTCATCTGCAGCAATGTCCACGGACGATTAGAACGCTCCAATACAATGCATCCATAGTGTCCTCATGCCCACAGACGTGAACCATCTAGCTAAACACAAGAGCCTGATCCTAACGTTAACATGGTCAGGGCGGAATCAGGGCATCGGTAGATCAAGTGGTTAGTTGATCGAGGGGTTACTGAGGGGAGACAGTGGTGAGTGTTCACCTTGTTGAGAGCCACGTGCATCTCATCCACCAGGAACACGTAGAGCTGGCTGAGGAAGGCCTGCAGCTGCTCGGGATCAGTGAAGGCCTCGGTCCGCAGCATCTTCTCCCGTACGATCCTCACCACGGAGTACTTGACACCAGGCAGCGGACGGGACACACGAAAATCAAACGACGCCGTCGGGCCCCGGGTGTTTTTCACCACTCCTACCGTAGCCCAGATAGCAAGCGGATCTGGGCCATATACAGGACAGATCTGGCCCTTGTGGCTTAGTTCCGGCCCATATATGGCCCAGAATCACATCCGCTTGCTATCTGGGAGATGTCCGGTCCCCCTTTCCACTCACCTTCATCTGCTCTTTGAAAGCAAAGTACTTCCCGGAGTAGTTGAGCTCTCCCAGGAGCTGGTTCTTGCGTTGCTCCTGCGCGTTTGGGTCCAGGGGCGTCCCTCCCGGCAGGAGGGCAGGTCCAAAGAGCTGCTGGTACTGCTCTAGAAGCTGGCCCACCACATTGCTGATCTGGCTCTGGTACTCCTGGATAGCCTGGAACAGAACGGTAATCAACTCTGGTCAGCAAATCAGCAGGCTAGAATATTTAGTACTTTAGCTACACGTAATTGTATGTGTGTTTGTGTGTGTGTGTGTGTGTGTGTGAGAGAGAGAGAGAGAGAGAGAGAGAGAGTGAGAGAGAGTTTGTGTGTGTGCGTGTGTGTGTGTGTTT
Source organism: Borostomias antarcticus (assembly GCF_949987555.1). Taxonomy (NCBI): domain Eukaryota; kingdom Metazoa; phylum Chordata; class Actinopteri; order Stomiiformes; family Stomiidae; genus Borostomias; species Borostomias antarcticus. The sequence continues at coordinate 28,610,842 of NC_140238.1, read as the reverse complement.
TGTGCATGATGTTTACTTTCTCTGCTCCAGCAGGTCTGTGAGGCAAAGGAGGCCTGAGAGGAATCAGCTCCATCACCCTTTAAATTGGAGAGATAAAAGCATCCCTTCAGATTCCCGATAATTTTGCCACAGTGGCTTTTCAAAATATCAATAAATCTGAATGTCTCAGTATATTGATCATCAGGATACCTTTTAGCTACCTCTTCGGATGGTCTCTTAGGCACCAAGGGCTTCTCCAAAGCTATCTCAATTATTATATAGGTCCTGGAGTCTGCATACATCTGACACAATGGGAGGAGAGATTATGTAGCTCTGACAAATGACCTACTGAATGGTGAGATACATACTGCTTAATGGTGACCTAAAAACCAGCTCACCTGACCCTCTGTGTTGACTAGCTCTTCTAGCTCTGTCACACTGTCTGTCGCTGCAGGCTTCCCCTGGGTCCCAGGCTGAAAACACATCCGTAATCACCTCTCATCCATCACTACTAGAGGGAGCACAGGGCGGAATTCATCCACACCCTTTTTTGTCTTGGGAGTTTGAGTATATGAGCATATATATAGACCATACGTAAGACAGTTTAGTAAATCGTCTTTAGTTGGATTCTATGTGATCAACTCTTAATTAATCATAGTTAGGAAAAAAAACAATTTAACAGTTCGTTTGGGGGTGTATGTGGGCAAATGTAGGCAAGTGTGTATGAATCATGTATGAAGTAATTGTTTTTAACTCCTTGTAAACACTTTTACTTCTGTGTACATCTGTGTGTGTCTGTATGTATGTGTAGCTGCGTGTGTGCGTGTATGTACTGTAAATGTGTGTGTATGTCTATGTGTGAAGGAGTTTGTTATTTGTCTGGCAGAGCATCTGTAGTGTCAGATGCTCAGCAGGGGGTGATGAGCTAACGAGATGATTCACCGGCCTGTGATGGAGACGGCAAGCTGCTGCCATTAGAGCTTATTGCTTTGGGAAGCGCTTCTGTACCAAGAATCCATGTTCGGTCAGAGGGGAAATGTGAGGGTTTTATGGTTTGTCATAATCGACAACCATCCTTACTTTTTTGGGCGATTCCTTGGTGTCCTTCCCACCCTTTTGGCTGTCTGGGGCGATGGCGGCTTTGCTGATGGCGGCCTTGCAGGAGCCTCCAGAGGAGGAGGCGCGGCCTCGGCCCTGGGTGGCGGGAGGCCTGGCGCTCTCTCTCAGGACGCTGCTCGTCCGCTTGGCCTTTGCGGACACACAAGCTTACACATGTGACACACGGAAGCAGCAGGGGGGTGTGGGGGTGTCCCCATGTTGGCATGGCAACCCTCCGGGAGCCGTTACAGCTTGAAAGAACTTCAGAGTTACAGCTCTGGACATGAGATGAATAGTAGCGAGGTTTATGAGGATTAGAGACCGAGAAATAGCAAATACGATCACGACACTGGAATAACACATGGAGCAAACCACAGGAGCCTGCACAGCTGTGGAAAATGATATGATATACTGTCTGACCATAATGGGTTAGCTGTGCATTACGATGTTTCTGTGCCAGACATGTTTTTACGAGAATAATTCAGTTTAAGGGCTATATATAAAAAAATAAAGAAGCAGGTGCACGCAAAAAAACAAACATGAAAAACAGCAAACTCAAAAACATCTGAAGGATATGATCGGGAGGATAATAAGGACACTGAGGACCATCTGGCCAACTGCTGCATCTAAAAATGCATACAGTAACCCCACATAGCTGGCTGCATCTGTTCTGTGAGCATGCTGTCCCTACTCTCTTCTCTGCCTATTTCTCAACTCTGTCTGCCACACTGCATAGACTCTGGGTTACTGTATACCTCTCCATATGCATCTTACCATCACTCTAACAGTACTATTACTGTGTTAAACAGGTTCTATAATGAGTGTGGAGTTAAATGGTAAATGGTAAATGGACTGCACTTATATAGTGCTTTTCCACCTTAGCGGCACTCAAAGCAATTTACAATGGCCTCTCATTCACCCATTCACACACAAAACCATCTGTGTCCGCCTGTCTGCCTTCCTGTCTGTCTGACTGTCTGTCTGCTTGGCTGACGGCCTGTCCGTCTATCTCCCCGCCTCACCTTGGCCAGCAGCTCAGAGTCGTAGAAGGGGTGGATTCGGTACGCCCCGCGGATGCGACTTGCCCCGGGATACAACAATGGCGCCATGTCAACGTACGCCACCCCGTGGAAGGAGATCTGCGTCTCGTCGTCACCTTGCTAAAAACACAGATTTTCAGGCAGAGAACAAAGTTCAACTTACGATGCCTTACACATCCATTAAGAGAGGACATACAGTACGGTACATCATTATTGCTATGGCCGCACATGCTATCTAGAAAGTGAACATCTGGACTCATCTCAATTGTTCTTTTTTACCTCCGCCCTAGCGACAGCATCGCAGGGCGAGAGGTAATGTTTTCAGTGGCGTGTGTCCATCCGTCTGTCCTTATGTTAGCAGGATTACACAAAAACTACCAGACCAATTTTCATGAAAGTGGAGGAGTGTAGCATGGTCCATCTTAGAACCCATTAAATCTTAGAGCGGATCCTAATGGGCGGGTCCACAAGGCGTTTCTTGGTTTGTCCATTCACCTCTATAAAAGCACAAACTGTCGCAATGTGATGCTGGAAATTAAACAGCGCCGGCTCCAATGGCTAAGACATGTCCTCAGAATGGAACAGGACTGTATCTCCAAAGTAGCCTGGACCTGGAAAGAGGAATCAAGGGAGGCCAAAAATAACCTGGCGAAGAACTGTGACCTCGGAACTGAAAATGCCCAAATTAACTTGGGGTGAGACACAACATGCTGCACAGGATAGGATCAGACAGAAGCAGAGAGTCACCGCCTTATGTTCCTCAAGGAACAAAGAGGATTAAAGGGATAATACAGTGAAAACCTTACTTTCCGGTGTTTTGTATGATATTGGTAGATAGGGGCATCGTGTGAACATCATTCACCTCTATTGGTGAGGGGGTAGCATGGGAAAACTTAGAACCCATTAAATTCTGGAGCGGATCTGAATTACGGGGCGGGTCCACGAGCCGTCCAACATGGCTGGCCATTCACCTCCATTAATTTTTTTGACTTCTCCCCATTTATTGTCAATAGGGCAAATTGAAATGGACATATCTCAACATGGGAAGGTCACAGAGACACGGGGTTTGCCTGGCATAAAGTTCTTGACCAAGCAAATGCAGCCATATCAAACATGTCCTGTTCGTATGTACATGAGCCACAAAATGCATTCATGGACAGAGGTCTGTGCTCACAGAGCACCATTTCTAGTTTGACTATGGCATTCTTAATACATCAATTATAAGAGTTTCGGATTCCAAGCTGTTCAGTTGGAAAACGGACAAAATCCAGTCCGGATCTCCTCAGGTTGTCCTTGATACTCTGTGAAGAGATGATACTCTGTGAAGAGATGTCTCACCGCCATCTTGTCTTTACCAGCAGCCTTGCCTCCCTTTGTGGCCCCGGGCTGTGGTGACCTCATGACCTCCACTGGCCACAGTCTGCTCTCCCCTATCCTGCGGGTCAGACTGAGGGGCACGGAAGTGTGTGTGGCATAATGAATAACTACAGTATACAGTGTGTGATATTACTGTATTAAACCTATTGTATGTTGCAAACAGGGATGTCAACAGAGTGCACAGATGATGTGCAGTGAAAGGGTGGTCAGTCTCACCAGGCTGCGCCCCCTGCGTCCAGGAAGCATCGACGTTCCGTATCCCAGCTCACTCTCTTCCTGTTGGTCTCAGCATCATTCCGGAAATCCCTGTCCTGGGAAACACAAGTAAGCAGTTATAAGAGAAGGCGGTCAATACAACACTGTCACAGCTCTTCTCTGTCCTGGCCCCGCAGAGGTGTAATGAGCCCCCTGACATCAGGACAGCAGAGTCACTGCCCATCTTTCGCTGCAGGCTCAAAGCTCACCTCTTCAAGAAATACTACCACAATCCTCCGTCTTAAGCACCTATTGTATTTTTAGTCTGCTACTCTTGCCCTTTGCCTTCAGCACTAGATTATGCTCTTAGTCACTTCTTTTAGAAAGGAAATGCACTTCAGAGTTCTGGCAAATAGTAGTACATTAGCTTTTCCTACATTAAATGCAATTACTGTAAGTCACTTTGGATAAAAGCATGAGCTAAATGTCAATGTAATGTAATGTAAAATGTAATGTAAAAACCTCCTAATAATTATTTGTAGTTCCAACTCCCAGGTAGAACCTTTTATCGGGTAAATGTTTCACAGGGATGGACAGGGAACCCTTTATGGTCCCAGGCAGCATCTTTTTGCTAAGAGTGTACACTACCTCTATGCTGGTGAGGTCTCCGTCCTCCATCTCAATGGGCTCTCCCTCGATGGAGAAGCCTGGGATGAACTGAGCTCCAGGAGCCAACAGGGGAGCCAGTGGCCACTTCCTGGGCCTATCCATAGCTTCTCTCTCTCCACCCACTTTCAGCAATCCGTTGGAAAACATCAGAACTTGCTCTTGCTGAGGGGAAATAAAACATATGTGGCCAGGTGAAGTCTGGGTAGGTGTGGCATCGGTTGGGGGGGCGTGGTCCCTGGGCTGCAAGCCTATTTCCGGCCACAGGGCGCGCGTTTTGAACAAACATTTCACATTTCCTCTTTGTGGGTTGGAGTCCATGCGGCAGCCTGGCCCAGGATAGGTTGCCAACTTGCAGAGCGTGTCGTAGGCTGTCTGAGACCATTCTGCTTGGACAGGGTGTGGGGTGCGCATGGAGGGGTGCTGAGGATTGTGGGTCTGCTGGTAGATCACTGCTTTAGCCTGTAGGCCTACTGTTCATACCTACCATGCTGTTTTGTGTCCGATCTGTCTCTTGAAGGGATTTTATTAAATAAAGGTGTATTTTTGTATATTACACAAGTTGTCTGGCTGTTCATCTCAAAGAGCCCCCGACCTGCATCGGCCCTTAGGGTTACAATTTGGCGCTGCGAGCAATTGGTCAGTTGGGTGTGCCAGTCTATCGAGAGGCAGGTCGGACGTGCATGGTGGTTAGTTGGTAGGATACAGTTGGTGGGATAAAGCAGTGACTACGTGACGTCAGAGAAGAGGAGCAGCGGAGTCAGTCACCGCCGCTAGAGCTCACGGCCGGCTCAACTGTGCGGTGGGGTGTGAGAGGAGCAGTGATCTGGCTGTTCAGTGGACTAAATAACTAAAGATGAACGTGGAAGATTTGCAATCGGAGCTGGCTGCTCTTAAAGCAAGAGTACAGGCTGATAAGGAAGCCATGAGCTTGTTGAAGGATGAAAATGACTCTTTATTGCTACAATTGGACTCAAAACAAGGGCGAGGTTCCTCCCACTCTTCTGATCAGTCCTCCACTGGCCATGGGCTGCAGACTGGACTGGGAAGCGAGAGCCTATCTGTCGGCACCAGGGAGCGCATTGTATATTTGCCAAAAGAAAGAAAATGTGCTGTTTTCACTGGTGGTTCAAGCACTGCCTTCTATGAATGGTTAGATGAGTTGAATGCTACTTTGATTTACCGTTCCTATACTGGTGCAGAAAAAGCAGTTTACATATATGAGCACTTGGGAGGAGAGGCAAGACAGGAAATAAAGTATCGTCCCCAGTTGGAACGATCTGATCCAAAACGTGTGTTGGAGATTCTTAAAGAGATATATGGGCAGCCCCAGTCACTCACTAAGTTGCAGAAACAATTCTTCGATAGAAGGCAGAGAGAGGGGGAGTCGGTGCGTGAATATTCTCATGCGCTTATGGCTATTTTGGAGGAAATTAATCATTGTGAGGTGAGGGAGGCTTGGTGCGGAGATTTTGCTCTGCGTGACCAATTTGCTGAGAATGTGTGTGATGGTAGCCTTCGTAGAGAGCTCAAGAAAACAGTTAGGCAACAACCAACTATTTCCTTTTTTGATCTCCGTAAGGAAGCTCTCCAGTGGGGGGAGGATGCTGAGTTTGGGATGGAACGCAGGAAGCGAGTGGTGGGCTCATGTGAGAAGATGGAGGCCGCAACAGCGGAGGCAAGTGTAGTTACCTCCGCTGTAGTTGCCTCCGCTGTGGAAGCAAAGTCCGAACTTATGCTTGCTACAGTTTTTGATATGTTACAAAAACAGCAGGCTTTGATTGATGATCTATCACAAAAACTGTCAACTAGTATGCAGGCATTAGGGCCTAGGCGAGTGGGTAACCGTAAATGGGAACCCCGATATGATGCATTGGGACAGCCCATTTGCTTTAAGTGTCAACAAGCGGGGCACATTGCACGGTTTTGTGTAACTGTACGGACTAGCCATAGCCAAGACAACTTGTCCCCTGCGTTGCCCTTAGAGGGTGGCGGGGCGGCCCAAACATCAGAGCAGCAGGGAAACTATCTCCCCCTGCGGTGAGGAGCCAAACCACAGGAGGGGGGCAATCCGGCTCAGGAATAGTACCCCATATCGACCCTCAGGTGTATGAATGTCTGGTGGGGGAATGTGACACTGTAGAAGTTTCGATGCGAGGGGTGAAGTTTCAATGTCTAATTGACTCGGGGTCAAATGTGTCTACTGTCACCGAAAGTTTTTTCTTTGACCATTTGTTGCCAAGATGGGGTGGGGGTTTGGCTGACTGTGGTTGGTTGACATTGAGTGGGGCTCATGGTTTAGACATCCCATATTTGGGTTATTTTACAACAGATGTGGAGGCGGTGGCGTTGGGCAGGACCATACCGCAGAGGGGCATATTAGTGGTGAAGGACCCGATGGGCCAAGCGGCAAAGGAACGCAAGCGAGCGGTGCCGGGGTTGCTGGGAATGAATATTATAAAAGAATGCTATCAGCTTTCATTCCCTGTTAATGGTCCTAGACCACCATCATCCCCCATAGATGCTCCAGGCTGGCAAAATGCTTTTGCGGCATGTCAGAGTGAGCAGACTGTCACGTTGGACACTAGAATGTTTGCTTCTGCTGTCTCTCCATTCACAGTCCCTGCTGGTACGATGTGCTTTGTTCCGGCGTCTGGGCCTAACAGGTTGTGTTTGGCTAGGACTTCTGTGCTAGTTGAGCCTTTGGGGTTAGGGGAGGGGGACTTACCTGGAGGGTTGGTGGTTTCTAGTACATATGTGGAAGTTAGCAATGGTCACTTAGCTGTTCCTGTAATCAATGTTGGTTCTACGGAGGTTAGGTTGAGACCTCAGACACGCCTCGCATCACTGCATTCAGCAGAGGTAGTGGCTGGGGGGGGGGCTGCGGTGTGTTTTGAGCGAGTGGGCCCACAAGAAGAGCAGGTTATGCTTAGGGAGCAGTGTGTATCTGTAGGAGACAGGGAGGTGCCCCCAGAGATAGCTCAGCGGTGCTTTCCAGGTCTTACTGAAGATCAGGCGAAACAGGCTAGACAATTGCTCTGCAAATATTCGCATGTGTTTGCATTTTCAGACAGTGACTTGGGATGCACTAACCTCATTTACCATGAGATCCCAGTGGTTGATGACGTCCCTGTGAGTCAGAGGTACCGACGGATTCCACCCAGTCAGTATGAGGAGGTGAAAAGTCACATTAGGAAGCTGTTAGAGCAGAAAGTGATTAGGGAGAGCAGTAGTCCATATTCTTCCCCTCTGGTGATTGTTAGGAAGAAGGATGGCTCGATCCGTTTGTGTGTGGATTATAGGCGCTTGAATGCTAAGACCCGTAAAGATGCTTATCCACTTCCACGTATCGAGGAGTCGTTGGACTCCTTGAGTGGTGCAAGGTGGTTCTCCACCCTGGATTTAGCAAGTGGATACAATCAGGTGGAGGTGGTGGAGAAAGATAGACAGAAGACCGCATTTTGTACGCCGTTCGGACTGTATGAGTTCAACAGAATGCCGTTCGGTTTGTGCAATGCACCAGGGACGTTCCAGCGGCTTATGGAGCGCATTCTGGGGGATCAGCGGTTCCAATCCCTGTTGCTGTACTTGGACGATGTGGTCATCTTTTCCCCCTCGTTTGAACAACATCTGCATCGGTTAGAGGTAGTTTTGTTGCGGTTTGAGCAGTGTAATCTGAAGGTGAACCTCAGTAAGTGCTCATTTTTTAAGTCAGAAGTGTCGTATCTTGGGCACGTTATTTCTTCTCGGGGGGTGTCGACTGATCCAGCAAAGATTCGGGCTGTGGCAGAGTGGAGAAGTCCTCAGAGTGGGGCGGAGTTACAGTCCTTTCTGGGCTTTGCAAGTTTTTATAGAAGATTTGTTAAGAATTTTGCAAGCTTGGCTGCGCCTCTTCATGCTCTCGCTGCGTTGGGGCCATCAAAGAGGGATAGGCGTCCGCTCCCTGCAAAGCTGTTTCGGCAGCATTGGAGCCAGGCATGCGAGGAGGCGTTCCAGACTTTGAAGCAGAGGCTAGTTTCAGCTCCAGTGTTAGCGTATGCTGATTTTACTAAACCATTTACTCTGGAAATTGATGCCAGCCATCAGGGGCTGGGAGCCATTTTGTCCCAGGAGGTAGGGGGGCGGAGGAGGCCTGTCGCTTATGCAAGCAGGGGGCTGCGGGCCTCGGAGCGGAACATGGAAAACTATAGTGCTATGAAGCTGGAGTTGCTGGGCCTTAAATGGGCAGTAACAGACAAATTTCGGGAGTACCTGATAGGTAACAAGTTCACAGTATTGACCGATAACAACCCGCTGAGTCACCTGCAGACCGCGAAGTTAGGGGCCATCGAACAGCGGTGGGTGTCAGAGTTAGCCCGGTTTGACTGTGAGATTGTATATCGACCAGGTCGGCAGAATGCAGCTGCAGATGCATTGTCAAGGCAGTACTTGGACCCAGCCCCTGAACCGCTCGCTACTGGTCCACAGCCAGACGGCCACTGTACTTTGGCTGGGGTCTGGCAGGTAGCAAGTAGTGAGGAGCAGGCGTTGGGGTTCCCCCTGGAACATGGTGCCACCATTACCTTCCCATCCTATAGTGAAGAATCTCTGTCCAGGTTGCAGCAAGCAGATCCTGAGATTGCGGCTTTTCTTAGGTATTGGCAGAAGGCAGAGAGGCCTAGTCGGGAGGAAAGGCAGGGAGAGAGTGCAGGGACGTTAGAGTTGCTGCGGCAGTGGGACAGGGTGGTGGAGCATGGTGGAGTGTTGTATCGGAGGAGGGAAAGCCCGAAGGAGGGTCAGCAGGAGCAGGTGATTGTGCCCAGAGCTTTGCGGGGGGAGGTGTTGGTTCAAATGCATGGGGGGCATGGCCACCAGGGCATCGAACGGACTTTTAAGCTAGTGAGCGCACGTTGTTATTGGCCCAGATTGTATCGGGATGTAGAGGAGTTTTGTAAGTCCTGTGAGAGGTGCATTGTGTCTAAGGCTCCACAGCCAAGAGTAGTGACAGCGATGGGGAGTTTGGTGGCGTCTAGGCCGCTGGAAGTAGTGGCGATGGATTTTACGGTCTTGGAGCCCTCGTCAGACGGGAGGGAAAATGTTTTGGTTCTGACAGACGTGTTCTCTAAGTTTACTGTGGCGGTTCCAACCCGGGACCAGCGGGCTGTCACCGTTGCCAAGTGCTTGGTCAAGTATTGGATTCAGCCTTATGGGGTGCCAACACGGCTGCATTCAGACCAGGGCAGGTGTTTTGAAGGGGAGGTGGTACAGTCGCTCTGTAGGCTGTACGGGATGAGGAAGAGTAGGACAAGTCCGTACCATCCGCAAGGTAACGGGCAGTGTGAACGATTTAATCGTACACTCCATGATCTGCTTCGTGTCCTTGTCCCTGAGAAAAAGAGGAGGTGGGCGGAGTACCTTCCCGAGGTGGTGTATGCGTATAACACAACGGAGCACCAAAGTACTGGATACTCCCCATATTTTCTCCTGTTTGGGCAGGCCCCCTGCGCACCTCTGGACCTCATGCTGAGTGGGGGGGAGGAGGTGTTTAGTGGATGCGTTGGGGAGTGGGTGCAGGGACATCAGGAACGGCTGCGGGTGGCGTATGACCAGGCCAGTAGGCAGATGCAGAAAGCAGCAGAGTCTCGGCGTCGGCAGTGGGGGCCACCTTCTAAAGATGCAGATCTGGGGTCAGGAGAGTTGGTTTATGTTCGGAACCGGAGGGTTACTGGTAGGAATAAGATTCAGGATCTTTGGCTCCCCATTCCCCATCGCGTAATTGCGCGGTTGGGTCCCGACAAGCCAGTCTATACAGTGGTGCCTGTGGATTCTTCACGGCCCCCTAGGAACGTGCATCGTTCTGAAGTCCGGCGTTGTGGTGCCGGAGTGCTGGGGAAGGGAGACGATGAGGGGGCCGGGTCACTACAGGGAGTAGGAAGTGAGGTCGAGGAGAGGGAGGATGAGGAGATGATGGGTGTGGTAGTTTTTAGTGGGTCAGAGGAAGGTCTGGCCGAGGAGGAGGGGGCCACTAGGGATGTACAGCTGGAGCGAGACGGGCAGACGAGCACGGCCCGTTTGGAGCTGGAGGAACAGTCTCAGGATAGTGACGGGGGAGCGCAGGAGGAGGAGGAGGAAGCTAGGTCCCCGATGCAAGTTCGAAGGTCTAAGCGGAGTACTGCGGGGGTGCATCCTAACCCCTTTAATCTACCGAGGTCGGCCATTCCTCACCAGGGGGGGGAGTGTACGGGGGTAGGGGTTAGGGCATTGCAGCAGGAGCAACGTTTTACTGTGGCAGGGTTTTACGGTGTTAAGGACAGAGCTGGCAATCAGTGGGACTCTGATTAGTTCTGGGGGGGTGAATGTGGCCAGGTGAAGTCTGGGTAGGTGTGGCATCGGTTGGGGGGGCGTGGTCCCTGGGCTGCAAGCCTATTTCCGGCCACAGGGCGCGCGTTTTGAACAAACATTTCACATTTCCTCTTTGTGGGTTGGAGTCCATGCGGCAGCCTGGCCCAGGATAGGTTGCCAACTTGCAGAGCGTGTCGTAGGCTGTCTGAGACCATTCTGCTTGGACAGGGTGTGGGGTGCGCATGGAGGGGTGCTGAGGATTGTGGGTCTGCTGGTAGATCACTGCTTTAGCCTGTAGGCCTACTGTTCATACCTACCATGCTGTTTTGTGTCCGATCTGTCTCTTGAAGGGATTTTATTAAATAAAGGTGTATTTTTGTATATTACACAAGTTGTCTGGCTGTTCATCTCAAAGAGCCCCCGACCTGCATCGGCCCTTAGGGTTACACATATATGCACTATAGTTTTATAAACTGTCACAATGGTATATATAGACCATCTTGGTTTGATGTCTCTAAATATAGACCATCTTGGTTTGATGTCTGTATAAAGGTAACATCTGTCCGTCTCTCGTCATCACACTCTCTTACCTCGGCTGTGAGGGGGATCTGCAATGCGGCCACGTAGCTGGATGGGGTGACTGACCCCGAGGCGGGGTTCCACACCTCTGGGACAGAATAGGCCGTCTCCACCGTCACTTTCAGCAGGTTGGAGTCAGACAGCTGGGCATCAGAGAGCAGAGGCTCCGACACACAGACAGTCACATCCAGAGACGGCTGAGTGCCAAACAGAGGGAGGGGGTTGGGAGACGTCACAGACTGCTACTCGCACAGTAAGTGTGCTGACGACACAGTGTTCGATCACGATCGCACATCAGGCCTCTAGGGTCTCTAGGTTTTAGGTTGAGAAGCTTGATGTTAACGTTGTGACTTGATGATCGTTTCTAAGGCGAGGGGAGATTCTAAATGAAATGACATGAGAGGGTGAGAGGTACCTTACTGCTGCCCTCCTGTGAGGAAGCAGCCTCTGCAGGTGAGCCAGGGGTGGGGTGGAGGAGCACTGTGGATGAGACGCTGCACTGACCTGGTGAAAGAGAAAGGAGTAAATCTCACAAAAACAACCATGGACACAATGTAGTGTTTCAAACAAGCTCTTCTGGAAAGAAATGTGATTGGATAGAACGGAATTAATTCAGAATTTAAAGTTACTTTAGCCCGAATAAGCTACTGGCTTGTGGGCTATCTTAATTTCCATCCCTTATATATGTGTTGTTGTGCCTCTCTTGCATGCTCACCATGCAAGAGAGGCAGCAGGTCGACAACAGCTTGGCCTAGAACTGCCGTCTTCTCCTCCTTCTGCTTCTTCTCTTTGGGAAGAATCTCAATCACGGTCACTACAACACAGATGAGAGAGGATTCAGCTCTCAGTTAGTTGGTTTATAACAGCAAGTTATTCCATGTTTGCACTCATGTAAGCTGAATAAGTGAAACATAATGCATGAGGGACACCGAATGTTAGATGCTGCTGTTATGAAAGAATCCGACAACAACCAGTAGTCGAGACTAAAAGATAGAAGCTCACGTATGACAGGTTTATGAGCCACATCGTCTAATGTGTGGGCAGCATCTGAGCACTCAAAGCAACAGGTGAAGCTGTAGTCCACTCCATGGTCCACGGAAGCCTCGATCCTCTGGGAATCCCCCAGGACTATGCCATTGAACTCAGCCCGGACAAAGTTCAGGAAGGACTCCGGCTTGTTGCCCCTCTGTACATGAAAAAAAACAACATCTGTAATCACAGAGCCAACCAAGTTGTTTACATTTAGCTCAATTAGCTGGCAGCTAACAAGATAACGTAACGTTAAGCAGCTGGTCTAACGTTACAAATGCAGACCCCCTGCTGAGTTGCCTATCTTACCAGGTTATTCCCCCGCGACACTGTAATTTGCACGGGTACTGCTTTGTCTCCATATGTCTCCATATCCGATTATATTAAAACGAAAAGAGTGCCAACAAAATTAAATGCTGCTGACCAACTGATATTCAGAAATACAAAAACCGACGTGTTCTTCACAGCTGTGGCAGGTGGGCATATCCGCGTCCTTGTTGCCATAGTAGCGAGGCTGGTTATCGCGAGACAGAGGAGTTGGAAGAAAGAAGTCTGGAAGAAAGTAACTATCGAGCTTGATCAACTCTTCGTCAGCATATGATACTTTAGTGGCTCAGTGTGTTGAAGCGTTAGCACAATGGTCTATGTAGCATATGCTTTCGTTACAGCCGTCAAGATATCGTAAAGTCAAGATTATAGGCTAACGTAAACACTAGTGGTGCGATGTACGTTACGTTAACTTCCGCATTTTCTTGAACTTTGCTAGCTAGTCAGCTTTCGCGGGTCAGTACGAAAAGTCAAACGTGTATGCAGATTTTGACAAGTGCTACCATGCGACACGTTTTTTAGACTTCAATCCATTTTCTATCGAGACGATGAGGCAGTTTGTTTTGCCACCCACAACATGACTTCGTTTTCAAAAGTGTCGCTGAGTGCACTTTGGTGTTAGCTAGCCTAGCTAGCATAAGTTAGCCTGCTTTCTCAGCAGCATGTCACTACTCAGCATGGTGGATGAGGCCATCAGGTTATGCTACGCTGAAGAAGTTAGGGTAAACGAGAAGATCTATCAATGCAGACAGATACTGGAATCCCTGTAAGTACGACACTGAAGCTACTTTTGGTTAGACCGCAGTGCCACCTCTGCCAAGTTGTCAGAAAGATGTCCGTTTTGTGGAAATAAAATGTGATGCATTTCTACTACAGGAGAACAAAGAAGAAACATTTCAAAGAAACTGAGTCAACATATATTCCTGATAACGGTAGGAACACACTGTATTTGAAAACTGTTGGTAGATTGGCGAGTCACTGTCGAGTTTGAATGTATCTGAAATGCATATTTTCCCGTGTGGTTACAGATCCGAAAGTCCCTCCAGAGGAAAGGCAGGAGATGGAGTTGCTGGAGAAGGTGTTGGAGAAGGCCCTTCGAGTCCGCAGTGGAACCGCACCCACCAAAAACCCTCACACCTGTACTGAGCCAAGCAAGGCTTTAGGGGATGCTGCAAAGTCCAAGGGTGGCGTTCAGGCTTCAGGGGGCATCAAAGGAAATCCACCAGGCATCAGACCCACCTCCAAACACACCGCCACTGACAGAAACGAACACAGGAAGTGTACAGTTCAAAGTTACTCAAAAGGAGTACGAGGAAGGACAGGACATCATCCGGGTCAAGGCAGGGGCAGCATGGTTAGAGGCCTTGCCCAGAAGGGGTCAGTTGGATCAGCCAAGGGCTTGCCTGGCCAGTCTTCTCTGAAAACAAAGCAAACTGTCCCAGTTTTTCTTCTGGTTCAACCACATGCTTCAACAGCTCCTTCTGAATATGAAGTCTCCCAAAGCAGCGTTTATGTTGAAGACGCAGGCAAAGCTACCGCTACCTCTCAGCCCCCTCGTGAAGATCCAGTGTGTGTTTCCCACTTAGAGGGGACCAGGACATCTCATCCTCCACAACATGGGTACAATTTATAATCTTCTTGAGCTAGTGTTGTGGTTAACTGCCTTGCTCAAGGGTACAACGATAGCCAATGATTTTCAACTAGTAAACCAATGACCTTTCAGTAGTCAGATGCTCTAACCACTGGGCTACTACAGTACAATGATGCTAGACTACTAATCCAATAAGACTGAAAGAGAGAGGGGATTCATGATATAGCGATGTTTGACTACCTTAACGCTTTTCTTTTGTGACAGCCAACAGTTTGACATTGATGCCGGAATCTTTGGTTGCATTTGTTTATTTGTATGTATCTGTTTGTGGCAGGATGGCCACCCATATGTTATCTAAATGGAGGTCTCTCAGGAACAAGCAAAACAGGTGTGTAAATGTGTAGCTATTTCATCTAATGAATGGGAAATGGGACGAGAAAATGTAGACATCTGTTCGTTATCTGTTCCCCTGTCTGGCTGGACACTGTGGACCTGAGCCAGCTTGGAGGACAGTTTACGGTTCAATTGTTATTTATCTACATACTCTTTATTTGATTTGATTCACATTGACAGTTGCACTTTTGTACAACTTCAGCGTATAGACTTCTGTTCTATAATTGTACTGTATATTCTTAATCTATCTGTCTATCTGTATCTGTCTTCCAATCAATCACCCCAGGTTGTGGGACAAAGTCATGGATTCGCACCTCAAGCCAATACCAGAGAGGACTGGCTTCATGGAACGAATGAGAACCACGGTACTCTAGTCTTAACTAGAATATGATAACTATTGGATCTGCCCATTTGCTTCCCACTCTTTCACACTGCCCACTTAGCGCAGCATCATGTTCAGCTTTTCCTAGAAAACATTCACAGAATCTAATCCACATAGTCCAGCTAGAGAGAACAGCCTCCTGTCATCCCCCCAGAGTCTACTCTCCTTGACCTGTCTCTCTCTGTGTGTGTGTGTGTGTGTGTGTGTGTGTGTGTGTGTGTGTGTGTGTGTGTGTGTGTGTGTGCGTGTGCGCGTGTGCGTGCGTGCATGTGTGTCAGTTTCCCAGGGAATGGCCCAGTGGCAGCCCGTCAGACACCCGTGCCCAGGTGGATACACTGACCCTGCAGGCCCAAGACCTGACACACTGCTACCAGACTCGGCTCCTGTTGGCTAAGCAGACCTCCAGAACGGACACACAGCCAGGTACCAGCCAGAAGGAGGGAGGAAGAAAAGGGAGAAAGGCTGGTGTGACACAAACAATAGATAGTCTGTGGGATAAGAAATGGAGAGTCCTCTGAAGAGTAGAAACGCTCTGGGGGTTTCTGATTGAGAAATGTTTCTGTATTATAGAACATATATATGAAAGCTTGGGACCTATACTGCATAGCTGATTTCCCTTTTCTGTATGTAGCACCATGCCCGGAGAGGGAATATGAATCCTGGCTCATGCTGGATGGCCTTGAGAAGATGGTGGCTGACCTCCTGAAGCGAGCGGGCAGGCTGAAAGAAGGTAGGGTGCAAGTAAGACATATTTATAATGGGATATATTTAATGGGATATTGATGTGTGTATATATATATATACACATTTTTTATGGTTGATCGAGAGAGGCTTAGTTCAGTGGGGAGTGGGGACCAGAAAAAGCTGTCCAGGAAATTTACTGTTATCGTCCAATCAGCATTACCAACCATTTTGTCAAAACGTCATGAGAATGACCCCAGTGGGTGAAATTATGAGCCAATCTATTCACGCAGTTTGAAGATGCCTCAAGGGTGCTGGGTTATCACTCACTCGCAGCGCTCTCTACCCTGTTCTGCTCCCATCAATTTCGAAAATCAGTGGAGCTCACAGTTTTTTCAACTCTTGTCTGGAAGAGTAAGCATCCCAGGACGCAACTTAATCAAACTTAGAGCTCTCAATGCCCCGGCAATGAGTGGCTGATGGTCAGTAGGGAGGGAAATTAGTTTTTCTAGAACTCTAGCAATTCTCCCCGGGGGAGATACTTGCTTCTGCTTTTTCTTGGTCTGATAGTCTCATTATTATTCAACACTCTTATCTTAGGATATTTTATTTTCAAGTGACATTTTTGTTAATCTTATTCATTGCTGTAGAGAATGAACATAGGAGTGTTGGCGTAGGCCCACTGCCCCCCCCCCCCCCCCCCCAGAGAAATATGCTCGTTGAGAGTAAATCTCCAGCCGCTAACGAGCTAGGTCTGCCATTCCATCCTGATGTATGGAAAATGAAAACAGAGACCCAAGGTAAAGCGGTGCCAGATTGGTTCTTTCCTTGACGGTGGACTCTTAAAGCAGGCCATCCTGACGTGATCGGTCCTCGTCTATTTAAAGCTGAGGCAGCACCGTGAAAAAAAAAGATTTTGGCTTCGGTTGCTCGCGCTCGCGGTCTAAGAATAGCACAATTTTTCCGTCAGAGTGGGAGGCATGGGATCGATGGAGGCCGGCCGAAGCGTCCTTCTGCCCCGTCTGGAAGAGAGGTGGGTGGGGGGAGGTGACTGCGGCGACCCTGCCCCCAACTGTGACCTACAGCAGCCAGGCGGAGCTCAGAGAGCTGGAGAGACTGAGACTGGGAGTGGAGCTCCTAGAGCAGGAGTTACACATGCAGCAGGTGAGGGTCACACCCAGTTGTACACACACACACACACACACAAATATTCAATATGATCAGTAGAGATGAAGCCCTTTGTCGATTCCTTTGGCGTCCTTCATGACCCGTGCTTCTGTTCCCTCTCCTGGACAGGCTCTGTCCGACACCCTGTCCCCATGTCTGCCCTCCATGGTGTCTAGGCCTGGGGGTCCTCACCCTGTCCTGCTCCGGGACACGTACGCCCTGCTGGGGGAGGGAGGGGAGCACTTCCCGGCCCTGGTCCTGGACGTGGAGCCCGACTAAAGCTGGATTTAGACCTACGTGTATGTGTGATTAGTGGGTGCTTTTTCAGACTAGCCATTTCGATTGTATATGCAACACGGATGCAACTGCAAGTATGCAAAGCAGAGGATAAACTAGGCTTTACAAGGACTGGTCAAACCACCTTAATGCCGTGAAAGGCGGGCAGCAGGAATGGCAATGCTCTGGACAGTGTGATCTGAGTGAACTTGTTTGTTGTGAATGAAGTTTAGTATTTATTCAGTGTGATTTTGTGTTGTTTGATGGGGATCCGGTCTAGTTTTGAAGCTTTCAACTTCAGCCTTGGGAGGCTGATGAAGGTGAATTATCAATGGATTAAGTGATGCTCCTTTTCTTTAAAATGTGACCAATCATTGTGTCTTTGTGTATTGTATTTGTAACATGTTTTTTAATACATTCTTATTCAATCAAATTGATGGATTGTGAACATTTGTATTTCCAGTTGTTAACATCATATAGATGTTATGATATTTCAACAGATAAAGATAGATTTAAAAGTAGGTGGGGGGTCACTGACCGCCACTAGTATTGTGTATGCCAGCAGATGGCGCTCTTCTCATGACATCTGTCTAAGGCAGGATGAGACCATACCTGTTCTGTTCACATGGTTTTCTTCCTCCAATATTATAGATACGCAGAAACAGTGTTACAAACTGTTCTTTGAATTGATTGTATGTAATTGATACTAGTACCAGTATAAGCAAAATGCTCAGCCACCTCCATTGAGTCACAGCACTCCTTGTGTAAGATTAGTTTTACTGTTTTAAAGATGCAAGGCCTTAAAGCCCGCTGTTCTTTGGGAAGCTTAGGTGTTAGAAGGAAGAACAATGGAAGGTTTCTTCACACTAATCTATTTAACACTTGAAACTACCAAGATTCCCTGACTTCACATAACAAGAGAGCAATCCTCGTCTGCTCTGCCAACACTCCTACAGGTGTGGGTTTATCACAATACCCCAGTGTCTGCATGTACACATTAGGCTATAAATGCATGGCTGGACTGTGCGAGTACCTAATGTTAATTTCCACTGACAGATGGACTTGCGATTGCAATGTGAAGCCTATCAGAGAGCTGCCCCATAGGCTCTGATTGAATTTCCTGTCTGTCTGGTACATATGGCATGGTTTAGAATACATACATGGGTCTGCCATGACGATATATCTCTGCACCGAGGGAGCACATAATGTATATTGTGTGTATGTATATAATATACACACACATACACAGTATATACATATTTCAGAGGGAGTGCATGAGAAATAGGGGAGCCCGGTGCGGACAAAAAGGCCCACTTGCCCGCAGATGACGTGAGGACGGATGGCACAGGCTGCGCCAGCCTGGGCGACAGGTGGCGCTGGGTTCACGCAGCGGGCCGTGGGTGTGTACACCCTGCTGCACCAGCCCGTGCCCGCACACACACTCACACACACACACACACATCCGTTGTGGCTCCAGTCACCAGGGAAACGTGTTCCAGGAACAGCTTCTCTGAGGGGTGTCAGCTGGGATGGGCAGGTTTTCTTCTTGGAAGAAAAGAGAGAGAAGGGAACAAACAACAAACATGGAGTGTTTTTTTTAGCTTTGGTAACGTTTGTCGTCTCAGTACTACCATCTCCACAGATCGATGGTTTTTATCTGGTCTCCTTTACAGTATAGTGAAGTGCATGTGGGAGCTGAGTTATGTGTCATGAATAACATTCCCACTTATGATCGTTATTCGCCGAGACATTTACCCAGTCTGTCACGACCTGCTGTGAGGAGCCTGGGGCAGATCGTGATCTGTGCTGTTGCTTTTCTATGGCATTAACCATGGGATTAGAACGCTTGTGTTTTATTTCAAATGTCTCTCGAGTGCTATGAAGGTGTACAGGGCGGTCTCAGTTTTTGGAACTTCCGTCCCTTAACCCTTTTAGTCCTGAAAGTCCAGTGCCAACATTCTGAATATTAATTGGATTTCCCCTATATTACTAGAAAGCGCAGTTTCTCAGCTTTTAGGAACTGTTGGAATGTTGGATTTTTTAATTATTTTTTTCTGAAGATTTTTTAGATTTTTTTTTTTTTTTTTTTGCCGGTGGGTAGGTTTCAAAGGGTTAAATGAGCGAGAAAGGGTCCTCAAATGATCCCAAAGCAGAACTCGCTTGTTGTGGCAACTGGTGAGGCGGTCCCAGTGAAAATGGGAACAGATTGCCCTCCTTCACTGAAACACAACACAGGGGGAGAGGAGCCTACGCATGACTTCCTTCCTCTGACCTCTGTGCCTGACAGAGCAGACCCAGCCAAGCAAGTGACATCACACTGACGTATCTTGGTGTGTGGAGGGATATACTGGAAAGGGTTTTTATTTCCCATGCATACACCCTTTTTACTTACGGGATCCGACACACACACACACACACACTCTTACTCACTCTCTTTTCACATGTTTTGCTTTGACCTATTCCCGTAACTCGGATGTGGTCTGAATAAACAAAACATCTTGAAAACCCAATCGTCTCTTCTGATTAGTAGGCCTAGGCCTGTGAGACCAAAACCACAGAAACCCAAGAGCAATACCAGGAATCCACTTTCCCCCACATATTTGCTTTTCATTCACGTCCCTCTTCACTTATCCCTCTTTTTCTCCCCTGTTTCTCTCCTCCCCGATATTCATCGCTTCCTCCATTATCCCCCCTCCCTCCCTCCCTCCCTCCCTCTCTCCATCTGCTTTTCCATCTCTCCCAGTTCTTCTGTATGCTTCTCCGTGGGTGTCGGGTTATGGCTGTGAGTGTCGAGACACGGCGGTCGTCAATTGATTCTGCATTAGTGTTTATTATTGGATTTTCCTCCACTCAGGCCGTCGCACGGCCCAGCCTCCGCCGCCAAGCAGCCTCTTTCGCCGGGCTGAGGCGTGCAGAGGGAGAGCTTCCGAGCACGGCTGCAATCATCTCATTATACGGGAGAGTGTGGACATCTGTGTGTGTGGCTTTTTCGAGGGAGGGGGGACACACACACACTTTGTATGTCGCTGTGTGGCAGCCCTGTAATATTTGCATCATTCTTTTGGTGTGTGGAGAGGCGGGATTTGCCACCACACAATAGTTTATTATCTGTCCAGTAGCTGCTCCCTCTTCAACCCCCCCCCTTCCCCCCTGAGCCCCCCACCCCCCCCATCTCTGCTCCTGCTCGCCAGTCAGACGCGAGAGGGTGAAGAATAGAGGTGGGCGTCTCTTCACTGGGTGACATCAATCACCAGCAGTTGTCCCCCCCTGTCTGTGAACTGGGATTACAGAGCAACATCCATGCAGGGACAGTCGTCCGCTCCTCAACCCCCCTTCACACACACACACACACACACACACACTGTCCTTGTATTGTAGATGGGCTTCAGACGTGACATGCTAGTGGCATGATGAAGCCGATTTGCCCACTCACAGCTCATGCATATACATGAAACCTCCTGTGGGCATGTGCAACTAATGTAATTTGTTCTTTTTCTAGTTCGTTTAAAAATGGAGGAGGCAGAAGATGGGAGAGTGTTCAGGTTATTAGGTTGTTATTATCAGACACCTCAAGTCAAGCGTTCCACCTTAACTGGGCTTACGTGATCTGGGAGAGGAATTTGCAGGCTTAGGGAGGGAAAGCTGTCTGTAGCGATTTTATTTTCATGGATGAAAAGGGCTTCGGAGAGGGGATTAGGTTTGTCATTCATACGGTCTCTTCCATTCAGGCTTTAGCAGGAGACTGTGGAGGTGGGTGGAGGTAAAAAAAAAAAAAAAAGGGTAATGCTTCCTCCGTTTCGTTTTATCCTTGTGTGTGTGTGTGTGTGTGTGTGTGTGTGTGTGTGTGTGTGTGTGTGTGTGTGTGTGTGTGTGTGTGTGTGCGCGCGCGTGCGTGCATGCGTGCGCGCGCGCTGCACCTAACGGCATCCGGTATGTTTGTGAATGTAAATGAGCGTGACTTTTATGGGTGGGAGGGTGAGTGTGAGGGGGCATGCTCTGTGTGTGTGTGTGTGAGCGAGACGCTGTGCGTTTGCAGGGAGGTGACAGACTTCAATTCCCCCACCATCCTGGGAGAGAGTGGTGAAGGTGCCGCCTCTTCGAGCTCCGTACCGATTTCTTTTTAAATTGTTGAACAGAAGCGGGAGGATTCTCTGTCCTCCGGGGACTCTCTTGCCCTCCGCTGCATGATGAGAGAGAGAGAGAGAGGGAGAGAGGGAGGGAGGGAGAGAGAGAGAGAGAGAGAGGGAGAGAGAGAGAGAGAGAGAGAGAGGGAGGGAGGGAGGGAGAGAGAGAGAGAGAGGGAGGGAGGGAGGGAGAGAGACGCCGGGAACGAGGAGCCCAGATGGGATGACAGGCGGAGTGGGAGCGGTTAGCTTGCCTGTCCCCTCCCTCTTTCCTGCCCCCCCCCATCCCACCCCCCCTCCCACTCCCAGCCCCTTCCTGCTCCGGTCCTTGACGTCACTGCGCCTCTCGCCAATCAGAGGCCTGGTCCCGCCCTGCCTCTCCTTCCTGGCTCCACCCCTGCTCTCTGCCCCCTTATATATCCCCCTGCAGTCCCCCCGGCAGAGAGGACAATGTGCTGCCAGAGAGCCAGCAGTCAGAGCGCAGAGAGACAGCCAGAGAGGGAGGGAGAGAAAGGGAGACAGTGAGTGGGGATCCCTGCGCTAACACCTGCATCTATCACGCGCTCCTCCTCTCTGCTCCTCCCCAGTCTTTGTGGTCTAACGTAGACCTCTCTCTCCTTTATCTTTCCCTCTCTCTCTCTCTCTCTCTCTCTCCAGACCAGAGCTGAAGTTGACGACCGAGGAGTGCCCGGGAGGAGGCAGCGACAGCAGCAGCCCTCCAGCCCTGTGTCTGGACCCCCCCGGCTGCGGCAGGATGGGGTGCACCGCGGGCCACCTGGCCTGCCAGCCGCAGTCCCACGGAGGCCCCGGCCAGGAGGGACAGTCCCTGGAGGCCGGCGGAGGCCCCAAGGTCCCCGAGGTGCTGTCCTCCCTAGAGCGCCTGTCCCAGGCCACGGGCGGCATGGAGAAGTCGTGGTACCGCTGCATCTTCCCCTTCGGGATCATCTCCCTGGTGATCGGCGTGTCCGGGACGGGGGTCACGTACGCCTACAACGACCTGCCTCAGACCAAAGTGGTGTCGCTGATCCTGCTGGTGGCGGGCCTGGTCCTGGTGCTGATGGCCACGGCCTGCTGGACCGTCCACAAGAAGAAGAAGAGGAAAAAGAAGGAGGGGGGCTCCTTCACTTCTGAGCAGTGCCCCCTGTGAGCGCTGGCCGGACCTCGTGACGCAGGGACGAGAGAGAGAGGAGGGACAGCCCGGGATCGGGAGCGACGGGGCGGGCCAGCGCTTCCGACGGCGGCCCCCCTCCCCCCGCTGCACCCCCGTCCTCCCCCTGGTCGGCAGCTCGGGAGGAGGGGCGGAGAGAACGCGGGTTCGGGGCTCACTGACAGCGGGACAGGCACGACCAGCACACCGAGGATCTATCCGTGGGGGGGGGGGGGGGGGGGGGGGGGGGGTCTGTTGAGTTCAGGACTTCAGATTGACATGAGGGTTCACCCCCCTCCCCACCATCTACCCCCCCCCCACACACACACACGCGCGCGCTTCATCTTCGCCGTTGACAACAGGTGTCCGGTGTCAAAACAACCTCGAGCCCGCCGCATATGCACGTACACACTCCTCGGACACACACACACACCACACCACACACACACACACACACAGCGGGAGCTCGCGCCGACACTTAACACGCTATGCGGAGCTGCTGCCGGACTCATTGCTGCCGTCACCAGCGGCGTCAGTCGCGGCATTCCTCCCGCCAGGACAGGTGACGGTTCGAAGGGGGCCAGAGGAGAGCCAGAGGCGGCAATCCGACACCGGACCAACAGAGGAGAGTGCCGACGTCAGCCGCCCGCGTCATTCGCCCGTCCTGTGACACCGCAGCAATGCGTTGGGCTTTTTTTACGCAACGGGAGAGTGGAACCCGAGTCCGGAAGGATCTTGCTGGCAGCTGAGGGGACAAGGGGAAGTGCTGGAGAGAGGCTGCCTGGGACGTGTGTATGCGTGTGTGTGTGTCAGAGACATTCTGGTGGACTGAAAGAGTTGTATATTCCTTGGACCTGTTCCCTATACTCGCAGTAGTGTGGCTGAGACCACCAGTGTTATAGTATGCGTGTGTGTGTGTGTGTCCGTCTGCCTCCCTCCCTGCTTGTTCCTGCATGTGTGTCTGTGCTCTGAGGACCCAGAGAGGAATAGTGCTGCAGTGGGCCACGTTAGAAACTGACACAAACAAATCAGACTCCGTGGGCCCTAGAGTTGTGTTCCAGAGAGTCACAGACCATCGCCCCTGATCTCTGGGCCTAGATGGGTGGTGGAGAGGGTAGCGCGGACCCTACCTCTCTGGTCACTCCGGGCCAGGATTACTGAAGGACAACCCTAGCGAGGGACATGCCTCCGCAGGGTCACTATGACTCCGCGTGCTCCCGCACCCCCCCACCCCCCTTCAGACCCGGTGCCTTGAGCAGGCGATCATGGAAAAAGGCTCTGCTCGTCCGCCCCGCCCCCCAAACCGTTTCCATCTGCTCTCCTGAGAATGCCCCCCCCCTCCCTCCCTCCCTCCCTCCCTCGCTCCCTCGCTCCCTCCCTCCCTCGCTCCCTCTCTCTCTTTCCCTGCCGGCTCTCTCTCCGCACACCGCGCTCCTCCCGCTGCCGCCACCATTAACACACAGCCCCCCCCCCCTCTAGCCTTTTCACAACTCACTCTGGACCCAATTATGGAGGCCTGGAAGACACTGCCTACTGCAGCATGACACGCACACACACAACCGCACCCAGTCGTCAACCCCACTGGCGCTCAACCTTTGTCGTGTTTCGCCGTCTGTCCCCCTGTAGTCTGGAATAAAATGCTACAAAACATGGGCACGCGGCTGTGCCAGCACCTACCTTTCAAAATTAGCTGCATTTTAACATAATGTCGTCGGGACTAAATGAAAAACTGATAAGGAATAAAACTGTAGCTAGCCAACTCTGTGAAGTAAGTTAACATGGAAGAAAGTCCAAGTAGCCTAAAAGCGCACTTTATGTGCCAAATATGTCGATAGCTCACACGAGTCGTTGGAAAAGTGGAAAGCTGCGGTCAGTGACCAATAAGGAGGCCGAATCAGTCTCCTCGCACAGCCCACGATCTGCACGGGCCAATCATCCTCATCAATTTTGGGCTACTCCGATTACTCCCACTGTAGATAAGACAGGTCCTCTTCTTTGAGAGTGACAGGGAAACCTCTCGTTGGCGTTGACACATGGGGCGTTGGGCCGTCCGCTGTGGTGTTCTGTCGTATGTAGCCTACGTACATCCATGTTCTTTTCAGAAAGCAGGACTGGAGGGAGGTCCCCAGTGCTATTGTACGTGGTTTGCCCTCCTGTGTCTCTAGAGGAGCACCCCGCTCTGTAGTGTGTATCTCCGCATGCCTCTGTATGAGCGCACGGTGGTAGTGTGTGGCGGCGACTACACACAACTGTTTTTTTCTTTCTTTTTGTTAGTGATATTAAAGTCTGAATGAAGGACTCGGGAAGCGTGGTGTGCTGTAGTCTGGCCTTGGGTCGTTGTCAGATATTCTATCTATATGGAAACCCCAGGCATTACCGTTGAGGAGTGTCATTGATCCGCACCGTATCGGGCCAGCCACATTGATGCATTACTCCGCTGAAATGCATAACGATGGAGCAGTGATCAGTGCCAAAGACTTCCCTGTATGACAGCCTGCCACACACGGCCTTTCTGCCTGACCAACTGTAGTGTACACATGGCATGGGTCAGTAGCTCTCACGCGTAGCTTTGACCTGAATGTTACTGCCTTTGTGTGTGTGTGCGTGCGCTCTGACAGTTTAATGACCATATGGTCTAGAAAGAGAGAGAGAGAAAGCACACTATCCACTCTATACAGTCTGTTAGAGGTCTGTCTAGCCAGATCGGGATCAGTCATCCTGAACAAAACACGATTATTCCGAGGGCCTTGAATGATGCCTTACTGGAAGGAGCATTAGAAATGTCAAGTTAACTCCAGATAGAGATCTATATCCTCGGGGTCCAGGGACGACAGCAACCGCCTGGGCACCAGGCCACAGGGGAGGAGCTCTGTGCCTTTTTAGACTCGCCTTGGCTAAGACGAGGATGTGCCGAGGAGAGTGTCATGCATCCCTGCTATTCGTCATGTGTCCCTACCCCTGTCACTCAGGATGTCAACTGCTTTGTGCTGCACATGTACACATATATAGTATTTTGGAGAGCTGGATGGTATTTTGGAGAGTGTCCTGTATTTTGGAGTTGAATATCAAAGATAGGAGGAAATATTAATGAGGAAGCTGATTTAGCCAAGCCCGTATTCTGGAAATCTCTCCACTGTGAGAGAAAGAGGAGCCCCAGCTGGATGATGCGTTTTCTGATGATGACATTTTACAATTCCTCGTCCTCTCAAATTGAAATAGCTTTGTTGGCATGGGATACTATTCATAATAGGAAAAAAAAAGAATGAAAAGAATTAATAAACAAAACAAACTAGAAAAACAAAAAAATTGTATCTTGTGATGACACATTTAATGTTTCTCTCTCG
Source organism: Borostomias antarcticus (assembly GCF_949987555.1). Lineage (NCBI taxonomy): Eukaryota > Metazoa > Chordata > Actinopteri > Stomiiformes > Stomiidae > Borostomias > Borostomias antarcticus. The sequence goes on along the minus strand of NC_140238.1, from coordinate 28,585,126 downwards.
CTCTCTCCCTCCCTCCCTCTCTCTCTCTCTCTCTCTCTCTCCCTCTCTCTTAACCGCAGTGCAGGGCATTATAACGTCACTGTTAAGACAGAGTGATTTCTTCTCAGACTTCTGCCTCCAGCAGGATTAGGTGGAATGAGCATGTTGACACGGCTTTACTCGTGGGAGTCATGTCTGACATGAGCCATTGTCTGTCCAGTGCAGGCTGAGGGGAGATTGCAATGTAATAGACACAAAAATCAATGAGATGGGTTGATGGTTTAGTGTGTGTGTGTGCGTGCGTGCATGTGTGTGTGTCTCGGTCTGGGTTTAGGCTCGGGTTCAGAGAAAACTGGCACAGAGAGGGTGTTTCCTCTTGTCCTTCCTACAGATAGAGAGCCAGGCACAGCAAGAGGTTCACTTGTGGAGAGAATTGAACTGCAATCTGCTGGAAATAGTCATTTTAGCCACATGCACACACGCAGATACCCTCACACACACACACACACACACACACACACACACTCAACAGTCAAAGGACTACGCAGTCACGCAAGCATACTATGTGTGTGTGTGCTTGCATATGAGGGGAAAATGCTGTGTAGCCATGCAGTGTGCGTACTGTAGCTGTACTTTGTGACACTTGAATATTATCTGACCTATTGAAGCTAAGCATTGATGGGAGAGGATGGTGGAGGTTTGTGTTGTAAAAATGGGATTCCCCTTTTACTGTTTGCTGGGAAAGGGAAGGGGGGAAATCTACCTCTGCTCAGTGATGAGGGAAGACTTTAACCAAGTGGACGGCCATATTGTCTGCTAATTAACCACTAATGCTGTTTGTCACCCCGCCTGGTGACGTAAAAAAGATTATGTTTATCCGCCCTCTATTATTTGGTGATGTACATACAACTGTTTTATATTTGTACCGTATATTTATACTCATATCTAAATGTATTTTAATTGTATTGTATTAAAGAAATGTTATGTGAATACCTTTGTCTCCGTCATTAGCAGGATAGTACATTTTGGGAGAAGATGAAGATCAATGTGCTATAACGCTATGAGCTGCTTTTGACCTAGTGAAATATTTACAGAGTAGGCAGACGGAGCACACCGGGGTAAAGGCGGCAATCTGGGTCTGTCCTCGATCTGAGGGAATCTCTGCCCCCCTGGGACTGGGCTATAAATATAGACAGGGGGCTGGGAGAGAGAGAGAGTGATGGTGGGCTGCCTGTGTGTGTTGTTATGTGGCATACATCATCTCATGCAACAACTTGAATTTGAGTTAGAAAATGTCTGCCCTTATGTCTTCATACTCTCTTGTCTAATTCGGATGCCAGGGTGATAGTGCTCACCCAGCTCCTCACCTTGCAGTGCACAGACTTCGAAGGTACTACTGAGTCAATGTTGTAGGGGACTTAAAAACTGCCCTGATGAAAGACACCACCTACTGGTGAAATTATGAAATTGGAAGTTCACTTACAGTACCTTGTGAAAAGAGAAAAAAAAAATCTCCGTTCTCTCTCTCTCTTTCTTTCACTCTTGTTCACATTCCTTTTCATTGGATACATACAATATGGATCGCAAAGATCAAGAGGGATAAGAATGGCACAGGCACAGCTGCTCTGTAAAGGCCCATTGTTGCAGTATGTGTCTGTATGCAGTCCATTAATGTTGCCACTGCAATCACCTCTTTCTCCCATCCCTTTACCTAATTTTATCATCTATTATCCTTTCTGTTGTTCCCTCTCTTTCTCTCTCTCTTCCTCCCTTTCTCTCTCACACACACATGGGAGTCACGGAATTCCCATTCCCATATATATATATATATGGGAATTCCGTGACTCCCATGTGTGTGTCTCCGTATATATATACACAGTTGTATAATATATATATAACATATATATATAATGTAAATATTGCCAAAGCATATACAAATAAAAAAAATAAAAAAGAGATAACATACATGATTAAGAAATGCTGTAATAATAATAATCACAATGTGAGCGTGTGTGTGTATGTGTGAGTGAATATATGTGTGCACACAGTGGTCGGAAATCATACTGTACTTTTAAATTGGGCAAATGATGGAAGAACCTCCAACTTGGAGAGTAAGTTGAAGGACATTCCATATATTTGGAGCATCAAAGGAAAAAGCTGTTTTTCCAAGTTCACTCCATGCTCGAAGGACCCTAAAAGGAAGTAGTAATGGAGTCAATCCGACGGCCAGGCCCTCCTTCTCCACCGTGGCGTATGCGCGCTCATGAGGGAGGTATTTCCGGCTGATGAACCGGGTGGGATGCTCCTCGCCACCCCGGACCTGAGACAACACCGCTCCCAGCCTGGCGTCTGAGTGCACCAGAAAGGGCAGAGAAAAGTCAGCCGTTATTAAAATCGGTTCTGCGCACAGCACTTGCCTGAGGTGGGTGAAGGCTTCCTCCGCGTCCTCATTCCAAGTGACCTCCTCTGGCAGGCGCTTCTTGGTCAGGTCATGCAGGGGGCTGGCCATCGTAGCGAAGCGTGGTATGAATCTCTGGTAGTAACCCACCAACCCCAAGAAGGACTTCACCTGGGTTTTGGTGGTGGGGCGTGGCCACTGCATAATGACTTCAACCTTAGGGTCCTGGGATCGAAGCCGAGACGGAACTTCTTGGGATTGGCCGTAAGGCATGCAGCCTACCCAGGTGTTCCTCACAGCCCTCACTGTGCACGATGATGTCGTCCAGATAGGCCGCAGCGTAGGACTGAGGCGGCCGGAGGACTTTGTCCATCATGCGCTGGAAGGTGGCTGGTGCCCCATGCACCCAGAACGGGAGCACCGTGTATTGAAACAGCCCGTCCGGGGTGGCGAAGGCAGTCTTCTCTCAGGCTTGGGCTGTGAGGGGCACCTGCCAGTACCCTTTTGTGAGGTCCAAGGTGGAGATGAACTGGGCGGTCCCCAACCAGTCTATGAGCTCATCAACCCGGGGTATGGAATATCGAACCGTGAGACCTCATTCAGGCGTCGGAAGTCATTGCAGAAATGACGGATCCCGTCGGGCTTCTGGACTCACACCACCAGGCTGGACCACGCACTATGGGACTAGGATGACCCCTAGCTGCAACATCTTCTTTACCTCGTCCCTGATGACTACTCGCCGTGCCTAGGGGATCCTGTACGGCCGCACCCGAACCGTCACACCTGTCTCCGTGACAATGTCATGTTGGGTCACGGTGGTCTGGTCCGGCAGCTCCGAGAAGACATCCAGGTGTTGGTAGAAGACCTCCCTGAGGTCCTGGGTCTGGGCGGGGCTGAGTTGGTCCCCCATTGGGACTTCAGGAAGCAGGTGGAGCGCCGGTGTGTCGCCGGGGGGGGACGGCTGAACTCTGCCTCTTCTGTAGCAGGTTGATGTGGTAGAGCCGAGTGGGTTTTCGGTTCCTGGCTGACGCAGGCGATAGCTGACCTCGGAGACCCTCTCGAACCATACGGTCCCCGTCACCTGGACCTGCACCTTGCAGTCCGAATTGGGCACCAGGACCAGGACCTCCTCTCCGGGTTGGAACACTCTTATCGCCGCCCCCTGGTTGTAGACACACGCTTGCGCCTGCTGGGCTCTCTGGAGGTGTTCGTGTACCAGGGGCCACACCTTGTTCATCCGGTCTCTCGTACCCTCGACATGGTCGATGACGGTGCGGTGGGGTGAGGACTGGCCCTCCCAGGCCTCCTTGGCTAGGTCCAGGAGGCCCCAGGGTTGCCGTCCGTAGAGGAGTTCGAAGGGAGAGAACCCGGTGGAGGCCTGGGGAACCTCGCGCACGCCGAACAGGACATAGGGGAGGAGCTGGTCCCAGTTCTGTCCGTCTGCATCCATGGCTTTCTTCAGCATTTCTTCAGCTTCCTTCTCTCCCCGATTGGGTGCATCTGTCCTTTTGAGTGGCTCCAGCTGGGGCTACTCCGGGCTCCAGGCAGGTGATGACCAGAGTGTAGAGGGTGCTGTCCAGGATGCCGACCACCTTCCCTTGGCTGGCACCCTCTCGGGTTGCCACAGTATGAAATGTGCTTTAGAAATAAAGTTTGATTTGATTTGTGCCTTTCAACAACAAGAGGCCAACCTACTTTATCATACAGGACAGAATGGTGAGTGTCATATCTGTTACCAGCAATAAATCTGAGGGCAGAGTGATAGACCAAGTCCCATTGTTTAAGAGTTGAGGTAGCAGCATGTCTGTAAATTATATCACCGATAGTCCAAAACTGATAAGAAAACGGCTTCAACAATCCTCTTCCTACCATCAAAGGAAAGCTAAATGTGTTTCTGTACAGGAAACTAATTTTCTGTCACAGCTTAGAGGCTAGGTTATCTACATGAAAATTTAATCAATTTTAATTGAGCTAAAAGCCAAGATATTTATACTCAGTGACTCTCAATGCAAGCACCACTAGCAGTAGATATATGCACTTCATCACAGTCTATATTTCTGGCTCTCGAGAACAACATACATTTCGTTTTACTACCATTAAGGATTAATTTAAGATTAATAAAAGCTTCCTGAAGAGCAGAGCTTTAAAAGAAAGCTGCAAGTTCTCAGTCGCCACTTAAACAGTGTCAGCGATACAGTACACGATAGTATTGTCAGCATACAAATTGGCATTAAAGAAGAAACAATATTGTTAATATAAATGCTAAAAAGGACAAGACCCAAAACTGAGCCTTGTGGCACACCTGTAGTTATATAGACAGATATTCAGATTGGGCACAACCTGATTTCACACGCTGATGCCTGGAAGATACAGTATAATCCTGGAATCAATCACACGCACCTCTATCAAAGCCAATACTAGATAATCTTTTTAAAAGCATATTGACTGGATCAAAAGCTTTTGACAGATCTATGAAGAGGGCAGCACAGTGTTTCCTCTTATCTACTGCTGAAATGATATAATTTGTAACCAATGTCATCGCTGAAATTGTGCTATGTTTGGCTCTAATTCCTGATTGATGTGGACTTACTGTAGTATTGAATGATTAGAAACAAAAAAGTTGAGTTGGTTATTTAGCAAGGTCTCCAGAACTTCAGCCAAGTAAGGTAGCCTGGTGATAGTTATCCAAATAATCCCTATCACCACCTTTGTGCAAAGAGATCACCCAGGCAGACTTCAAACTAGAGGAAATATACCCAAAGCAATGGAGAGATTAAAAATATATGCTAACTGCTCAGTAATAACTAGAGCATTTTTTAATAAATAAAAATCTAAACGGTCCTCTCTTGTAGAACACTTAGGCCTGAATCCACAAAGAATAGATTGCTCCCGCTCAATATTTTGCACAGCAATTGCAGGCAATCTGCTCCAGTGTAGCACGATATCCACAAACGATTTTGCTCTAATGAAATGCCAAGGAAAACACGCCCAGCCATGTAAGCGTCTTCCGCACGCCTGGCATGACGGTGACGATAATCTACCGGTTGCGGTATTTGCACCTCTCTAACCGCGTGTGGCAGTTAGCTCATGGTCTTTCTGGATCAGACGCAAGGCTTATTTTGGGCTATTTTGCACAGAAGTACCTAATTTACATACATTCAAATGAGCCTGGCGCAGCCGTAAACAAAGCACAAAGCAAGGTCCATAAAGGCATAGTTGGGTGAGGTTGGTTTGGAAGAACTTGACTGTCCTCAACCCCATCGAACACTTTGGGATGAACTAGAACGGGGATTGCGAGCTAGGCCCTCTCGTCCAACATCAGTGACCTCACAAATGCTCTTCTGGGTGAATAGGCAAAAATTCCCACAGACACAAAGAAAGTGGAAGCTGTTATAGCTGCAAAGGGAGGTGGGGGGGCAACTCAATGCCTATGAAATTAGAATGGGATGTCATAAAAGCTCCTGTAGGTGTAATGTGTAGGTGGCCCAATACGTTTGTCCATATTGTGTATATATTTCACTGCCAAGTATGTTGGCCTATCAGTGGATCTGTTACCAAGGATTCGGTAGCCTACAGTATATAACAATATGCTGCAGTAATTTGTGCATAATTGATCCAGTGTCTGAGTGTGTGAGTCTTGGATTAGATCTGAATGGGGTGATTATAATCAATATCTGTTTTATCAGCCATGTATATGGTCCACACATATAATAGCTCCATGGAGGGTTCAGCCAGGCTGGAAGTGGTTTGCTAAATTGCTTGGTCAACATTAAATACAGGATATTGATAAACTCCCTGGCTTCAAACCCAGTCTGTTAGGTTTAAGCAGGTCCTGAGTTACACAAATCCTCCTTGTTCTAACATTAAGAAGTAATCTGAGAGCCAGTAGTACCAGACTCATTGGGCAGCTTAATACTCCTGGTGGCACCGCCAGTGTTGTTGATTACTATGATTATCTCTCTTTGTTTGTTTGGAGCTGCTAAACAGCCCCTGTGAACAGGACTCTGTTGTAATTACTGGTTGTAGCTAGATAGCGTACAGCTATGGCTGGTGTAAAAGGACGGTATGCTAGGTAATGCTAGTTCTCATAAACGCAGAGGCCATTTAGGGATAGGTTAAGGTAAATGTTAAGGTTACGTTCAGGGTTAGGGTTAGGGTTAGGGTTAGGTTAAGGTTAAGGTTAAGGTTAAGGTTAAATTGGTCTTAAATGGAGGGCAGGTGTAAAAGCCCATCAGGCAGTTATAATGCAAAAAAAAAAAAAACCTGCAGCGAGAGAAAAAGGTGAGGGGATGGCAGCAGGCAAGTAGCTCTGCGGTGTTCCAGGGTCTGCAAGACAGAAGGGAAAAGGGTACAGTACTATTGCTACAAAAAGTTTAGTAGGCTAGATGGCTATACTTTACTACACTTGTGCACAGTGCCTGTGGAGCCATCGTGGTCTTTCTATCCATTTATCTAAAACAGACATTTTGGCTCATGAGCCTAAGTCCAAATGAATGGAGGTGAATGGATGGCCGTGTTCAGGCAGCTCTGTGGTGCCCCCTTCAGGTCAGAGCCAGAGGGGGGCCATTCGGTGTACTTGGGGCTCTACCCCTGCACACTCCATTCCAAACCCTGTGTCTCTAGCTCCCCCACACGCGGAGCTGGCTTCGCTCATAGTTTTGTTTTGGCTGTGTGCGCGCGCACGTGTATGTGAGCGGGACATGTTTGGTATTGCTGTGTTCGATATGTCAAGACCTTTTAGCCAGTCCACACTGCATGTCTGTGTAACATTCCCACGTGGAGATATGGCCATTTCAATCCCGTGCCTTGTTTTGTCTGTGTGGATACGGCCGTTCCAGTCCTATGTTGGCACCCTCTGGTGGCTAGGTGGTGAAATACATGGTCGACCCACATACCTACCCCTATGTACTATTTCTCTAATTTAGTAGGGATTAGTAGAAATGTAGTTATAGCAAATGTAGACCGGGTTCTTGTAGAACAGACCGGATTCTTGTAGGGTTGGTGATTGTAGATGGGGAGCAGGTGCAATGATTGGAGATAGAGATCAGGTATGCCACGGAGCCAGCCATAAGCGCACTCGCTGCCATTTTACGCGCCTCCCTTGGCACAGGTCCCTCGCCCTATCCACTCCCCCTCCATTTGTGCGTTCACTCTGAGCTTCGTCATGTTAAGCACTATCCCAAACCAATTAGTCCGGAGTGCGCTTGGATTGCGAGTGGACTGTCATACCCCCAATGTGAAATAAAAAATATAATGGGCCTATATGCCAGTTCCATAAATCTAAACTATAAAAGCCCACTCCACTTACACGTTCAACAACTGTACATGCTGACAACAGAGGTTTACATCATGGGGGACAACAGGTTCACTGTGCACTTGTTTCTCAGAAGAAACTCTACTGTAGCACAAAGGTAGTCATGACCCATTCAGCTCTTATTTCTTCTACCAGGGATTTTATAGAAATCTGTTTAAAATAAAATGGATGTGTGGAGAGCAGCTGAAAATACCCCAGAACAAATCTGTTGAGTTGTCAGAAAACCAATGAGTGGAATATAAATTCAGCATGGAGAGAAAACAAGACAAGAAAAGACAAGAGGTTAGAAATAATATGTGGTCCAGTTAGTTTAGAGACTGTCCTTCCATAGGACTCCAAGTAAACACATGGTCTGCATTGGCAGAAAAAATACAGTATTGGATTTGTGACACCTTTTCATTGTCATGGAGATAAACATTGCATGTCCTTTTTCATTATCGAGAGTCACCCTTGTGTTGCATTCCAAAAGAGCTCCAAAGAGTTGCTATGGAAACAGTGTCAACCCAACAAAAGACTTAAACCCCCATGTACTCTTTTATACATTGGTCTCCCACTCAACTACAAGACCACAAGACAATTTTGGTCTCCCTTCTATTCAATCATCGAGAACAAAAAATGCCACCCTCACAAAAAAAATAAATATATATTCAATAGGCTATAGACCATCTTTGGTTCATTGATTGATCTCTCCACTTTTAAGGGTTCAGACTGACAGACAAAATTGATGTAGTTTATTTTTTTAAATGACAGATAATTGCACAGTACAGATTTGATATTACCTATTAATGTTACCAAACTGTTGATAGCTTTCATTCTTGACTTGAGTGTTTCTCAATGGGTTACTTGCAATGGAATGGAAGAGTCTATGGTTTGAGAGCAATGGACTGTAGTTTTCAACGAGACAGCAGTGATATCGAGGCTTTGTGTCTTGTCTGCATCCATTTTCTGCTGTATTTGGAATCTCAAAACTCAATATGTAGACCTACTTCTGTTATCAATAGTCCTAAACCACTGACCTGTTTCTCTCCTGGGCTGGTTTCACTGAAATGGTAGCCTATGTGCATGAGTGTATGTGTGATCAGGTAGGCTACTGAGGCTGAATTGTGGAAAGATCAATACAGAGCAGGCAGATGTGAGACGAGGGATGATGTTCTGTGGTGATCTCTGCTCTTTTATGATACTCAAGAGGTCTGGCATCAAAGGTTAGCAATCTTGAGCCGTCACCTGAAAATAAGTTTTTCTCCCAGGGGAAAGTGTATGGATTTAATCATCAGGTCATGCATGCTGAAACAGCTGTCTAAGGTCACACATCCAATCTGCGGAATTGTTTCTGCCAATTCCTGGTCTGCTGGTACACTGCATAATAATGAACATGCATAATAATTAGGGACAGAGGCAAACTAGAGAGATGAAAAGGATTTGATTTGCATTTGGAAATAACAAGAAGCAAATCAAGGATGAAACATGGCTGCTCTCTTCTTCAACATAGCCTGTGTATCCAATCTAATGCCTCTTGCCTGATGATGCAGACCTATCACTTCATAGGCCTCCAGGTGAAACAGATATTTTTTTTCCCTAAAGACAGGATGCCACTATATAAACATATATGTGGCATATATATTTTACTAATGAGGTCTGAGAAATTGTAAAATATTTCCAGTGTATTTTTTCACATGCACTTTCACCATGATCATCAGAGTAGGGTGATGTTTTTGCCTTGGATATCTATGTGTGTGTGTGTGTGTGTGTGTGTGTGTGTGTGTGTGTGTGTGTGTGTGTGTGTGTGTGTGTGTGTGTGTGTGTGTGTGTGTGTGAAAGAAACACAAAGGTCAGATAGATATTCCTCACTAAGGTATTTATTAAATGTAAATTCTCTAAATGCTAATTTGATGTGCCGTCTTGTTAATCAAACACTCAGCCAATCAACTTCTATGAAACAAAAACAAGCATCCATAAACAACCAGCAATCAGCCGTAGTCTGTTTGTCTTTGATTGGCAGGAGGCATTCAAATAGTAGCATAAGTTTGAGTTAATCAGTTAGAAAGTCTTTTATGGAGTGATTCACAGTTATCAGTTATTTTTTCCCCTAGCTATTTCCTCCCCCTCCTTTCCTTCTAAATACACATTAAATAAGCATCCTGTCTGATGTGTCAGCATTATCCCATGACCTTTTGAAACTTAATGATTGTCAGATGATGAGATATGAATAATACATGTCACACACTGTTTCTCAAAGGAGCCATTTAGTGTAAACCTTTGTGAGATCTGTCTCCATGATTGACCAGGGCCCTGAGTGATATGTACAGTATTTGTGTGTGTTTGTATGTGTGTAGCCTAGATGTTCCATGTTTTGAATTTCAGTTTGGCACAAAAAAGCCTACATTTCATATGGTAATTGACTTATAGGCTATATCCAATCATTTATTTATCAATTTCTCATTTTATTCAGCCACATAATTATTCAGAGAATATTATGCACTTTCCCTCTCACATAAATGTGTAAGTGGACGTGTTTTTGCAATGTTCTTGGTTTTAATGAATTCAACCAGCATTACATAGGCTAATGAAATAGGCTCATGATGTACCCTTCATGTTGATCATTTTGTCCAAAAGGTCAATATTTACATTCTGGTTCATGTCTCTTTAAACGAGGTACATTTAAAAGGTGGTTTTGGAGAGCTACTCCATATCCCAGAATTCATTGCAAAGGGTGATTCCAAATTATCCAATGGCATCCATTTATTTTGGAGCGCGTAGTTCGAAATGGCGGTATCTCATCCAATCAGGAATCTTAATTTTTATTTTTGCGAACATAAACCAATGGCAGCCGTAACGCTTTCGTCTTGCCCAATCCAAAACCGGGTAGATTATATATGGGCGTACTCTTTTGCGGCCAATGAAAATGAAGTTGATGTTTAAACTGAGCGCGCGGGCGGTGCTAGTGAATCTGGGGAGGACCTGAGAACTAGGAGGCATGCATGGATTTGAATCGCAGCTTGGCTAGTTAGAACAGTTCACAACATCTTAGCAAGCTAGCTAACGTTAGTCAGCGGCATCGTCAAGCCAGTAGCAATATAATACTAGCTAAAATAACAGTTAAAAAGAGATAAACATTAGCATTATTTAAATCAATACCTGTGTTTGCTGATATTCTGATTAGCAAACGTTCTTGCATTCCTTTAGCTGTTTAGCGAAGACTGTACTTGTGATTCCTCAGCTTGAAATGAAAGCCGGCGGTAAGTTTGTCTACATTATTATAGAAAGCCAACGATTTATTTAAATGTTGCCTTTATCTAATTAAAAACGTATTACAGCGTCTAAATGAAATATAACGTTATGCTGAATGACTTGACTCTATTTGCAGCTATAGCTAGCTAGCTGTGATAGCACTAGCTAACTAGGTAACGTTATATCTGCACAGCTTGGTGCCTGCTAGCTAACTTATAGCCAACAAGCTAACCAGAAGTCTTGAAGTTGGATGATATTGCTAGCTAATATTTCAACATATTTGATCACATTTTCTGGCGACACTATCGTGGGGATTGTTGTATGAACAATAATTTATATACGTTATGCAGTTTCTACATGGAATCTGAATGTTCCCTTAATGTAAGCCCCACATTTAACGATACTGGGGAGGGAAAATTGGGCGCTCACTCTGAAGCTCCATTATGAAATACTCGAAAGATAGCCAGTTCATTTTCTCTGTGAGCTATTCATTATAGTACCGTTACTGACTGTGAAAAACGCTTTATTGATCATTTCCTTTATATTTGAATGCACCACCACTATTAATTAATATGTTTGACAGTAACGTTAACTAGTTAGCTAGCTAGCTAACTTTGACAAAATACTGTACCCCAGCTGGCTGGCTAACCAAAGTTAACATTGACGTGACAACTGCTGTTTCAGGCCAGCACTGAGACGAGATCTGTATACAAATTCTCTTGAATAAACAATCAACAGTTGGTTAAGACTCGAATAGAGACGTGTTGTAGTATCAGTGGGTGAGAGGGGAAGCGTTTCCCCCTGGCCTTTCCACATGCTACTGGTATGTTCCTTTTCAAGTACTGTAGCTAGATAATAAACTTCTTTCTCCTCTCTTCCATAGTACTACACTGTCGCTGTTCCAAATGCTTTTCGGTTCCGTTGAGAAAGCGGGTCCGTAAGCGTGTTCAGGTCCTGACTCTGCTCTCCCTGCCTGAGGAGGTGCTCCTGTGTGTGCTCCAATGCCTCTCTGCTGAAGACCTGCTGGCTGTCAGAGCTGTGAGCAAACAGTCTCTCTCTCCATCTCTCTCTCTCTCACTCACACACACACACAAACTCTTAGGGTAGACATGCAACAACGTCTGGCTGAGCAATGGCTGAACATCTTGTCACCACCTGAATTGGTGGTTCATTAAGACACAGGCCCATAAGTATACGCATATGCACATGCTGCAAATCTTGCCCATTCTAAGCTGTATAGTTTGGCATGATTGAAACTAACTGACATCTGTTGTGTCTCAGGTGCACTCTCAACTTCGTGACATCATCGATAACCACTCCAGTGTTTGGGCCCGGGTCAGTTTCAGGGACACCTGGCCAGCCCCTAAATCAGTGTGGCTCTTTGAAAGGTTGGTCCCCCCCCATCCCAGCCCACCCCTGTATATGTGTGTCCCACTCACTCTATCCACTTTCAATTAGGAAACTGAAAGTTCTCTCTTTCTTCTTTCAGGGCTGCAGAGAAAGGAAACTTTGAAGCAGCTGTGAAACTAGGTATCGCCTATTTGTACAATGAAGGACGTAAGTTACACGCCGAACACACAAACACACACACACACACACATACATACACACACACACAATGGTCTCTCAGTAGTTCCATACTGCATCTCAATCAAAACTAAATGGATCGAACAGCTTGATCAATCATTCACAGTCAATCAGCCACAGTCAATGAAAAGCTCCTGGCCAGTATATTAACCCCTCCCCTGCTCTTCCTTCCCTAGCTTTGCTGTACGACGAGGGGCGGGCCGATGTGTGTGGAAAGAAGGCCTCCCGCTTCTTCAGCCTGGCCGAGAGCCTGCGCTCCCCTGCGGCCGACCCCTTTGTCTGGGTCTTCATTCGGCCCCCCTGGTCCCCCACGGGCAGCTGCTGCAAGGCTGTGGTGTTCGACCACCTTAAGGCCGTGTGTGACACCAACGTGGTGGGTAGCGGGCCGGGCGCGCACGCAAACCTTCTCTCCTCCTCCGCTCCTCTCCCCCCTTCCTCTCTTATTTTTACAGGGGGGGAAAAACAAAAGTCTCTCACTGCATAGTGCATACTAATCAGAGGGGAGGTGGTTCCTTCCAGATGGGTATTCAAAGCGCTCCATTGCCTGCGCTCTTTTACAAAGAGTGATTAAGTGTGTAGTCTAATGCTGGGAAGATGGATTTGGAAAATGGCTGTTGCCAGAAATAGCGAGCCCAGGCGCCTGCATTTCACTTCCTAGGTAGTGAAGACAAATGGAGGGAATGATGCTGTGTCACAGCGTGTCTAGGTCCCATTACTTACGGTGAACAGGCAGGACCAGGAGCCTCCATTCCTCACAAAGACCTCCCTTGGTCCTCATTTCTCTTGTTTTCACGGCGACAAATACATTTAATCTAGACAAATGTAGCTATGCGCTCTGTTTTGCTCAATGGACTATAATGGGAATTGCAGACCATTGTTGATGATAGCAAAAGTCCAATGTTATTCTAAAGGGTCACTTTCATTAATTGGACTTCTTGCACTTGTCCTTTCTCGCCAGGAGAAGAAGGGGCCGTTGCTGCACTGTCTGGCCAGAGTTCTCCAGCTTTTTGATGTAAGTGTGAAAGATGGAGAGACGCGGGGGGGGGTCACCCTCTATCCGTGTCTGGTTCTTACCTGAGTTTCCTTTAGTTCATGTAATCAAACTTGTCCCAGTGTGCAGTCTGACTAGTCATCAACAGCACGGATGCTGCAATTGTTTTTCTTTCATAGTTGACTGGCAGCTGCTGCTGAAGCCACCTGTTGTGTTTGTTCCCTTACCCCCATCCTCAAGAGGTTTTTTTTGCCTTGTTGAGTGTGTAATTGTGTTTTTAATTTGTGTGTGTGTCTCTGTGTGTCTCTGTGTGTCTCTGTGTGTCTCTGTGTGTCTGTGTGTCTCTGTGTGTGTCTGTGTGTGTGTGTCTGTGTGTGTGTGTTTCAGGAGGCTGACAAGCAGGCAGAGGCGCTGCCCCTGCTGGAGGAGTCGTCCCAGGCAGGCTGCCTGCAGAGCTCCTACCTTCTGTGGGAGCACAATCGCAAAGCTGCAGTGAGTACAGTTAGAGCCAGAGTGTGTACAGAGAGTGTGTTACCATGGCCCAGACACTCATTCAGAAAACCCTGCTTCAGGGTTAGCATTTAAATAGTAAAGGTAGATTCCAGAATGTGATCACTACCGAAAAGTGGTGGTGGGGGTGATCCGGTTATATCGTCACATTTGGGAGTCTTACCTTTCACTGTCGTCCTTCTGTATTCCTGACTCTTGATTTCCTCCTCAGATGGCAGACCCAGGCAGGTACCTCCAGTGTGTGCGAACCCTCAGGGACTATGCAGCCAAAGGATGCTGGGAGGCCCAGGTGTGTGTGTGTGTGTGTGTGCGTGCGCGCGTCTGTGTGCATGTGCTCGTGTTTGTGTGTGCGACTAAAAGCCTTGTCTCCTCATCCATCATCACCAAAGGTTGTTCTCTATTAGTCATATCCAGGCCAACCTCCTCTCTTCCTCTCTGACTCACACTCCTAAAGCAATTCTCTGCCTCTGCTTTTTCACTGCCAGTGTCTGTCCTTCTGTATTTATAGTAATCAGTATCTTTTGTCATTCATCATGTGTGAGAAGCGCCGGTGGGGATTGGCTGTCCGTTAGCCACGGCAGCTGCCCGTGTGTAGACTGTTATCACAGCTGCCTGGGTCAGCGATCATTGTTCAGTCTCTCTATTTTTATTTTTCAATTTCCTGTTGCTCTTTTCCAAAATATTGTTTCGACACACTCCAGTCGAGATTTCATCACCGGGGTTAAGTTAATCAACGGGGGTTTGATTGGCAGACTAATCACACAGCTGGTGCACAGACGAGGCTGCACGGGGCCGGCTGAGCTTCGGTACGATCTGCATACTGACTCCCGTGTTTGTTTGTTTTTCCCGTCCCTCTCTCTCTCCCCTCACCCACCATCCCTCCTTGTCTGTCCCGTCCCTCTCCCCCTCCTCTCCGTCCCAGCTGGCCCTGGCCAAGGTGTGCAGCGCCGGGAACCCCCTGGGGCTGGAGCCCAGGGCCTGCGCCGACCTGGTGGCCCAGCTCTTCTGCACCCGCACGCCGGCCCAGCCCAACCACGCCGAAGACACCCTCCCACGGGGCATCAAGGACACCATGAGGTGAGGTCGACGTTCCGCCGGCGCCCCAGATACTCGTACGGACTAGGGTTGCAAATTTCAAGGAATTTCATTAATCGATAACTGTTAACCTTAACGAACGATAGTCGATTAATTGATAAGAACGTTCCACGCTGGGCTGCGCTTCGCTCGCTTCATTTTTGTGCCTTTCTTCCGTTGTGTCGTTGAAATTTCCCGGCATCCCAGTTAGCCTTCACTACATGGCATGGCGCCCTCATGTGCAGTCAGACCCTAAATCATGATTACATTTCCCACAACTCCCGTTGATTATGTTCGTTCCAAAAAAAAAGTAAATTCTTATCGGCAATTAAATGGACCCTGAGGAGTTTATTTTGGGCTAAGGTTTACGAGTGCGCGGGGAGGCTCATGGGAAATGTGGTCTTTTTGGGCGGAAAACACTTCCGCTTCCCGAAACTCCTCGTAGGGCCTTTAGTCGATTAACTATTAACATCCCTAGTACGGACCACCGTCCACCGAGGGGACACGGGCCCGGCCTCATCCCTGTCTCTGTTGCTCTGTCTCTCCCCATGTCCAATCTCCCTCTCTTCTCTCCGCGCGTACGCAGGTACATCCTGGTGGACTGGCTGGTGGAGGTGACCACCATGAAGGACTTCTCCAGCCTGACGCTGCACGTGACGGTGGGCTGCGTGGACCGCTACTTGGCCCGGCGCTCCGTGCCCAAGGCCCGCCTCCAGCTGCTGGGCATCGCCTGCATGGTGGTCTGCACACGGTGAGGCCCGGGCTTTACTGGAGCCTACGGAGGGGGGGGGGGAAGAGAGGGGCAGGTTCCTGGATGATATATTATGATATTTCATATTCCCATCAACATCAAAGTGCCTGTACCTGGATATTTCATATCCATGATGACATTTTAAGGCCATTTCTGTGACATTTCGCGATATTATTTGAAGTCCATATATGATTCTTGTGTAAGCTGTAGCTAGGAGATCTGCATGTGTGATATGTGCCACTGTATTAGTTACTTGGGGGGTGTTATATGTTAGTTATAGAATAGGGGACCTCTAGGCTTAGGTTTGTTTTCCAGAATATTTTGGCTATTTCGAATGGTTTCTGAGTGTGTGTGTGTGTGTTGTGCCTCCAGGTACATCAGCAAGGACATTCTGACCATCCGTGAGGCTGTGTGGCTCACTGACAACACCTACAAATATGAAGACCTGGTTCGCATGATGGGGGAGGTGGTCTCAGTCCTGGAGGGCAAGATCAGGGTGAGTGGACACACACACACACACACACACACACACTGCATTGGTTTCCCCAACGTACCTTAAATCTCAATTCTGAGTCCAAGTGACGTAACGCTGACGTCTTAATCTCCTTTGTGCTGCCCCCCCCCTCCAGACCCCCAGCCTGCTGGACTATGGGGAGGTGCTTCTGTCCCTGTTGCCTCTGGAGAGGCGGAGCGCTCACATGTTCGGCTACGTCTGCGAGCTGTCGCTGCTCTACTCCGCCCCGACCTTCCTGCCTCCCGGCAAGCTCGCCTGCGCCGCCCTGCTGCTCACACGGACGCTGCACCACTACGGTACCGCACGCACACTCAACACGCACGCGCTCGCACGTACAGACACGCGCAAACGCGCACACAGCGATACAGACCGCAGTTTTAACTGTGTGCCCTTGATCCTAGCCCTAACCCTTTTCTCCCTCTCTCTCTCTCTCCTCCTCCCATCTCCCTCCCTGTAACCCCCTCTCTCTCTATCTGTCGTCCTTCTTGTCCCTCTCTCTGCAGCTCCCATCTGGCCCAGCCAGCTGGCCGACTATACAGGCTTCTCCAAGCAGGACCTGGTGTCCTTCGCTGTTGTGCTCTACGCCAAGTGGTAAACACACTTCACCCGTCTAACGCCCTGTCACTAGTGCTTACCAGGTTTAGGCCTCCCCCTCCCCCGTCCCCCTCCTCGTACGCACATTGGGCTCCCTGGCCGAGCGTATCTCCGGTTTGAACGCCACCCGTGGCCTTGTCCTTGCCATTCAGAGCCTTTCTGAGCGTTACTGTGGTAACGGAGGGAGTTTTACACCAGAGCAAATGGCACAGCCCTCACCACAGTCCCCGCAGGCTAAAAAACATTTCATTGCTAAACTAGATATATCAATTTTGAGAAATGTTGTTTATTTGTTATTACTGCTTAAGATATTGCATTTTTGTTGCGAAAATCACAATAGATAAAAGTACATATTGGCAATCATTTCTGATGATAGAACAAATGTGTGTAAATGTGGCCTTTATCTCCTTTTACAATGAAACTCTTCAAATGCACTCCGCGGTGAACTATCAGCGGTAGCTGCCTCAGGCGTCCCCCTGGCTAGCAGCCGGTCTGATTGTGTACCCTGGGTTGAGATGTGCCGTGGCTCTGTGGCGAAAGCTTGCGTTCTGGCGTCCAAACCGGAGCTGCACCCCCCTCCAACACTCTGTGCTTGGCGTGTGTGAGGTCAGGGCTGTAAATGTGAGGGGCAAGCAGGCACGGATGATGTCGAGCCGCCAACGGCCGGAAAGATCCCAGAGGCTAATTAGGCTTAGCAGAGTGCGGGGAGTTCAGGGAAGTTTCACACAGATTAGCCCTGCTCCCCCCCCCCCCGCCCCCCCGTTCTCCACCTACACACTGTTTTCGGCTTCCGTGCCTGTTGAGAGTTTCACAACGGGAGTGAGCGGTGGGTGCGGTCTAATCAGTCTCCACTTAAATAGAGATACTGCCTGGTTGTATCGATCTCCCCCGCCCCGCCCTCCCCCTCCCCCCTACACCCTTTGTCTCCTATGCAGCAGCTCCGCATCACTTACACTTAGCACTTCCAGCAGCTCCGGGGAGATTTGTTTGTGTTTTGTTATGCAGTTAGCTAGCTGCTCTGGTTTTGATTAGCCAGGCCTGTACACTGCTAAAGAAGGCTGTGTTGTCGTCACGCATTAGCGAGATTGTGAAAGAGCCCAGGTGTTGTTTTGTACCTTTTGGTTTGCATGGGCTTCGCAGAGAACTGTAGGACTGCGTGAATCCTAGGACTTCTACATCACATCTGTGCTCGTCTACTCCCCTTGTTGATGTAAAAAAAAAAAAAAGAAGTACATTCGATTTCCATTCCAGAACTCTCTATGCTAGCCATTACTGTCAAACCCCCTCACAGGGCAGGAATTGTGGTGATTGTGTGCAAGCCATGTGGTGTGGTGAAAAGTACTGATCTGGATGTCTTTAGACCCTGTGTAGGTGTTGAAAGCTGAGTTCTTTTATTGGCTCTGCCCCCATACTGTGACCAGGGCTTTTCCACGGTCAAGTGGTGCCGCTGGCGGCGGCGTGGCCCCCCTCGCCGCCTTTCACCGTCTTCTTCACCGCCCAGCAGTGGGCAGAGCTCCCCGCAGTCAGCGAGTGGCGAGCTTGTTAGCGTGGGCAGCTAATGGTGACGAGTGATGTCAGCCGTTTGGTACTCGGGAACACGGCACACACCGACACTCCTGCAAATCTGTACACACAGACACACACACACACACACACACACACATTAAAACACACATTGGAGTGCAGGTGCCAGCAAGCTACGTCCTGTCTTCCTTTGGTGCCCATTATAATGTCACTGTCGCTGGCACAGCATTGATTAGATTGATTGTTTCTGTGGTCTGTCCACATTTCCCAGAAACTAGATGATCATTAGAGACCGGCCACTGAAACCCGTGGGGGTTGGCAGGAGTTGTAAAAGCCTGCGGGAGGCAGCTGGATGTGTGTGTGTGTGTGTGTTTGCGGAGGTGGGTCTGGTGTGTGTGTGTGTGTGTGTGAGTGAGTCATAGGAGTGTGCCGCAGGCTGAGTCAGCCCAGATAGGAGACCGCATCATCTATTGACACAGTCCATTTTCCAAATGGACAAAGTAGCAAGCCTTTCCCATTAAGTTAATTAAGACACATCTACTGTAGCCAGGTTGATTTTTAACTCCTCTTCTATCTCCATCCCTCCTTCCTATTTCTCTCTTTCTCCATCCATCTCTCTTACTATTTCTCTCTCTTTCTCCATCCATCTCTCTCTCTCTCTTCCTATGTCTCTCTTCTTTCAGCTTCAGTCAGGATATACCCAAAGACTACCGGCACGTGTCCCTGACTGGTGTGAAACAGCGTTTTGAGGACGAGGCGTACCAGCACATCAGCAAAGAGAAGGTGAGAGGGGGGTCACCTTGGGCGCGCCACACGCCCGCCCGGCGCCAGGATCACAATCACGCCAGAAGAGAACATGGGTTCTCACTTTTGGCTTTGGTTTCACAAAGCCTATCATCGTGTGTTTCCCAGTAGTGCTCAGTGCTCTTACTGCAGTGTTAGTCTTGCGTAGACAGCTGTTTTTTTTGGGGGGGGGGGGAGGACATTTGAAACCAATCCCCCCCCCAAAAAAGTGAACACTGAAAAAGGTGAAATTGGCTACTTTGGATGCTCAGGGGGTGCAGACGTGACAACAAAGCTCTAGTTCAGAGCCTCTACCGTGGGTCTCATTCCGGCTGCGTTCGGTGCCTCGTACGTCTTCCCCGTGTCTGACCGACTCGCCTGCCTCCCCTGCCCACCGGCCCGTCTCAGGTCATGGACTTCAGAGAGCTGTGTCAGATGCTGGAGATCCCAGAGGTGGACCCCTATATGGACCCGCCCAGCCCCAGTGGCCCGCCTGCAGACTTCCACACCTTCCTCTCCTCCCCCACCAGCCACAGCAAGAGGTGGGTTGCTAACGACGCACACACGCACACACACACACACACAAACACACACACTCATATACATACATACTGCATGCATACATACATACATACATACATACATACATACATACATACATACATACATACATACATACATACACACGCACACACACACACATATATTTACACACAAACACTCATACATACATGCATACATACATGCATACATACAGGAAAGAGTTGAGGCATTGGTGCAGAAATGCGTGTTGTCATTCTTGGATAAATACTTTAAAATTTAGCACAAACAAGAATCATATGCAGTACTGTAGTTTGCTTAGTTATGACCACAAAATGAAATGATTTCAACAAGCTGAACAGAAATGTTTTGAGGGTAATACAGAGGGTTGTGATAATGTAAAAGGGATTTCACTCAGCCGAAAATTCATTTACATGTAGGCCTACAAGAAAAGCATCACGTAAAATCCAAAGGTAAAATAAAAAGTCCCAAACTTGCAATAGTTAGAAATGGCATAAATGTAACATGATGTTGCAATGTGCTGTCCCATTCCTTTTTATACCATTTTGAACCCTTGCAGCCTCTTGCACTCAACCACTTACCAGGTGACGTCAATAAGTCTGTGAGGGCTCAGGACTTGAGGGTTTCGGGTGGACATTGGGATTCAGCCTCTGTGACCTTCCCATATTGAAATATGGCCGTTTATTGACAATGAATGTAGGGAATTTTTAGCTCCTAAAGTCCAAAAAATGAATGGAGGTGAATGGCCGGCCATGTTTGGGTGGCTCGTGGACCCACCTTGTGATTTGGATCCGGGTGTTATGAATGTCTTTGAATGCAAATTAGTTGAAATAAACATTGTTGTAGGACAGCAGAGACTGTATGTGATGTACAATATACAGGCCCTGTACAGCATAAGAACATTTTAAATTAACAGGCAGCTAAGAGCGATAATATGGCCCATTTGCTATTTTGCATATTAATAAAACAAAACGGTGACCAGAGATCAGCGACCAGGCTTACTCAGACCATAGCCTATATATTTTTGTTCAGAGATATCAACACCAGACTACGTTGGATGTGGATCTCTCATCGATCCAGTCGAATGGTTATATGCTAGTTTCATCAGACACAACCTACTTCAAACTTGTTTTGTTGTTTTTCAAATCAAAGTACTCCCAAAAATTTGCTGGCCAGACATGGCTGCACAACTCAGTAACCCTGTAAAGGAACCGCTCTCCTCTCTTTCACACGTGCACAGACTTGAATAGACAGACAGGGTGTGACACTAGTGAACAACTCGGGCACTTATTGTTAGCGTTGTAAGGTTTAGTCCAGTCAAGACTGATGTGTGTGAGGTGACTTCGCGCTAATTATTTTTATAGTCAAACCGACTAGTATTTCCTAACCGACTATAGTCGTGTTAATGACGTATAGTCGTGTTAATGATGATCTGTGCACATCCCTAATACATGCATGCTGTGTACACACACACACACACACATTCACTTACACATCCCTAATACATACATGCTGTACTCTCACACACACACATTCACTTACACAACCCTAATACATACATGCTGTACACACACACCCCTTCACTTACACATCCCTAATACATATATACTGTACAATTATACACACACAGCTGTGACTGTGTACGTAAAGGTGTGTGTGTTGATGCTTTGTGTTTTAAATAATCAAGATGGCGTCCACAGAGTGTGAACCAGACTTTTTAAAATTTTATCCAACTTGCCATTTGTTCCCTAGGAGACGAGAAGACAGCATGCAGGCCCACAGGGGCAGCTTTGTGGCCACGCCCACGGCTGAGCTGTCTAATCAGGAGGAGACGCTGCTGGTGGACATGCTGGACTGGAGCCTGGACACTTCTTGCTCGGGCTACGAGGGCGATCAAGAGGAGGAGAGCGGGGGAGAGAAAGACGCAGACAGTGAGTGAACAGGAGAATGTGGCGCTCCCTCACAGCCCTGACCTGAAGCCCATTGTGACAGACTCACAGTCCAACGTTAGGTTTTTATTTCACTTGCCCGGTCGGGCATGTGGGTCAGAAATCTACTTGCCCGAAGTCAATTTTTTCTTGCTCCTATACAAATTGTTTTATTTAGTAGTGGTTATATCAAATAGCAAAGACTTTTAAAAACTTGGAAGTGCTTTTGAAAAATGATATATAGATGTATAGAGACAGGGAGACAGACAGGGAGACAGACAGGGAGACAGACAGGGAGACAGACAGGGAGACAGACAGGGAGACAGACAGGGAGACAGACAGGGAGACAGACAGGGAGACAGACAGGGAGACAGACAGACAGGGAGACGGACAGACAGGGAGACGGACAGACAGGGAGACGGACAGACAGGGAGACGGACAGACAGGGAGACGGACAGACAGGGAGACGGACAGACAGGGAGACGGACAGACAGGGAGACGGACAGACAGGGAGACGGACAGATAGATAGTGGGAAATAGATGGATAGATAGATAGTGGGAAATAGATGGATAGATAGATAGTGGGAAATAGATGGATAGATAGATAGTGGGAAATAGATGGATAGATAGATAGTGGGAAATAGATGGATAGATAGATAGTGGGAAATAGATGGATAGATAGATAGTGGGAAATAGATGGATAGATAGATAGTGGGAGATAGATGGATAGATAGATAGATAGATTGGGAGATAGATAGATAGATAGATAGATTGGGAGATAGATAGATAGATATATAGATAGATAGTGGGAGCTAGATAGATAGATAGATAGATAGATAGTGGGAGCTAGATAGATAGATAGATAGATAGTGGGAGATAGATAGATAGATAATGGGAGATAGACAGACAGATAATGGGAGACAGATAGATAGTGGGAGATAGATAGATAGATAGATAATGAGAGATAGATAGATAGATAGATAGATAATGAGATAGATAGATAGATAGATAGATAGATAGATAGATAGATAGATAATGAGAGAGAGATAGATAGATAGATAGATAATGAGAGATAGATAGATAGATAGATAGATAGATAGATAGATAGATAGATAGATAATGGGAGAGAGATAGATGGATAGATAATGGGAGATAGACAGATAGATAATGGGAGATGTCTTGTTTCTCCCCGTAGCCTCAGCCGGGGTCATCCAGCTGGAGCTGGCGACGGAGTCCGAGGACAGGGAGCTGCACTGCCGAGCCCTCTCCAGCGACGAGGAGAGCTTTTACCAGGGGGACAAACAGGAGGAGGAGGAGGAGGGTCTGGGTAGCGCCAGGAGCCGGCCCCGAGCGCCCGCCTCCGCTGACCTCCACAGCTCTGGCTACTCCTCCGTCCAAAGCACCAGCCCCTCCTCCTCTTCCACCCTGATGCCCTGCACCTTCACCGCCGTGCCCCCCGTCTTGGGCTACGCCCCCGCCGACGCCCTGCCCGGCTTCCGCCTGCTGGTGCCCGTCCAGAGGCCCCGGGGCGACCCCCGCAGACAGGTGAAGAGGAAGAACGCCGCCGCCCACAGCGGAGGAGAGATGGAGAGGGAAGAAGGGGAAAAGGAAGTGAATGCTGCCGAGGCTGGGTTCCTAAGCTTATAAGCACCGTCTGTCTGTGCCCGGCTCACTGACCCACCCGCGACAGCTGCGTAGGATCCGATCTGTCCGGTCCACCCCCCTCCTCTCTCTCTCTCTCTCTCTCTCCTGGAGCACTTTCCCTTTGTTTGTGGTGTTGTCGATGCTGTTCTTCACTCCGTAGAAGTCTGCTGCACTGATGTCCCTGGACTCAACTCAACGGCCATGAGACCACATGTCCTTGTTATCGTTTAAAAAAAGAAAAAAAAAAGAAAAAGGGAAACGAGAAAGAACACAAACGGTCATATCACAAATCCTGCCTCTCATTTCACGTTTCACACACACACACACACACACACACACACACAAAACATGACTGACGACAGGGTACAGCTCAATAACCTCCATGGACTCCTCAGTATTGAAACCACTGGACATGATTGGCCTCAGGTTTTCTGTTACATTGCATTGATCATAGTTCCTCTGCACTCACATTGAGCAGCTATCTCATATCTCATGGTATCCCAGTGACCTCGTGAAAGGAAACCTCATGGACTTTTTGTGAATATGTAATAATAACTTTTGCATGTGAAAATAACCACAGATTGCTTTACTCGGATTGCATTGTTGCGGTTTCATTATTCCTGAACATGAAACGATTCTGATGTGCACTGCCTCTTTAGGATTCCCCTCACTTTGTGAGCAGGCGATGTCAGAAAATGGCTACTCGGTACTTGAGACAATTCCTGTACCTATGACTGAAGCCTTAAGTGAACGTAAGCCATTCATCCCAATGCACACAAGCCAAAGGTACTCTGTCTCTCCAGTGTGTGTGTGGCAGTGGAGGGATGAGTTTATACCTGATGTGACCGTAGTCTATGCTGATACTTTATTACCTACAGTTTTGTATGTATGTATGTATGCACAATTCCCTCACCATTCATCTATACCCTGTCACAGTTGGGGTCTGAACAATAAGCAATGAGTTTTGTCCACCATTTCTCCCACGGATCAATTAAGTCTTGCACTTTTATCATCATGGGAGCAGAGCAATCTCTACTGAAAAGAAATGTTTAATGGCAACATTTGCTAGGCTTGAACAATCAGCTAATGCTATAAAGTGGAGGTGGCCTGTCTCCCGTTGGAGAAATGGAAGTTGAGACACTAAGGCAAATTATTACTTGATGGCATTTGAAAGTACTCTGTCACCTACAGTAACTCTGGACAGTTAGGATCCAATGTCCATTAGAGTTTGTGACTAACTGTATGTACTGTTCTGTCAGATGATGTCCTCTGTCTGATATGTACATGTGTAAATCTATAGAGGAAAAAGACTGTGACCAGCTGCCTTTACTTGAAATTGTTATTGCTGAATTCCAAATAGTAAACTGCCTTTGTCTACACAAAACCTGAAGGTTGAAAATTAAAAGTTACTTTTTTTTTTACATTGTTCTTTGAGGTGACCTGACAATACTTTTCTGTATGTCTTCAATTTCTATTAAAACGTGCCTGTGGACAAAATGATCAGATTGTTCCTGCCTTACACACAAACAGAATTTATGTGTAAAGTCACCTCTCAACTGATGTTGGTTCTCAATGCTTCATTGGAATCATTAAGACTATAGGTTGAAAGCAGCGCGGTGTCGTTTCCAGATGATTTCCACACTTGCACAATCAAACCCTAAACACAAAACAGCTGGTATGAAGTCATGTGACGTTTAGATAAAGGCACGGTCACGTGACTGCTTTTGTTGACGATTGGAGCAGCACTATGAAGACGGGCTTCTCTGGCGGCTGCTGCAATGTCATCGCCTCCCTAACTGACATTCAGGAATTACAATTCTACTTCCTCACTTCAAACGCCTTCAGCCTCGCGAATGCCACCTCGATTGAGTCTGTGAAGGAATGCACTGAGGTAACTCAATGTTATCGGTGTGAAAACGAGGAATTCGTATTCGCCGACTGAAAGGACAGCTCATGAAGTTGATTCCGCGAATGCTGCTCTTGTAAGGTAGGCAGGCGATGCTGTGGCTTTATGAAAACCGAATGTGTTGGAAGTATGTAGAACATGAACGTAATCGTCAATGAATGCATGGATATCATTTTATGGGAAAAAAAATCATTGTTTTGTCTCATGGTACTAGCATAATCCAGTCTATTGTCCAATCATTACATTTTAGGCCAAGGGGGTTGTGTGGAACGAATGAGAGAACGAGAAGGCGGCGGCGTAATTCCATGAGAAATAAATGTCTGGATTTATTATTACAGTGCCAATGTAGCATGCATGGAGAAGGTGTTTATCCGTTTTTAAACGTTGACTGTTTCACTGCCCTCGAGTAGAGCTTTCTGAAGCAACACTAGATAATGGACATGGTTTAGGCTATGATTCCATGTGGCCTACTTCTTGTACCTATCTGTCCTTATTTGATTTCAAATGTGGAAATAAGAAGCAAATTGAGACCTCATGGTGGAAATGTCTCCTATTGAGTAGTAATTCTTCAATAGAATTAGGCCTTATGCTCTGAATGAAGGGTTATGAAAGGGACGTATTCATCCATCAGATGAATGGCACTGGTTTCTCTCAGAGGTTATACAGGGCTTTAGATGAGATCACACATGCTGAGCACGCTCCCTTTGTTCGCGCAGATAGAACCATATATCTCTTTCAGCTCATTCTGCACCTTCCTTACCCACTGAGCCAAGGTGTGACTACAGCGCATGATGCACTGACCATCGGCACAAGCTCAAAAGTTTAGTCTGGCCTTTTCATTAGTGGCTCCAAACCAGCCCTTGACGGAAGGACACTATTTCTGCCACGACAGTGACATTTTGTCTGAAGAAGAAGCTATCAGCAGATTTATTCTGTCCAAAGATATAGACACCATAATAGGCTAAATGTCTCATGGGTCAGAAAGGGCCTTCCAGCCCAGGGAGTAAGATAATAAAGCAGGTTTTTCCTTTTATCCTGCCAGCCTGCATGTTGTCTTCAGCCTAGGGAGTTTATAGCTTATCTCATTTATTGGTACTGTAGATGGGTAGATACTTTATTGATCCCTGGGGAGAAATTGCACTGTTATAGCAACAGTATACAAAGGAACAAAAAAGAAACACAATGAAGACTAAATATAAATTTACAATATACATTTTTACAAGAGATCCAAATATACAAGAGTGCAACAACAAAGTCAAGAAATGTATTATAACAGAAGAATGCCTAGATTATGCAAACATGCCTGAACGGTATAGCTTATTTAAAGGCTGAAGTCAGTCAAAGAAAACATGTTTATGGCTCCTCACTGAAGAAGGGGAACATAATAGCTTGAATCCTCTCATGGGGCTTTTTCCAAATCCGTTACATTCACCATTGACTATTTTGCCTGAGGACGCAGCCCTAATACAAACATGTAGCTAACTAGACAAACTTTTTTTGTGATAACCTGTCCAACTGGTTTGGTGTGTGCAGCAGTATACTTCTTTTGCTTCTGTTCTTTGTTTACTTCCTTGTCTTTGTCTGGTCCTTCCCACATTTGGATCCTTGTCTCATGTCATCCTGAGCTCAGTGGTTTTGTTCCAGCCTCGGGCCCACACTGGTGTCAGACCTTGTAAATTTCATCACCAATTTCCAGTGCATAATGCCAAACTTTATTTATTGTTTTCATCATGATACACAGTAACTTTTGGCAGATCTTTGCATTTAACAGGCTGGCAGACTATCCAGATATCTCTTTCAGTTCTGTGTCTTCTGCTGGTTTTGATTTCCGTTGTGAATGGGAAATAACTTGGCCTGAGGGTTGAAGCTTCTGTAGCTCCTCAGTGCTGCAAGGTTTGCACTGTTGTGATAGCCAAATGTGCTAGTATTTTATTTCTCTGAACATGCCTCATCTGACACTTTCATCCTCCCTCTCTGGCCAGGTGCTGTAGTTCTGGGCGGTGTCCACTCTCCTATCAAAATGGCGATCATACGACAGTTTGGACTGCTGCTGTGGAAGAACTACATTCAGCAGGTGGGTGTTTGGGAGGAGGAATTTGGAAAATACAACTGGAGATGACATGTTTACAAGTACTGTAAACTGCCACTTCATTATATTTTTGTGCTGTGAAATTCTGTTCAGAAACTAGACTTCTAGTAATCCATGATGGCCTCTAGTCATCTAAGGTGTGAGTTCCAGTAGCCGAGCCAACTTCCCCTCAGTTTGTGGTTGTTACAGTCTGTTAGTCTGTTAGTCAGCAGGATTAAGCAAAAACTACCAGACCAATTTTCATAAAACAGAGTGCCCTTCTAGTTTGTATGGTATTATTGGCTATAAATGTTATTGTGTTATGATGGTCGGTTGAGTTGTTTTCTCCTCTGAACGCTTGTAAACCAAGTATGATTCATGGAATCATAATGATCTGTGTTGCTGTGTCAAAGGCCCTTACTCTGTCATCATGATGTGGACCCAGTGTTTCCCATGCATAGACTTGGCTGTGGATCCCCTACCACAGTTTCACAATGAAACCTGCCTCTTCCCAAATCTGAAAAGTACCCTGAAAAAGTAGTTTCGTATCTCGATACCGCTAACGTTATGTGCTTTTCAGCGCGCCCTGTCATTTCAACCTGTTCCCTCTCATTAATACTAAGCCTTGTTAGCCCCACTTGCTACGCACACGGTACACACACACACACGCGCACACACGCAGCACTAGCGAACGTTGCTCTATGATGTAAGCTACTGTAGATAGATCAGACACGTCTTGCCTTGTTATCCCCTCCAGACCTCACCCTCTCACCCCCCTCCACTACAGCTTCAGTACACTCCAATTAACTATTTAACTGTGGGAAACACTGGAGGACCTATATGATTAGGATCCTGTCACAAGGTTGTCCTCTCCTTTATTTGATCACCCTTAGGGGAAATCATGTTTGCAGATAAAGTAAGGCCTCAGCTAAGAATGCCTTCGGCATATTGTATCAGCTCCTTCAAGTGTAGTTGATTTAGTTGAGTTTCAAGGTTAACCACATAGAACTGGTGTGGGATCCTATATCTTTGGCTATAACTTGTTGTGTTTGAATGTAATGTTGAAACATTATCTGACATCTTGAATCAATATCGTCAGGGAAGACACGTCCTCAGCTACGCTGATGTGGTCTACTTGATATGTCCCTTTAAGGC
This sequence comes from Borostomias antarcticus, assembly GCF_949987555.1. Lineage (NCBI taxonomy): Eukaryota > Metazoa > Chordata > Actinopteri > Stomiiformes > Stomiidae > Borostomias > Borostomias antarcticus. Next base: position 28,556,617 of record NC_140238.1, on the reverse strand, counting down.
AGTACACACAATTGGAAGGATAGTGAGGTAGACAGAGACGGGGGTATTTACTGAAGAAATATTACGCAACAATTGTCATTGTTGCATGATGAGTAACTAGTTTTCTGGCATCCACTTGCTTTTTTAAGACTAGTGGCATATTTGTGGATTTGTTTCAGCATAATGTAGCTTTACACAGGCTCATAATACCTGACTAGGATCCCACAAGGATCACACAGGGGAATCTCACTCCATAGCACAGACAAGCCTGTTGGCTACAATCCCCCAGTGGGCCTGCCGAGAGAATGTTGTTCCATCATCGCCCTTTGCACACTCCCACTGCTCCGGTTGTGGCAGTTGCTAGGAGACTCGATTCAGCGGTCAGGGCGGAAGTGGGACCGTGTGTCTTGGCTGAGAATATGCAGCACTGGAGAGGACAGGAGGTTCATACGAGGTAGCCACATTCTGACCCACTGACTTGGGGGTTGGTTGAATCCTCTTAAAAAAGGAAACCATCCCCTCCGTGAGGAAACCCCAGTTCTAGCACTACTGGCTGGGTGAAAGCATCTGATCCAATGCCAAACTCGTCTATGAGATCAGCATTTTTACAAGAAAGGGAGAATGGAAAAAGGATGGCCTATATTTCTAGAGAATTCAATGGCTAGTATGGTTCAGGAATACAGTTGAACACTCACCAATGACAGGAGAACCACATACATACTCTGCTGGTCTAGACTAGGGATGAGACGGTATACCGTAAAACCATGAACCGCAGTATAAAATGTCCACGGTATTAGAACCGTGACATTCCCTGTGTTTACGGTATTACATTTATGGTATTACACAATAATGTGCTGCTGAAACTTCACATTTCAGGTTGCTTGCAGCAGTTAATTTTGGAATTTAATATAAGCTTGCTATTAATAAACAGACACACTTATGTTCAATAAAGCTGTTTTCCTTCAAAGTAAAATACTTGTTTTTTTATGTCTGTTGGGGAGGTAAAATGCTGTATACCGTGAACTACCGTAAGCTGTACCGTGTAACTAGATACTTTACCGTAATGCAAAAATCCATACCGTCTCATCCCTAGTCTAGACTTTGTTCAGAGTTGTAGGAATGTTGAACAGAATAATTTAATTTAAAAGTAGATGCAAGTGTACAGATGATTAAGGTAGTGCACATAAGGATGTGGTTGGACCTAGAACTCAATGTATTGTGCTAAATTCAATTCCACTCCCAAGGCTTAAAGATTAATTAGACTGGCGATCATTCACCTATTGTTGCAGTTGTTTTGACAGTATTTGCATCATGTACTTTTCTGAATATTTAGGCCTAATTTTAGATTTGTTTTCATTTCATTTTTGATAGCCTAGCCTGCGTATTCTTTCTGTGCCTGCCTAATGGTTCAATGTGAGGCCAGGCTGTGTAGCTGCTGTGCCCAGCTGCCTGTGCAGTTTTCACAGGGTGAGTCCATAATATGGCCCTGGTCCAAGTGGTATCTGCAAGGTGCCAGGCCTCTGTCTCCAGGATACCAGAACCTTCTGCTACATGTGTACACACACACACACACACACACACAGCGCATAAGCCGACTGAGCATTAATGTGTATTCCTGCCAGTAGGACAATATCTGAGTACATTTTCCTATATACATGGGCTGGCTTGGCTTGGCGCGGTCTGACCCGGCGCCTCAGCCTAGCGCAGCTGGGATTGTCATTCCCATAACAAGGCAATCCTGCTTGAAGGTGTATCTATAACTGATGATGCTCTGATCACTGAACATGGAAACAAAACAAAACAAAAAGTCTACCACAGGATGAATTTCACACAGATCTTGGCTCTAATTTGAGATTTTGTTTATTTGGAATTAATGAATCAATTTATTGACAGTGAATCAATACATCCTCTGAGAGCTATCCATGTGCAAGGATTTTTATCCAACACAATTAAACACATGCTGGGCTGAATTCCGACTCTCTGGCAGAATCCGACTCACTGTCTTTTGAGTTGAGTAGCTTGTCTTTTGACTGCTGAAACCATGATCCACAGTTATCTGCCTCATGAAAACTATGCCTTTTTAAGAGTCTCAGCTACCATCCATGACAACTAGATATGGTGGTCAGAGAGCATAGATCTCCGCTCATGAATGCATTTTGTTGCTCTGCTTGCTAAATTGAATGGGTTCTAAATTGTCCCAGGCTACACCCCTTCACCAAGTTTCATGAAAAGCAGTCTGATAGTTTTTGCGTAATCATAGTCCAAAAAATGAATGGAGGTGAATGGGCGGTCTGGCCGTGTTGGGCGGCTTGTGGACCCGCAACGTGATTCGGATTGGCTTCAAAATTTGAGTTCTAAGTTGGCCCATGCTACACACCTCCCACTGAGTTTCATGAAAATTGGTCTGATAGTTTTTGCGTGACCCTTGTCCAAAAAACAAATGGAGATGATTGGGTGGCTTGTGGACCCGCCCTGTGACTCGCATCCGCTCCAACATTTTATATTGATAGTTTTTGCGTAATCCTGCAAACAAACGAACACACACACGCCGCCGAAAGCATTACAGAGCTTCTCTTGGGCGAGGTAATACATGTGGGGGAGATAAATGTAATACATAATGTATTACTTGTACTAGTATTATCGTGGATGATGTAGCAGTAGACTAGCCATTCTGAGGTTCGCTTTGCTCATCTTAAACCAAAAATAGCCTAGACCCTGATTTTTCTTTTTTGTGATGTAATTCTGCCGGGGAGAAATTCGGCATTCAACAAAGAAAATACTTCACAGGAAGCCTTGTATGCTTTGAAAGCAAACATTTCATTTGGACGACTAATTTGTTTGAAAACTATTCCTAAGACTAATTACATTGCCACATTTTGTGTTAATGGACTGGATTGCGATATAATGGGGTTTGTCTGTTCTATTTCGGGAGGCTCCGCCCCCTAGGTATATCGTGCCGGACCAGCTGAACTTTTATGAACGCTTGCCTCAGCCAACCAGGATGGGGCTGTCCAGACCACTATAAAGGGTTGGAAGACCGGTTGTCCGTCCTGTCAGTCCAGTCTGTGGCGGCAGCTTCAGCATCTCAATGCGGGTCACTTCCCTCTCTCATTGTCCCCTGGGCGGGATGTCCCGGTGGCGCATGAGATCGTGCTGCATGGGCCTGATTATTTTTATGCCTCCGCCAGGCGATAGCATTATGGTTTCGGGTTGTCTGTTTGTCCGTCCCTCCGTCCGTCCGATGTTTGTTAATGCAATATCTCGGGAACGCATTGACGGAATTTCTTCCCCTTTGGTAGAAATGTTCATTGGCACTCAATGATGAACTGCTTAGATCGTGGGGGTCAAAGTTCAAGGTCACTGTGACCTCACAAAATATGTTTTTGGCCTGATGAACACAATATCTCAAAGGCTTAACGGAATTTGTTCATATTTGGGTAAAATGTCCATTTAGACTCAAGGATTAACTGATTACATTGTGGGGGTCAAAGGTCAAGGTTCACTGACCTCACAAAAGGTGTTTTTGGCCTGCTGAACACGATATCTCAAGAACGGTTTGACAGAATTTGTACATATTTGGCCAAAATGTCCAGTTGGACTTAATTAGATTAATTGGATTAGATTTTGGTATTCAAAGGTCAAGGTCACCATGACATCACAAAAGGCACTTTTGAATGCTAATGCTAGCTAGCTAATGCTAATGCTAATGCTAGCTAATGCTAACGCTAGCTAGCTAACACTAATTCTAACACTAATGCTAGCTTTAGATAGCTAGCATTAGTGTTAGCATTATAGTTAGTGTTAGCTAGCTAGCGTTAGGGTTAGGTTAGCAGTTAGGGTTAGTTAGGTTAACTGCAACTTGCATTGTTGGGCGGAGGCATTTAGCCGCTACGCGGTTTTTCTAGTTTTTATTTGATTTTATTAAATTCAGGCTTGCAGTGGAGCCACTGAAAAACGGCAGAACTTTACAATGCATAAAAAAAGGTTAAAAAGAAAACAGACAATAACTTGGCATATAGAAACAACTATAAAAAGGTTTAAAATATTTCAGGGTAAAAACAAAAGTAAGGACGGGTAGCAATCACTGTCGCTATGCTATGCTGTTTGTGTTTTATTATAGTCTAACTGCAGTGTGCAGAGTTGAGTTTTTCAGCCTGTTGGTCTTGGCCCTGGGTTCAGCCAGCTTGCGCTGGTTCCTCAGGGTCCTGGCAGAGCAGCTGCCTCGCGTTGGTGGCAACAGGTCATGCAGAGGGTGTTGGTCATTGCATGTTCTTGTATTATATTGCACTGTACTTTAGATTGCTATTATTGCACTTTGCCTTCAGCACTAGATTATGCTCTTAGAGAGAAGATGCACTTGTGAGTTCTGGCAAGTAGTACATTGGCTCTTCCTACATTAAATGCAATTATTGTTAGTCGCTTTGGATAAAAGCATCTGCTAAATGACTAATGTAATGTTCCTGACCAGTTTCACAGCAGCATCCTCCCTCCTGGTCTGGAGCGACGGGATGGTTTGTGAGATGTTTCCAACTCTCTTGATGATTCTGCATGCACGTGTCTGGACTCGCTCTAGCTCTGCCTGTTGTTTCTTAGAGCAGCCCACCAAGAGCACAGAGTTGTACTCCAGACACGGCCTGATGAGAGTGGTGTAGATGGTAATGAGGTCTTCTGCAGGTAGTCCATGTCTTGCCATGACAGTGAGGTAGTGCAACCGCTTAGAGACTGTTTTTATTGCCTTCCCAATGTGGACATCTCCAGTGAGGTTTTGGTCAAGGTGGTATCCCAACTACTTGGTCGTTTCCACAACGGGTACCTCCTGTCCCCCCAGCATCAGCGGGGGAGGTTGTGGTGGTTGGTGGGACGTGGAACTGTTCCATGTGACACATGAACCTCTTGGAGCTGGAGACCGTACTGTGTTCACGCACTTTGAGCCCCTGATTCGGGGCAAGAATGTGAGCATCAGAACGGACAACATGATGACAGTAACCTACATCAATCGGCAAGATGGCGTGAGGCTGGTGGCGCTCCATCGCGCAGCAGAGGCTGTAGGAATGGGCGCACCCGCAGCTACTGTCCCCGTCCCCACACCACATTCCCAGACTCCGGGACATGGATAGCAGACTTGATGTCCAAGTGAGGCCCCTGCGAGGCAGTTGGAGCCTGTATCCAGACATTAATGAAATTTGTCTAGAATTATCAAAAGAACAGCTGTATGTAGTGTATGCCCATCAGCCATAAGCCAGGCTTGACCTGGCCTGGTTAATTCTAGGCTACCACTACGAGAGCTTTGGAGGCATAGACAGTTTGAATGAGTAGACAGTTTGAATGAGTTGAATGTCGTAGGATGCAAAGGCACATGCTGGAGTCGACCTGAAAAACTCGGACTAATGAGGAAAAGTGAGGAAAGTGCAGAAAAAACATCTTGTTTTGCTTACAAAGCAGTAGACTATAGCCTGCCTGGGACCCGACGTGGCCAAAAGTGCCAATGGGAAATCTCCATAAGACTGTTCAGGGCCCAACCCTGATTGGATCATGTGATAGAGATGAGGCAATAGTGTCCAAGTCGTTCTCTGGTCCAAACATTCAACCTGGGTAGCCATTCAAACAAATGGACCCGATCTTTGAAATGAGAGCACTGAATTAAATGATTGCTAGATCTTGTCGATGTTAATATTAATCAACCAGTCTTAAACTGTGACATCAGCCTTGGGCCTCCCCTGGGGCTGAAATATGGAACCAGTCTTGCAACATTAATTCTGGTTATGATTTACTTGTAGTTCATGCGTGTTCTGTCAAGCATTGCTAACTCTTCTACTCCTCTCTCCTGTTATGTTCTCTCTATGGTTCCCATCTTCATATTTGCATTTCCTCTTCTCCCTTTTCACTGTTCCACTTCCCTCCATCCTCCACCGTCCTGTGATCTCCTCTACACTCCTTTCCTTTCCTCAACACTTGTTTCCTTTCCTCACCTACCAATGCTCTCTCTCCTGCTGTTCCTCTGTACATTGCGTCTCTTATCTTTCCCTCTCTCTGTCTCCCCCCTCCAGAAGCGTCAGATCCTGGTGACTCTGGTGGAGATCGCCCTGCCCCTGCTCTTCTCCGCCATCCTCATCGTGCTGCGTCAGCGCGTGCCGTTCAAGGACTACCCCAACGCCACCGTCTACGAGAGCTTCTCCGTGGACCGCATGCCGAATCCTCTGGCGTACCAAGGCTTTCAGCTGGCCTACGTGCCGGGCAACGCCAGTGTGGTGCGCCAGGTGGCGGAGGACGTGCAGCGCAGCCTGGGCAGTGACGCCATCGGCTCAGGTGGGTGAGGGGCTTGAGGTCGAACAGTTGGGTGAATCCTGAAGAACCACTAATGGCTTTTTCTGAGAAGGGGATGGGGGTTTAGTCTATGCCCATGCAAACTACATTATTGTTTGAAGTTCATTGATCATCAGTCATCCCACTGACCATATAGGCCTATGTAGGGTTAATGTTGCCCTTGCGTTACGTACTGTACTACTGCACTGTACTATGCATCTATATACCATAGATAATATTCTAGCTATATGCTGTACTATGGTGCTGTGTCCACTGGCTGTTTGTGTAGCCAGACGGTACTGTCACCTTGATGCCATTGAACTCGACCTGGGGAATATGGTTCCTCCAGAAACGGCTCTGTGGAGGGGGGTGGGGGTGGAGGTCTATCTCCCACAGGAGCTGTTTCTGGGAGAACCAGATTGGCCTCACTCCCTGTAGGCACCTACTCTTGTAGGCACTCTCCCTTGCGTGAGCTGGGGGATGGAGGAAGCAATCTTAGGGGGAAAGCAATCGGTTAGTCTGGTGTTACTTGTTTTATTACTGGTTTAATACTTGTTTAACCAGGCAGATTAATAAGGAAGAAATTTGTGTTTCCAAGGTACGGACTCACTCACTCTCTCTCACACACACACACACACACACACACACACACACAAACACCAGTATGTATGTTGAGTTGGACAGGCAGGCACATCAACTGACATGCACGTAAAGACTGCCGTGAGCGTGGAGGCTAACGCCGGGCTCAGACTTGACGCAACTGCACCACGAAAGCGCCGACAAATGCCACCAGTTTCCTTTCGGCGCCCACGTTATGTGCCCACGAGAAATGCACTTTTGGTGTGAACAGCCAGGCTCCTGCTCACGCGAGTACATGAACATGGCGTAAGCGAGGTGAGATGTAGAGAGGTGAGATGTAGAGACAGTTGGGAGACACACAGGCCAGTAGGTGTGTGCATAGATAGGCATGCAGACAAGCATCTGGCAAGTAGGCCAAGGAATGGATAGATAGACAGGCGGGTGTACAGAGGAGCAGACAACCAGGTCAGTAGAAAGTAGGTGTACGGATACAGGTAGATAAGCATGTAAACACACTCCTAGCACAGATAGGCAGGCAGGCAGGCAGGTCGATGGACCAATAGGAAGGCAGGCAAGTAGATAAGACCAGAACGGAGGCAAACAGGTTGGTTGGCTTCTAAGCTCACACTTGGACCCAAATGCCTTCTGAGATCCCAGCTCAACTCCCCTGAATTATTTAGGTGGTCTCTTGGGAGTGGGCAATTTTCAGAATGTTATACTTACAGGAGGACAGCCTACTTAACTTACAGGATGACCCAAACGTGTGTGTGTGTGTGTGTGGATTAGAGTGAAAAGGAAATGGGGTGACCCATAGACCTTTTCTGTTTGATATTTACAGCATGGACAAAGATCACCTTGGTCTTCTCATCAGGTTGTTTAATGGCCATAAAACAGCAGTGGATTTAGTTCCTGGTTTACCACAGGAGCGTGTCCAGGCCTCAGCTTCAGTACAGAGCTTGTTTATTCTGGTGTGGCTTGGTGTGTGGGTGTGTGCGGCGTGCCTGCACTCAAGATGAGATATTTAGAAATCCAGCAGTGAGGTGGACATGGTTAATCAATGTAAAACATGTTACCTGACTGTTGCTGTTTAAAAATAAGTAATATATTCAATACAATCCCTTACCTGTATTACTGAGAGTCAGCTAGCTAAGTATCAGTGATATGGCCTACTAGGGTGTGTGTTTGTGTGTGTGTGTGTGTGTGTGTGTGTGTGTCTGTCTGTCTGAGAATGAGTGTGCTTACACTATCCATACCTTGCAGTATTCTTTGTGCCAGTCAGGAAGTAGGTATCAAGGTGTGAAAAACTGGTGTATGAAAGTTGTATTTCACAGTTACTGATGTCACTCTGTGTGTGTCCCACAGTGCGCGGCTTTGAGACGGAGGAGCAGTTCGAGGCCTACGTGAGGAACGACCCCCTGTCCGGCAAGATCCTGGCAGCTGTGGTGTTTGAACACCCCTTCACCCACGACAACGAGCCACTGCCACTACAGGTCAGCACCATACCTGTCTAATTGAAACTCTGGGCATGTACACAACGCTACACTGTTGCGAGTGGCAAGCTATAGGCAATCAATTGGAAAAGCTGGAGAATTCTCTGCTGCCCTAAAGTAAACCATGTTCAACTTCTGTCTCTTCCTCGCACAGTTGGAAAGATGCTCTCTTGGCTTCCAGAGTTTTCTAGATATTTAATGAAAACTAGGTGGCAAGAGTACGGTAGGGTACGTTAAGGTTAACTGTGCGGTGAGACACGAGTACGGTAGGGTACGTTAAGGTTAACTGTGCGGTGAGACACAATATACAGTATGTAGGCATTGAGAAATAGGACAGTGAGGCTATCTGTTTAGAAACATTCAAGTTGTAAGACTCATGCCGTTTATTCTTCAGCAGATTGCATGAAAATTAAGTTACTTGGAGAAATGTACTGACTGATGGTATTGAACCAGAGAAGAGTTGAAAATGTGTTTTGAATGCATTTATTGATACATGAAGACAGATCGGGAAATAAGACCCTCTCTCTAGATGAAGGATGTCAGTTCTCTGGAGCATGTGGAGATGTTGTTGTTAAGCAGAAAGCGGGTTACGAAGAAAAGGCTTCCAGCATAGACACTCCTTACAGAGTGTGTGTGCGTGTGTCCGACAGGTCACATTGGTAGAACTGCTTCATTGTGCATAACATATAAACCCAGGGAGCTTGGTTGACATTAGAATGAAACCAGTTAGAACTGTGACCTAAAGTCTTTGGCCTATTAAACACAACAGCCAGTGATTCTCTAGGACCCACCCAGGGGTGTGGCTGAGCAAACACAAGACGGGCCTTCTTTTGTATTGATGTCAATGCTCTGCTTGATTAGACCATATACCACAGTGTTGATGGTGTGAGGCGTCTTAAGAGGAGGACCGTGTTGGTGTGTGAAGCAGCTGTCTGACTGGCTTAACAGGCTGGACCTCAACTCCTCTGACCCGTTCTTTCTAATGTCTCTCTCTGTCTCTGTCTCTCTGTCTCTCTGTCTCTCTGTCTCTCTGTCTCTCTCAGTTGGGTGGGTGGACTGAGGGTTCACCAGATATTTTACACCGCCAAAGATGAAAATCTCTACTGGATATTCTTCAAGTCATCACATATTTACAACTTTCCATCTTCTCTCCATTGTGTGTGTGTGTGTGTGTGTGTGTGTGTGTGTGTGTGTGTGTGTGTGTGTGTGTGTGTGTGTGTGTGTGTGTGTGTGTGTGTGTGTGTGTGTGTGTGTGTGTGTGTGTGTGTGTGCGCGCGTGCGCACGCGGGTGTGTGTGTGTAGGTGAGCTACCACCTGCGTTTCAGCTACACACCCCGTAACGCCCCGGTCAGGGAGAAGTCTGAGTTCAATCCCAACAATGACCTGGACTGGCACACCCTCAGCCTCTTCCCCCTCTTCCAACTGCCTGGGCCCAGGGAACAGTACGACCGGCAGGGGGGCACACCTGGTGAGCATGGATGGATGGACACACACACACACACACACACACACGCGCGCGCGCGCGCGCAGTCATGATGTATGACCTCATGTTGTCTGTGCAGTCAAGTTCAGCCAACATCTCCCAGGTGCCATGAATGTACTGAGGCACTCAGCGGTTAGTGCCAGCTATCTGTTGGAGCCCCAACTTGACACACTTGGTTTGAGTCACCACCTGACACGCCGACCACACACTTCGCAAGTGCTCTGGTCAGACGGTACCCCCATCTGCGTTTCCATGGCAACCTCGGCCCGGCCGGCCGTCCGTCGGCGGACCGGCGTTTGACCGAGCGGCCTTAACTGGCGTGGGCGGAGCCGTGGCTGCTACAGGCCGGCTGGTGGGCGGAGAGACGCCGCTGGACCCTAGTCGCCGAGCCACGCCCACAGCCTTTGCTGCTCCCCCTTTTTGATTATTCTCTCTCTCTCTCTCTCTCTCTCTCTCTCTCTCTCTCTCTCTCTCCCTCCCTCCCCCCTGTCTTTTTGAAGCTCAGTGTTTCATGTTGAAATGATGAACTGATAATGAAAGGAGGAGTTCTGTTAATGAAAAGAGGAGAGGAGTGCTCGGGTGAACCCTGCACACGCAACGCTTTGATCTGGAAGGAGGTTTTCGGGGTGAATGTGACTAATGGACGAGCCAGTGTTTTCTAAAACCGGAACCACAAACATGAATTCCGAACCATACGTGAACCCGTGTCCCCCCCGTCTCTCCAGGCTACTTCCGCGAGGGCTTCCTGGCCGTGCAGCACGCGGTGAACCGGGCGATCATGCGCTCCTACAACAGCAGCGCCGCCGCCGCCCTGCTGGCCGAGACCAAGGTGCTCCTGTCCCGCTTCCCCTACCCGGCCTTCATCTACGACGTGTTCATCCTGGCCATCCAGAACCAGCTGCCCCTGCTGCTGGTGCTCAGCTTCACCTACACCTCCCTCAACATAGTCCGCGCCGTGGTGCAGGAGAAGGAGAGGAAGCTCAAGGTGTGTGTGTGTGTGTGTGTGTGTGTGTGTGTGTGTGTGTGTGTGTGAGAGAGAGTCACACAGTGTGTATGTGTGTGATAGACAAGTGTGTGAGTGCGAGACCGTGTGTGAATACGAGACTTGAGTGCGAGATTGTACATACTGGGCCGTGTCTGTGTGAGACAGTGTGATGATTGTTTGTGTGTTTTGAAGGCAACTGTACTAAGGTGTGTGTGTGTGTGTGTGTGTGTCCGTCCCAGGAGTACATGCGGATGATGGGCCTCAGTAACTGGCTGCACTGGAGCGCCTGGTTCCTCATGTTCTTCCTCTTTCTCTCCATCTCCATCTTCTTCGTCACCCTGCTCTTCTGTGTGAAGGTGAGTCTGTCCTCCGCTGCATGCATGGTATGCACTTCCCTCTCTCGACTGACCGACTCGGCTCGCTAGGACGGCCATTTCCTTTCTGAAGAGGCCCTGTAGTTAGCTTCTTCCCATCAGAAAAGAGTTAATACTCAAATGAAGGATTCTCTCTGTTTGGACGGAATCCCCTCACCTTTTTGTTTCACACGACCATCTGGGAAAGCTCCGTTGGAAAGTGTTTGGAAAAGGGTGGGCACAGGCAGGTGATTGATTGGATGAACTATCTGTCTATCACGGGCTTCTCGCTGTCGTCATATCTAAACTACACCCGTAGCTGCTAGTAGTTCCCAGGACCCTGATGGGCCCGACCGAATGGATCTCTGGAGCTTCTCCAGACTGAACCGAATGTGAATTCGCCAGATCAGGATGGTCTCACAAGGCTAGGAATCCCCCCCCCTTCTCATTGAATGTATGGCTCACTGGGATTCTCCAACAATGCCTTTCTCCCTTCCAACGGGCTGTCACTGATTTAATATGGCAGGACTGTAAAGGAGCATACTGTCATCTCTTGTTTGTGTGTTCTGTAGTTTGCTGACTGATAATGTGTGTGTGTGTGCGCGCGCGTGTGTCCAGGTCAGCCCTAACGGAGCCGTCCTGACCTACAGTGACCCCACTCTGGTTTTCGCCTTTCTGCTCATCTTCGCCGTGGCGACCATCAACTTCAGCTTCATGATCAGCGTTTTCTTCTCAAGAGGTGTGTGTGTGTGTGTGTGTGTTATTTGTTTGCTGTGCGTTTCCTCTCCTTTTATGTACTGAAGGATGAGTCATTATTTTGGTCTGTACTATACTGAGGGATGAGTCATTATTTTGGTGTGTACTGTGTGTGTGTTCTATTTACCGTCGTCTCCTGACATGTCTTGTGGTACCTGAGAGATGCTCCGGGTCTGTGTGCTCTACTTGCATGTAGGTCGGGGATCTTTGTTCACTGGTGGCTGCTGCTAGCCTTTTCTCTCTCCGTGCCTTTTTTTTTTTTTTTTTTTAAGATATTTTTTAGGGCTTTTCAGCTTTAATGGGATAGGACAGTTGAGAGAGACAGGAAACGTGGGAGAGAGAGAGGGGAGGACATGCGGCACAGGACCCGAGCCTGAGCTACCGGGGCGCCCCTCTCCATGCCTTTTAAAGCGTAATGACACGGGGACGGGGGGCCCATTTGCTGTTGAAGGCTGAAAATTGGGCAATCAAAGGTCCATTCAGCCTCAAAATCGAAAGGCAACCTAACAATCACTCAGTAAGTTAACTGCCTCAAATGGAGGGGAGATGTGTGGGCGTCTGTGTTTTCCAGTACTTATTTTGCTAATGATGATGGTGTTGTTATCCAGTGCAGTGGTTTTCAACCCCTGGAGAGTGACCCCAGGACGGTCGTTGTGTTATAATAACGGGCCGGCTAAACCATGATTGTACATTGATGCATTTGAATTAGTTTGAGGGATTCAATCTTTTAGTGCGCTCGCGTTCAGAGCAAGCAAAAATCGATGTGTCGTTGCGCCATAGATGTAGAATAGGCTTCATCGATCCAGTGGAGTAAGAACGGAGAGTTTGACTGTGTGTGATATCAGCTGTGTTCGGAATCGCTCCCTCGTTCCCTCACTCCCTATTCCCTATATAGGGGTCACCATGTAGTGAACTACCTAGGGAACGGAGAAAATGTAGGGTACATGCACTGTTCCCTGCAAATCAATGAATTGTGGGTAATAAATAGTGGACTATATAGGGAACGAAAATTCTGCGGAGAATTCGGACACTACAAACAAAATGGCTGACGCCCTATATAGTGCACTATATAGTGAATAGGGAGCGATTCCGAACACAGCTATCATCTCTAGATGGAATGAAGTCTTTAGTTCTAAACATGCACATTTCCCAAGTTTCTCTGCAGAGCTTTTCTAGCTGCCATATTTGGAAACATACTGAATGTGATTCATACCCAAATATAATAACGGGAACAACAAAGGTTAGAAAATTAGCTTAAAGGGGTAGTTATGAACTTTGGACATAGAGCCTCATTTACGTCTTACCCATAATGTTGTTGATTGATGGAGAACATTTTCAGCTGATTCCATTCTGTCTCTCGTTCAGGCGTTAGCAGCATGCTAGCGCAATCAAACTGAAATGGCTAGCATTCAAAGACAACTCACTTATAAGCACTCCAGACAAGTAAGAATCGCCAGATAAACTAAACTCCTCATCAAAGTCAGACATATCCCTTTCAAACGTGGCCATTGCAACTTGTTGATGGTAAGTGAATAGTCCACCCTTCTGTTCCTTCTTGTGAAGACAGTAGTGTCGGCTAGTTACAGTACATATCTCTCCCTATTTACAGAGAAGCCATAAAGGTCCGAACAAACAAATGGTTTCAACGACAGTTGGACTTCAAAAATTATGGTGTAAAAACTCAAACGAGCCCCTGACAGACTGTCCTCATATTGGATTTAATATGGGTGCACCGTGGAGTGTTTAAGTGAGTTTTCTTTGAATACTAGCCATTTCTACTGAATTGCTCTAGCAAGAATGCCGCTAACGCCCGAACGAGAGAGAGCATGGAATCGGCTGAAAATGTTCTCCATCAATCAACAACATTATGGGTAAGTCGTAAATGAGGCTCTATGTCCACATTTTTTTTAACTACCCCTTTAACCTGAAGAGATGAGGATTTGTCATTGTGAAACAGATATATCTCCTGCCAAGCATGCTAAGATTCAGTGACTTCTGGAAATCTGATACAGGTATGTGAAACCTGATACACGTATGTGAAACCTATCAGATCAGGTATCTGTCAAATGAGGCAAGCACATCTCAAAAGCCATAGCAGCCATTACAGTACATGTTTCATACTATGATGAGACATATTGAAGAAAATGCTGCAGATTGGAGTATGGTCATGCAGAACAGACAGGCTCACCTTCCAAGTAGGTAGGCAATGTGGTATTTTTTAAGGCTTAGATAAACATTGGTGGATTGCACATGAACATTCTATAGAAAATGATGGATCCCTGGAAAAAAGTTTGAAAACTCCTGATCTAGAGGCCATGCATATAAGTCAAGATATTAGTACAAATCCGACAGTTATTCATCCTCTGTACATAAAAAGTATTTGGGGTTCAGACCGCCACATACAGCATTCACTAAGTATGATCTCACACAGCAAGACACTGGTTACTGTAGTATAGTGCTGAGCTGCAAAGAGCTTCAACAGAAAGGGTGAGACTGATCTTTAATCAGGCAAGTCGCTATTTACCTGGCGGGGTCCTGAGGTGCTGTCACGCAAAAGCTTGCTTTTAACCACTCGTATGCTTCCATCACGCGTCTCCTGTGTTTCTTTGGAGCATCGGTTGACTGCGCAGGTCCTCAGAAATGAATGTGCCGCAAAATACTTGCTCGTCTACGCATACACGTTGCTAAACGGCAAGTATACCGCAGGCTTTAGGTTATTAGCAGAGCTGTAGGAGAGATGGTACCCGGTCTTTAGCTGCCCTGGCATTGCCTGCATGTTTTAAGGCACAGCAGGAGTTTCAAGGTGAGCTGTTAGTGCCTGAGACCCTGACCTTGTGAGTGAGTACTTGGTCCCTTTGTGTCTCCATAGGAGGATAGCGAGGTGTATGTAGGCTGTGGTCCACATTGACGTAAATCTCGGATGGCTCAGAATATCAGAGGTGTTGGATTTCTCACATCCAGTCATGTCCTGTTAATAGAAGGCTGATGCCTTTTTTTGACATAAAGTAGGCCTCTCTCATCTCTCTCCCCCCCCTTCCCTCCCTCCATCTCCCTCTTTTCACCCCACTTCGGTGAATGATTCATGTCCCTGGTGGCAGGACACAGAACAGCCTGTCCCGAGTCTTGGCATCCGTCAGTGACAGATGGCAGGCAGAGGAGGAAGTGTGGTACTCAGCGAATAAACACAGACACCGTATAGTCCTGTAACACATCACACTGTATACTGTAATAACACATCACATTATACTGTAAAACCCTAACAAAAAGCTACCCCCCCCCAAAAAAAACTGAACTTTTGCAGACAGTCACGTAAGCTACCGTCTCTCAAATGATCTCTTTTGAATCAATTCACACAAACGTGTGTACCAGATGAGCTGTCCTCATCGATGTTTGACTCCCCCATATTGAACCGTTTGATTGAGGAGTTGGGCAAACCAGACAAACTGCTCTAAACACTACACTACCCTCGTATCCAATCTTGCCCAAAGGCGGGGCCATGTTATTACCCCCCCGTGTTTCTCGGTCCAGCTAGGACCAGCGTGGTCATTCCCACTCCTAGAGGAACACTCCCCCTCATCTGCCCGCTCGCCGTCCACAAGAACAGATACCAGAGCCGAATCAATACTGTGCTCCACTCAGTCTCGGCATGGCACATTATCAGCTGCCATAGAGGCTTTTCTGAAACCTTGTAATTTCCTTTGAATAGTTAAAAAACAACCCTAATCGATCCTTTTGAGTCATGTACTAATTTATTTTTGTACTAATTTATTCTTTCACAATGCTCCCTGCTGTCCCTCTCTTGCTGTCCCTCTCTCCTTTTGTTTGCTTTTTGATGGTACCTGGTTACACAAACACACACACACACACACACACACACCCAGGAAGCTGGCCTGTCTGCCTCAGAAGGCCTGGTTCTAATTGAAGACGGCGTTATTGTTTAGAGCTCCATGTACCTGTTAATCTCACTTAATCATTCTCCTCATACCTATTATGCCTCTGTCAGCTGAAGTGTGTTTGTGAGAAGGTTGGTTTACTCTGTAACAAGGAGAATCAGCGTGACTTGAGCAGGAATTTTGCTGCATATAAATTACCTTATTATAGCCTCACATTAATAATGTGAAGATAAACATATCTTTGGCATCCTGATAGATCAGCATTCACGGTACGGTTCTAAATCCTCCCCTCATTCACTCTCTCCGCCTGTCTCTCTCTCTCTCTCTCTCTCTCTCTCTCTCTTCCTCCCTCTCCCTCTCTTCCTCCTCTCTGTCTCTCTCCAGCCAACGTGGCAGCAGCGGCCGGTGGCTTCATCTACTTCCTGAGCTACCTGCCGTATGTGTTCCTGTGGCCGCGGTACGACCTGCTCAGCCACGCCCACAAGGTCTCAGCCTGCCTCATTTCCAACGTGGCCATGGCCATGGGTGCCCAGCTCATAGGCATGTTTGAGGGCAAAGGTCAGTTGTGAGGAAGACACATGTACGTACGTACGTACGTACACACACTTTTTTTTCAGATGTGAAGTCACCATCGTGGGTCCAAAAGTCCCTCTCAAAAGTCTCCTCCCCACCGTCAAGCTGTCTGACATCTGATGAAGTGCAATACCTTTCCATGCGCGCGCACACACACACACACACACATCACAAAATAGCCCTCCACACCCAAATTCAATCTTTTACTATGCAAAATACCCATGCACACCCTTTTTTTTTTTTTTTTACTAAACCTTTTCATTTATTTTTAGTTTTATAGTCTAGCTTCCCAGCTTAACCCCCCCCCCCCCCCCCCCCCTCTCTCTCCCTCGATCTCTCCTCTGTGCTCCAGGTACAGGGATCCAGTGGGCCAACCTGTTTGACTCTGTTACCGTGGACGATGACTTCTCCATGGCCCAGGTGCTGGTCCTGCTCCTGCTGGATGCCGTGCTTTACGGCCTGGTGGCCTGGTACGTGGAGGCTGTCTTCCCTGGGGAGTACGGAGTACCCCTGCCCTGGTACTTCTTCCTACTGGTACGTATATACAGTACATACATGCAGTACGTGAACTAAAACACACACACACACGCGGGTGAAGTGCCCAGTGACATCAGGACAGCAGAGTCGCTTCCTATCTTTTGCCGCAGGCTCAAAACCCAACTCTCCAAGAAGTACTACCCTTCCCCTTACGCACCTATTGTATTTGTATTTTGACTTTGACTTCAGCACTAGATTATGCTCTTACTATATACTTACTATACTCTTACTTACTACTGTTAGATAAAGGTTATTATTGTAAGTCGCGTTGGTTAAAAGCATCTGCTAAATGACTAATGTAATGTGTGAAAAGATGCGTATGCACTGGTTTCTACAGCTGTGGTGTGTGTGCGTGTGCGCGCGCGCGCGCTAGCGGCTTCTGCTGGAGCTTCAGCGAGGTGTGAACTGTGCAGCTCTAGACTGGTTTATCAGGGGGCAGAGGTGGAGACGATTCCACCAAAGTGAGATTTATCACTGACTTGGACCGGTTTGGCTGACTTGGACAAGTTTGGCTCGGCACGACGTCATGGGGAACGTGATTAATGGTCCTGTAGTGGGACAGTGATGGACAAAAGATCCATGATTAAGCGCCTCTGAAGAGAGCAGTGCTCTGTATGGCACGGCCTATGAGTCATTGCTGTTGACCGTGATGATGATAAGTCTGGCTTGAGATTCTCTCTCTCAATCTTTGTAAGTAAAATACCTAATGAGAATGGACAGATGACTAATCATCCAGTACGGATGCAGTGACCTTCATTCACCCTGCTTCGTGGCTGAGAGGGAGAGATGTTTTGTCACCATTTTTCTTTTAAGGAGCCGGAGAGGAAGAATATTTTCCTCCGACTCCATTACTTCCCATTAGCATGTGTACTGTCTAGACTGGAGGCATTAACGTCAAACTGCCCTCTGTCTGTTGGAATAGATTTTAGGTGGTCGTTTGCTACTGAATGTGCTGGTGATGCTACTGAAACGCAGGCAGATTTTGTAGCCATACTGCTGCTCGCACATCATAAACATAGAAAGGCATCCAAGGTCAATTCTGTATTTTTTTTCTCTTCTCCTTCCCCCTCTCTCTCCCTAGCCGTCATACTGGTGCAGCAGCCCTCGCGTGGCCTTCGTCAACGAGAAAGAGGAGGAGGAGGACGCCGAGAAGGCTATGAAAGGGGAGTTCATTGAGGAAGAGCCATCCGGCCTGGTGTCGGGGGTCAAGATCAAACACCTGGCCAAGGTAGGCAGCCGGCCGTGACCCTGGCAGGATTCTCTAAAAGTACAACTTCCCCGGGGCGCCCCGGTGGCTCAATGGGTTAGTGGGCTTACCATGTAAAGGCTAGTCCGACGGTTCGAATCCGGCCCACGCCCTTTGCTGCATGTCTTCCTCTCTCTCTCTCTCTCCCACCTTTCCTGTCTGTGCTAATAAAGCAGAAATGCCCTAAAAAATATCTTTACAACTTCCCTTCCTTCCTTCCGTCCTTGAAAAATCACTTGTCCGACATGACTGGATTGGTGACAGCTTGATTCCACATGATTTCACCCAATCATGTTAGATCTGTGATTGCCTCATGAAACGGAGGAAGGAGGGAATTCTTCATTTAGTTTAAAATGGGGGCCAGGGGATGGCGGTGGCGCTATGACCCAGCAGGGTCAAAGTGCCTCCCTTGCCTCAGTGATGGTAGAATGTGTGCCCAGATGGTGCCTTCTGCCTGGCTAGAGGGTAAGTGGCTAATAAAGCCTGAAATGAAAATGTGAATGGATGGATGTCTGCTGGTTGACTGGGTCAGACTGCCCTCGGCCGGGGGTGTCACAGTGAACCGCATTCTCCAGTGCTTTTTAGAAACGGGTTTTCATATGACTTTGACGAAAGTCCCGTTTCGATGCTGCTCGTTCCCGGCAGGAGTTCACCGTAGGGAACAAGAGCAGGCAGGCTGTCAAGGACCTGACGGTGAACATGTTTGAGGGCCAGATCACCGTGCTGCTGGGACACAACGGAGCTGGGAAGACCACCACCCTGTCTATGCTCACAGGTGGGACACACACACACACACACGACAATTCTTTCTAAAACCAAAGGAAAGTCACGATCGACCACATCCGTATGACAAAAAGTCATACTATGCCCTTTATACGTTTTTTTACTCCTTGTAATCCTTTTGTTTTTAATGTAAAGCACTTTGAACCACAGTTCCTGTATGAAAGGTGCTATATAAATAAAGATTGATTGATTGATTGTTCTCCCTCCCTCCCCAGGTCTGTACCCGCCCACCCGCGGCAGGGCCTACATCAACGGCTACGACATCTGCCAGGACATGGCTCTGATCCGGCGCAGCCTTGGCCTGTGTCCGCAGCACGACGTGCTCTTCGACAACCTCACCGTCGTGGAGCACCTGCTCTTCTATGCTCAGGTAAACACATCTCCACCACCGCCAGGCCTCCGCACACACACACACACACGCGCGCACACACACGCACATAATAACAATGGCCGCGTTCAGATTCTCTATGAATGCTGCCTTCCTTCCTCCCTTTCTTGGAAAAAAAAATCCCTGATCTGTATCAAGGGATTGGTAGTTGATTGGTATCAACTGTATAGAGAGGCAACTGTTTTCACCTATCCCTAGGGATTCTAGAGAATTCAAACAAGGCCCTGCTGTACATTCCTCTCTTCCTCCATCTCCCTCCTCCCTTTTCTGTCTTCTCACTTCACCTCCGTCCCCTCTCATGTGTCCAGCTGAAGGGTTACCCCCGGGAGAAGATCCCTGCTGAGGTGGACCGGATCATCCATATCCTCGGCCTGGAGGACAAACGCCAGGCCCGCTCCAAGACCCTGTCCGGAGGCATGAAGAGGAAGCTGTCCATCGGCATTGGGCTCATCGGAGACTCCAAGGTCAGAGACCGACACACACACACACACACCACACACACAAGAGGTGGTTGAAGATGGTTTAGTGTTGGCCTTGATGCTAGTGCGGTCTTTTTGTGTCTGTATGGTTGACCTGAAATGGCAATGCATAAACCCTATCTATTCCACCATCTGTATCAAATCAAACTTTATTTGTATAGCGCATTTCATACACAGAGGCAACATAATGCGCTTCACAGAGCAATGGGGGATGGACAAAGATCCTACCCCTACATTTTCCAGAGGGAAGAAAAAAAAAAACAGTTTGAACCTTTATCAAAATCGTGGAGTCTAATTGCACATGTAAAGCAGGATACTCACTGGTGGTGGCATCCATTCTTACAAAATAAGCCTGTGAGAATGATCTGTTAACTAATAGCTACGGGCTAATTAGCTGCTGTACATCAAGCATCTAACGTTACTTCTTAGGTTTTTGTGTCGGCGCTGCTGTAAACTGATATGTGGAGGGGGGTGTGGAGTATCGTACAGCTCGTTTTCTTATTACATTATGGTACAGCAGTCTGCAGGCCAGTTTTCTGTGTTTTTCAGAACCATTTTCTTCTAACTAATGTCTAATCTATGAACACAACGTGGGACAAGCTTTGTTTGTGGGACATCAGAGGTGTGGTCTTAAGAAATCAAGCAACCTTATTGGTTATTATTCTCTGTGTGATTGACAGGTCGGGAAGGTCTACTGCAGAGCACTAAACATGACAAATACTTAATGTAGTGAGACATGACTAACAGTAGAGGAGAGAAATGGTTAGAGATGCTACCTACATGGTAGGCCATTATGTGTTGGCTATCCCTGTAGCCCATAACAGAATATTTAAATGTATCAAGGCAAGGCAAGTTTATTTATATAGCACATTTCAGCTACAGGGCAATTCAAGGTGCTTTACATGAGACATTAAAAGCATTAAAACCAAATGGAAGACATTATAGATATTTAAAACAAAAAGCAGGACAAATAGAATACAGGAATAAAAGTTACAGTGCAGTTTACAGATAAACATAACTCCTCTTAGAAAGCAGTGGCAAAAATAAAAGAATAAGGCACAATAAGCACTTAGCAGACAGGCTCCTAAATAATATAGAGTAAACTAGGTAAAGCAGCTCAGCAGAAGTGGGTCAACAAAAAGCTTGAGAGCCAGGGAAAAAGAGGGGGGGTGATGACTTGATAGGGACAGCTGGTGACACAGTGGGATGGAGTTAGACATGAGGATGGCAGGGGGCCTCTCCAGGAGCCATGGGGGCCTTAGGAGGACCTTGACCTGGAAAAGGGGGGGGGGGGGGAGGACTTCCCGGGACATGGGTGTAGTACAAGAGGGGGAGACACTAGGGAGGAGAGAGGAAGACGGGTTTGGTAGCTGCATTGGGTCCGTACGGCAGTTGGGGATTTCTACCGGATACGGTGGCCTGAAAGAGATGGGGGGGCATCCACAGGATCTGTTTAGAGTAAATGAGGGAGAGACACTAGGGAGGAGAGGGGTAGACCAGGGTTAGTAGCATGCAGAGCCACATAAACAACAAATGGAAATGGATCTGACAAATCAGAGCGCCTTGCCGTTCGCTTGAGCAGGTGGTGATGCTGGACGAGCCCACGTCTGGCATGGACCCGTCGGCACGCCGCGCCACCTGGGACCTCCTGCAGGGCGAGAAGCGCGGCCGCACCATCCTGCTCACCACCCACTTCATGGACGAGGCCGACCTGCTGGGAGACCGCATCGCCATCATGGCCGGCGGGGAGCTGCAGTGCTGCGGCTCGCCTCTCTTCCTCAAGAACAAATACGGTGAGGGAGGGGAGAGAGAGAGATGGAGGGATGGGGAGGGGAGAGGAGAGGGGGAGGGATGGATATGGAGGGGGAGGGAGAGAGAGAGATGGGGGGGGGGGGGGGATGGGAGGAGGAGAGGGACGGAGAGAGGGAGAAGGAAGGATAGAAGGAGAGGGAGAGAGAGTGAGGGAGAGAGGACGAGGAGGGGGAGGGATGGAGGGACAGAGGGAGGGGGAGAGCGGAGGACCGGAGGGGGCTGATATGAAGATGAGAGGGAAGGGAGTAAGACGGAGAGGAAAGACGAGGAGACATTTTGGGAGAGCTGAGTATAATCTACGTCTCCACGGCCGAACCGCTGCTCTGATCCGTCTGTCCCCACTCCCCTCAGGCGCTGGCTACCACATGGTGATCGTGAAGGACGCGCTGTGTAACGTGTCTGAGATCACACGCCTGGTGCACATGTACGTTCCCAATGCGACGCTCGAGAGCAGCGCAGGGGCTGAACTCTCCTACATCCTGCCCAAGGAAAGCACCAACCGGTACGACCCCCCCCCCCACACACACACACACACACACACACGCAGACATACACACACACACACAAACATGCTGTTCAAGGAATTGATCAAGGCGGGGAGCTCAAACACTGGTGATCCACACCTGCTCTCTCTGGTTCGTGTTAGTCACTGGGGCACAGGCGGCAGGGCTGTATCCATCACTCCTGCTGGATCAATTATAGCCAACTACTGACCTTTCCGATGGTGTGTCCACAGCTCCTGGTGTGGGAGGGAGATCTGCTGTGCTGGACACGCGCTGTCGATGGATGAGGTTATTTTTGCCTGTGTTTTGAAGATGTATTGCTTTTAATCCTTCAGGTTTGAGCTGCTGTTTGCAGAGCTGGAGATGAACAGAGAGGAGCTGGGCATAGCCAGCTATGGAGCCTCCGTCACCACCATGGAGGAGGTCTTTCTGAGGTAACACGCACACACGCACGCACGACCGGGAGGCACCAAGAGCAGTTCTGTCCACCTTGGTATACATGCTGGTTCACTTGTCTACTCAAGGGCCTAAACTACACTACTTCTTTTTCTGAGGACTAACCTATTCAGTTAAACAGCTTTGAGAGACAAATGTAGCATAAGTACCCTACTGCCACTGTGTGGTCGAGTTGGTAGTCCTGTGCTCCTAAACAAAGGTTCTGTGGGCCTGTGTGTGTGCGTGCGTGCAAGAGAAACGACAAACACAGCTGCGGATGCTTCATCCAGGATTTCTCCAAAACGCTCCATCATCAGTCGTCATTATTTCCACGGCACACAGAGTCCTCCAGTCTTTCCTTGTCATTATAAAGATTCAACTGCTTCGTCAGTGACCAGCAATTCTACCTTGTTAGCCCATCAATTAGTGTCTTTTCAGATGACACATGCGGGTACTCCTGTAGCACACTGTGTAGAAGCCCAGAAGCCCTCTCATCTACCACTTAAGCTGTCCATTTCAACTTCCATTCAGCTCCCTCACATGGACCTCCATTTCACATCAGCCATTAAATGGAAACGTGATGTTCTATCCACCAGAGCCATCAGCAGCTCCTTGAAAGTGTATAATCCGACGTTCCGTTCACTCTTTCTTCATTCTTAGGTTGAAAGACCCTCCCTGTTGGGGTGTTATGTCAGGCTGGGCTGGATCCCTGATTGGCTGGCTGCATTGATGAATGCATTTCTAAGACATGGGGGAAAAAAATCACTCTCTCTCTGGCTTTCTGTAGTGGTTGTGCCATCCAGCCCACCCCCTCGTTTGTGCTCTGAAGTAGAGGGAGGGAGAGAGAGAGGGGGAGAGAGAGATGGGAAGAAAGAAAAAATAGAGTTGGAATGAAACGAGATGCTTCACATACTTCACTATCCTCAGATGGGCTTTTTTCTGTGACTGCACAATGGAGCTACTCCTACTGTAATGAGCTCATCTGAGCACGACATAGTCGTACGGGAAATCGGAAATCTGTCTTTCATCTCCAAGGAGATGAAGAGTGCACCATTTGGGGGAATATGGCCTCTAAAAGCTACATCTTTCCTGCTCAGCCAAGACTTGAGACGGGAATGAATGAATGACTGAGTGAAATGGCCAATCTCTGTAAGCTCTCAAAGGTGTTGCCAGGCAAAAGTAATGAGGGTGCGTGTGCGTGTTTGTGTGTGTGTGTGTAGGGTGGGGAAGCTGGTGGACTCGAGTCTGGACATCCAGGCCATCCAGCTGCCAGCCCTGCAGTACCAGCACGAGCGGCGCTCCAACGACTGGACCACGGACGATGCCAGCAGCGCCAGCAACCTGACCGACGTCACAGACTTCACCGACAGCTGCACCATCATGTCCGAGGACTGCTCCAACATCAAGCTCAACACGGGGGTGAGAGAGAGAGAGAGGGGGACCTGGGTCAAACCACTGTTGCTGTTTGGAGGTGGGCTCAGGGTAATGTAGATTAATACTGTTTGAATTGGAAAAATCAAACCTCCCTGGAGAAATCCTTGAACTGACATTGGTTCTGGGTTGGTAACGTGTGGAGGAGTACATCCCTTCATCTATCCAATAAGAGACTACGATAGGAGAAAGGTTGCGTTTTTAGAGGATCTGAATGGGGCCGCTGTGTACCTATGGCCTGGATTACACTAAAGCGTTTTGTAATGGCTACGTTTTCGAATGGGGAAAACGATGTGCGATCACACGTGAAATTACGAGTTTGAGCTACAGTATAGAAATCAAGGTCATTGTCTAGAATGTTTGGTGAGGTTAAAATGCAGCTGTCCAGCCATCTGTGCAACGCCACAGTCACCAGCAAATACATACATCCCGTTTTGTGTTCCATGGCTGGTGTGCATTCCCTGATTTTAAAATCTCTTTTTTTGTGACGAATCTAAAAAGATGGCCTACTTTTAATTGCAATCTCTAATTGTTCAATCTCAATCCGCGCAGATGTGATAACAATATTACATTGCTACTCTTACCCTTAATAAATATTTATGAATTGTCAGTTCTCTGCATCAGTGTAATCCCTATGTCTCCCTCCTTTGGTGCTGTTTGGATGGTGTGAGGGAGTGCTGGATTGGGAGAATGTAAAAAGGTGGAAGTCGGCTCAACGACAGTGTTTGTTGACACGTCTCCAACACTCTCTCTCTCTCTCTCTCTCTCTCTCTCCAACCCCTCCCTCCCATCCCTGCTCCAGGCCCGACTGTACATGCAGCAGTTCTACGCCATGTTCCTGAAGAGGGCGCTCTACAGCTGGAGGAACTGGAAGGTGATGGTGGCCCAGTTCCTGGTGCCCCTGGTGTTCACCGTGCTGGCCCTGGCCGTGGCTCGCTCGCTCCCCGGGCACCACCGCGCCCCCCAGCTGAGGTTGGCGCTGGGCCACTACGGCCCCACCACGGTGCCCGTGGCCCTGGAGCCCGGGACAGGACCCACAGCGGTTGCTCTGGCAGACGCCTACAAATCCCAGCTTTCTGCTCAGCAAGGCCAGCTCAGGGAAACCACAGGTGTGTGTTTTATCTAAATTCCATGCGTGTGTGTGTGTGTGTATTCTGTATAGATGAAGGTGCAGTGACATCATCCTCACCTTCTGTCCTCACCCGCCTCAGACTTCATCGACTACGTGCTCTACCAGGCGGAGGACGAAGGCGGGGCCTTCAACGAACGCTGCGTGGTGGGCGCCTCCTTCAGGGGCGGGACGGAGAAGTCCGCCGAGGCCACCGCCTACTTCAACAACCAGGGCTACCACACGCCGGCCACGGCTCTGCTTCTGGTGGACAACGCCCTGTTCAGACTGCTGGCGGGACCCAACGCCTCCATCCAGATGGGAAACGACCCCATGCCCCGCAACCTGTCTGAGACCGCCCAGAGCCAGCTGACTGAGTGAGTGGGGGAGGGAGGAGTGGGGAGGGGGGTGGGGGGTGGAAGAGGAAGGAAAAGGTCATTGTCATTAGACGTTCTTGTTTAGATCAACCCGAGGGAGTTTGATCCAGACGCCGTCTCGTTCGCATAGTAAACACCACCTCAGCAGACCAGCTCTGTGACAAGGCCTGCCTCAGTAGGGAGGCTGAAGACGGTGTAGTGTGTGCGGAGGTGTTGACCGCAGTCTACCACACCGTCAACCAGGAGAGGGTGATGGATGTGAGAAGGTGCAATATTTAACACTTCCTGTAACTTTCTTTATTCTGCCACGCAGTGATCACACGCATTACATACAGTGAGCAGTCACACAACTTTTGGGGGCCGCCAGTGGAAATTGCTCATGCATTTCTCCCAAGCTGTCCTCCAGGGTCAGCCAGGAGCAGTGGGCAGACATCATTCATGGTGCCAGGGGACCAAGTCCAGGTGCTCAGTCCAAGTCCTGGTCAGGGACCGGACTGAAGAGCATCTGTTCTTCTGCCTGTTTTTCGTATTGGGTTCTTTTGGGTGGGAAACCCTTGCGAACATGGGGAACTTCTTGCTGTGAGGCGACAGTACTAGGTACTGTCCCACCATGCTGCACTTGAGCCATTTTGGATTCAGCGTCTTGCTCCAGGACACTATGACACAATCCCGGGCGCTGGGATCGAACCGGGGACCTTGTGATACCCAGCCGGCTGCTCTACCTCCCGAGCATCTTTTCTCCTTCGAAACGTTTCCCCAATATGTGACCTCAGTCGTTTTTGTTGACACACTTTGATTATTAGTGAAAAAGTAATTGCTAATAATTAGATTGACAGGGAGCTACTGTAAGACTGTCTTACTGATCTGATGTCTAACTGAATGCTTAAGATGCCTTCAGTTTTTGTTCCCATTCTGCAAGAGTGATGTCCACTTTCATTGGGTGCTCTCTAATCGGAGAAACCAGAAGCTTTCACCGTGATGAGAACTTCCTGGAAAAATATTTACAAACACCAATGAAAAGACTCTTGGATTTGATGTGCGAAGTACTGATTGGCCCACGCAGATAGTGGGCTGTGCGGGGAGGCTGATTTGGCTGCTTTCCACTTTTCAAGTATTGCTAACGAGTCGAGCTGCCGGTAGCATATCTGGCACATAAAGTGCGATTAAGGCTACTTGGACTTTCTTCCATTTAACTCACACCCACCCACAATAGTTGTCTATCTACAGTTTTCTCAATTTCTGGGCTGGATGAGCTTTTCAGTTAGTCCCGACTATACACTCCCGATGACATTATGTTCAAATGCTGCTGGATTTGAAAGGTAGGCACTGGCTCCGCCCCTATGCCCACGTTTTGTCGCGCTTTTCTTCCAGGTACTCTCAAGCCCTGCTTCATCACTTTTTGATTTTGCTCTCTTTCTCAACTTTTAAGCACCTCTCTCTCTCTCTCTCTTTCTCTTTCTTTCTCCAGGGGTCAGACGGGCTTCGCCATAGCCATCAACCTGATGTACGGCATGGCCTCCCTGTCCAGCACCTTTGCCCTGCTCCTGGTTACCGAGCGCTCCATCAAATCCAAACACGTGCAGCAGGTCAGCGGGGTCTACCTCTCCAACTTCTGGTTCTCCGCCCTCCTCTGGGACCTTGTCAACTTCCTGCTGCCCTGTATCCTCATGCTGGTCAGTGTCGCGCGCACACACACACACACACACACACACTGCCTGAGGCTGTGTTCTTAATTAAGTGATTTTGTATCTTGTTGGTTTATTTGTCCTAGCTCTCGTTCTTTGATTTCACTGGATTTTCAGACTTCACAAATGTGTGATGTTTCACAAACATGTAATGTGCTTGTGTGTTGTTGCTAACCCTGCATCTGTCTCTCTCTCTCTCCACCCTCTGCCTCCCTCCTCCCTCTCTCTCTCCCAACTCCCTCTCTCCTTCCTCCCTCTCTCTCTCTCGTCCTCCCTCCTCCCTCTCTCTCCCAACTCCCCCTCTCCCTCTCTTCCTCCTCTCTCTCTCTCTCTCTCGTCCTCCCTCTCTCCCTCCTCAGGTGGTCTTCCAGGCGTTTGCGGTGAAGGCGTTTGTGGAGGACCATCACCTGGTGGATGTGCTGCTGCTGCTGCTCCTGTACGGCTGGGCGGTGGTTCCCCTCATGTACCTGCTCAGCTTCCTGTTCTCCACCGCCGCCACCGCCTACACGCGCCTCACCATCTTCAACGTCATAAGCGGCACCGCCACCTTCCTCGCCGTCACCATCATGACCATCCCGGGTGAGAGGGCGCACAAGGGGGTTGGGGGTTGTGGGGGGGGGTAAAGAGGGGGTGCGGCTGTGGCTCAGTGATAGAGCGGGTCGTCCAATGATCGTAGGGTCGGCGGTTCGAATCCCGCCTCCTCCTGTCCATATGTCGGAAGTGTCCTTGGGCAAGACACTGAACCCCGAATTGTTCCCAATGACCTTGCATGGCAGCTGCCGCCATTGGTGGGTGAATGTGTGTGTGGGTGTGTGTGTGTGGGTGAATGAGAAGCCATTGTAAAGCGCTTTGGATAAAAGCGCTATACAAGTGCAGTCCATTTACCATCCATGAAGAGGGTACAGATGGCGCAGAGGATACGGGGCGGCACAGACGTATTTTGGACGACGGCACTAATCCTCTCTCCTCTCCTACCCCTGTCGCCCTCCCCCTTCTGTCCATCCGTCCGTCCTTTTCTCAGAGCTGAAGCTGCAGGACCTGTCTCGTCTCCTGGACAAGGTGTTCCTGATCTTCCCCAACTACTGCCTGGGCATGTCCTTCAGCCAGTTCTACCAGAACTACGAGCTCCTCACCTTCTGCACCTCCAACCCCGTCGCCCGGGTCATCTGCAAGTTCTACAGTACGTAGTCCCCGGTTGGGTTCTCTAGAAATACCTCCTTCCTTCCTCTTCTGTGTGTGGTCATCTCTGGTCTTATGATTGGATAGGTAAAACAAACACTTATGTTGCTAGATCAGTGTCAGATCATTGATTTCCGAAAGGGAGGGAGGGAGGGAGGGAGGGAGTGCAGGGATGCATTTGAGACTTAATGGGGCAGTAGGTTAGCTTAGCAAACCATACTGGGACACTGGGGGATGGGGGGGAGTTTTTACCAGACTAGTGGTTGTAGTTTTTGTGGTAGACACTGTTGTATGAGTAGTAGTTTCATCAGTGGGGAATCTGGCTGTAGCATAGCCAATGAGACTGTCAATGAGACGTCTCGGACTGTGTGTGACTGAAAATAAGTCGATAAATTGAATCTTAGTAGCTGTAGACTTTTAGCCTGCCGTCTCCAGCCTGATCTCGCAAGCTCACATTGGGATGGGATGATGGCCTAATTTACATTGACTAATGATGTTGACAAAATATTTTTATACTGATGATTAGGATGATGAAGACCGATGAAGGTGATGGTGTGGATGAGTCTCTAAGTGCAAGCTAACCCTTCACAGCCCTGAACCTGTATTTCACGCTGCTCCCCAGACATCACGTACCAAGAGAACTACTTCTCCATGGCGGAGCCTGGCGTGGGCCGCTTCCTGGTCGCTCTGTCCCTGCAGGGCGTGGTCTTCATGGCTCTGCTCTTCGTCATCGAGCTGCAGTGCGTCCACACCCTCCGGCGCCTCCTCAGCTCCCTCTGCACCTGCCGCAAACAGGTGAGACGCGAGAGAGGGTCGGGTCCGGTTGGCTGTGAGGTGCGGATGGACGCTGATTTTGATTACATGTGTTTTTGTTGTTTCGTAACGCTCCTTCTCTTCTCCCTGTGTGTGTGTCTCTGTGCCTGTGGCATTGCCTGTGTGTGTGTGTGTGTGCGTGCGTGCGTAACGCGCACTGTGGCATTGTGTGTGTGTGTGTGTGTGTGTGTGTGTGCGCGCGTGTGTCAGCTGCCTGGGATCGGGGACGCAGCGCTGCAGCCGGAGGACAGGGACGTAGCGGAGGAGAGGAAGAGGGTTCTGGAGTGTCATCCCATGGTGGAGTCTATGGTGGGGAGCCCGCTCATACTGCAGGAGCTCAGCAAGGTACAGAACGCATGTGTGACTGTGTTCAAGTGCTAGTGCGTGTCTGTGGATGTGCTTGCGACTGTGTGTGTGTGTGTGTGTGTGTGTTGCTCTTCCCAACAGTCCTCTCTTGTGTCCCAGGTGTACAGCAGCGGGGAGACCCTGCTGGCGGTGGACCGCCTGTCCCTGGCGGTGGGGAAAGGCGAGTGCTTCGGCCTGCTGGGCTTCAACGGGGCGGGGAAGACCACCACGTTCAAGATGCTGACGGGGGACGAGAGCGTGAGCTCGGGGGACGCCTACATCGATGGATACAGCATCCTGAGAGACGTCAAGAAGGTAGGAGACGGAGGGAGAGGAAAGAGTGAGGACAGGCCGCGGTAGAGACGGAGTGGAGAGGAAAGAGTGAGGACAGGCCGCGGTAGAGACGGAGTGGAGAGGAAAGAGTGAGGACAGGCCGCGGTAGAGACGGAGTGGAGAGGAAAGAGTGAGGACAGGCCGCGGTAGAAAGAGGAATTAAAGAAGAGGCCGAGCCATCCTTGAATGTAAAACGAGGGCGGTGTCTATTGTCGCTCATAGCTAATTCCGTTACAACTCACACTGCCGGGCTTTCGGAAACTATATAACTTGCCCCCCTCCCCCCTGTGTTAACAGGTGCAGCAGAGGATCGGCTACTGCCCCCAGTTCGACGCCGTCCTGGATCACATGACGGGACGAGAGACTCTGAGCATGTACGCCCGGCTGAGGGGCATCCCGGAGAAGTACGTGTCTGGCTGTGTGGAGAACGTGCTGAGGTCACTGCTGCTGGAGCCCCATGCAGACAAGCTGGTCCGCAGCTTCAGGTAGTCTGTCCGTAATGTCTGCGTCTGTTCTGTCGTTGAAATTTCTCTGTGCTGCGTCCTTTGCCCTTGGAACAGCTTGTTCTACTGTTGAGTGTTGAGTGTGCGCGCTGTCAAAGTTGTGATTCCTTCCCCCCCCATCTCTGATCCTCAGTGGGGGCAACAAGAGGAAGCTGAGTGCAGGCATGGCTCTGATTGGTGGACCTCCGGTCATCTTCCTGGACGAGCCGTCTACTGGGATGGACCCGGTTGCTAGGAGACTGCTGTGGGACGCCGTGACCCGCACCAGGGAGTCTGGCAAGGCCATCATCATCACGTCGCACAGGTGAGCGTTACGCACATGTGCGCGCACACACACACACACACACACCTTTTCTTACTCTCACTTTCACCTCCCTTTTCCTCATTCTCTCTCTTTCCTCCCCCTCCTTCTCTCTCCAGTATGGAGGAGTGTGAGGCCCTGTGCACCAGGCTGGCCGTCATGGTGAACGGCCAGTTCAAGTGTCTGGGCAGCCCCCAGCACCTCAAGAGCAAGTTTGGCAGCGGCTACACCCTGCTAGCCAAAGTGCGCGTAGAGGCGGAGTTGGAGGACTTTGACCTGCAGCTCTTCAAAGACTTCATCGAGAGCACCTTCCCAGGTCAGAGAAACACTTTCCGGCTTCCTTCCTTCCTTCTTTTGAGAAATCAGACGTGATGTGATTGAATTGGTGTAAGCAGTGTAAAAGGGTACAAGCTTGACCTTATTTCATGTTAGATCAGAGTCCAGGAAGGAGGGATGACGCTTAAGAGATTTCAAGCAGTGCCTCCATCTGTCTCAAAGATAATCCATCATGGCAACCAGCGCTACCGGTTGTAAAACGTAACGTGATGTCACTTCCTTCTTTCCATAGGAAGTCTGCTGAAAGATGAGCACCAGGGGATGGTGCACTACCACTTGACTGACAAGACTCTCACCTGGGCACAGGTAACTGAATCTTATCATCTTTGACCTCACTACGAGATCCTGGCCGGCAGCGAATGCTCCCGTACAACCATTTACTACACTGTCTGAGCACCCCCTAGTGGAGATAAAGCATAAGCTTAAGCTTATAAGATTAAGATTTGTTTGTCCGCAGGTGGCAAATGGTCTCAGACACTCTACCTCTGTATATCACCATCATGTAATACATAATTAACACTATTTATCCTGATTGGTCCTGTGTGTTCTTGTTCCTGTGCTCAGGTGTTCGGCACTCTGGAGGCAGCCAAAGAGAAGTACAGTATTGATGACTACTGCGTGAGCCAGATCTCCCTGGAGCAGGTTTTCCTCAGCTTCGCCCAGTTTCAGCACTGCATAGAGGGCAAGAGGAAATAGAGGCTTTGGCACAGGAAGAGGAGGGCCATCCCTCTTGTTTCTCCCTGCTCTGACCAACCATGTGTAAATTCACCATAGCTAGGCCTGTGTACATGGACTTGCCTCGATGTCACGCCACTGGGCTACACTCAAGGCACCCCACACACACACACACACTAACACACACACACACACACACACAGTACATGCACACGCACGCACACACACACACGTACAGTACACATATACACAGACCTAGACCATTCTGCAGTACTGGAGCAGAGAAGGGGTCGCTGGATGCTTAGGTGGCTATGTTCCCCAGCACCCCCTCACCCTTCCTGGGACTCCAGCACCACACAGACCTGGCCAGTACCCAAAGCCTGGGTCTCATGATGATGATCTCTTAGTGTACGCTGGTCCTGTAGACCAGTTGTGGGACGCAGGCAAGGAGAGAGGGGAACGGGGAGGGGGTGAGCTGTCCGGGGGTGGGTGGGGGGGGGGGGGGTTATAATACCAAGTAAGGAATCATGAGTTTTGCACCTTTTGTCATTTTGACTTGAAAGACCGACACGCACCACTGGATCTGAAAAGAAGTCTGTACTACTACTCCACCTGTTGATTTTGTGTGACAAGACAGGATTTATTTGTATGCAGCTGTGTTATTTATGATTTTGTCTCGTGTGTTTCTTACTGTGGTCTGCTGAGGTACAATGTTCAGTGGGGTGACCTCAAGATGGATGCTCTTAACCGCTCCATGTGAGGCAGTAGCAAAGATTCTATACAAACTGCAGCCCTGCAGCACACCGCATCACGTTTTACTGGGTCTGGAAACGGTTTTCCCTTATTTGGTCGAATACCTGATCTGATCATCTGATCATGCCAGACTTTTGCTCAATCATTTAGCAGAATGTAAATAATGTTATATATTCATGGTACGGAACCTCCTAGAAGTCCAAATCAGCGCTTCAGCAAGTGCATGCCTGAATTGACTTAACAAATTCCGCACTGCATTGCATGACATGACATTCTGAGAATAAGGAAGAAGAAAATACATTAACGCCCTAACACTCATTATTGCATTTAATGGTGAGCTATCTTTTGTGTTGGCTGTCCTCTTTCTAAAAGAGTGTGTGGCTGTGACACTGACAGTCACCAGATCTGTGTATATGCTTCAAAATATATCCCATTTTGAAGTGTGGACTGACGGCAAGTCCATTTTCACACTAAAAAAGATGACGTCGTGATTCTGCATCTTTTTTTTCTCTCGTACTGCTGCTGTGAAATGGAAAGGCTCTTGCCTTAACCAGTGAACAGGAGATTACTGACTCAGCATTTTCTCCACACAAGCGGGGTTACCTATGTGTTTCAAGCAGAACTATAGGTTGTTAATAGACTTTGGGGGGGGGGGGGGGTCATGGAAAAGAGATCTGTGTTTTGTGGTTTACTCTGTTTGCTGCAGCTTTGCATCTCACCACGTTTACTGTATGATGGGTCTGCCATCATACTAAAGCACTACAGTACCACGTTATTCCTCATGACTTAAATTATATGAAGTTTGCTTGTTGATTTATGTAGATGCACTGCTACAGTTGTGGATCAATGTACTGGTATGCCCTCTTAGTACTGGAGAAGGGGGTTTGTCAAGAAAAGCAATGTATCCTCCAGTTAAATGTAAAAAGAAAAGAAAGAAAAAAGGACCTTTTTGACCACTGGTGTTTTGTTTATTGCCTACTCTTAACGAAGTTGGGTTAAAATGCGAGCTGTAGTTTCGCTTGTACGTTTGAAAGTATGATCATTCCAGATCTTAGCCCTAGAATTTCAGTCCACTTCCATGTCTTTTGAGGGTCCAGTTTGAGTTCAATCAATTAAATGTGGTTGTAGCATCTGGGCTATCGAAAGAAATGTACTTAAGGAATTATCTTTTCTTAAGGAATGTTTCTACTGATAATCAATTATCAATGCAACTGGCCAGAGAACCACCTTGGCCACAATGGGTATGACCTTGTGTCCCTGTGGTAGGGTTCTCCTCTAGTAATAAGTTAACGGTGGTCCTCCACCATGTCCAAGTCCTTTTGGTCTTAACTTAAGACTGAGAGGCTCTACCCCACACCCGCCCATCGTTGAAGTGCATATAAAGAGACAAGCTACTGTATAGTGGAAAGAGATCTCTTCACACTCATAGGAGTCAATTGCGAATATCAATTTGTTTTGCTGAGCTTCAGGTCATTAGACCTTCATCATAGTCTGTGGATATCTCTTTCCACTGTTGGTGTTAACCGACATCCAGCGTATCATCATTGATGGTGACATTCCTACTGTCAAAGCTCACTCAATCCATGCTGAAGTGAGTTGAATGTAGTTTTTTTTTTTTGACAGAAGCAAAGAGCACTATCAATGATGTCTACTACAATAGTGACAGTTTGGTCATGTCTGAAGCACTCTTGACCAACTGGTGGGAAACGGGATGAGAACATTTACAGGAATGTCAGTCAAAGACGCATCATAATGGGGCTTATTATTGGTCTTACATGGCTCAACTTAAGACCTACGTATTTATGTTTCTGCATGTATATGCACAGTTAATCTATGGACATGCTTCTGGTGAACTACTTCACACAATGAAACAAATGTCAAATTTTGAGTTGAGAAAACAAAACTTGAAAAGTTTGTGATGATAATGAATATGATGAAGCCTAATCTTTATCGTAATCTATCTAAAAAGGGAATACGTAATTGTAATGGTAGCCTATGTACTATACCATGGAATTAACCTTGTCTACTGTGTGTATGCTGTTCTTTATCTTTTTTTATTTTTTATTAAAACTGCTCTATGCAAGTGGAAGCAAAATGAATGCCTCTTGTTTGACCTCCCTACAGCCACATGCCTGGTCTAGCAATAGTTGTCTTCCCATTTAACACAAACCATTCTCATACTCCAATTGCCTTACTTACTCAAAAAGAAGCCCATAATATTGGCATTGGAAAGAAGCCTGTGTGTGATTTAGAGAGCATCCGTGCGATATGTCCAGGTCAATAGAGGGCCCAAAATAAAATGAGGAATTTTAGCTGCTGAGCAGCACTGGGTCGGGGCCGGGCATTTTGTGGAGGAAGAAGGAAGAGACAAACTACATTATACTTGTTACTTGTTTAGAAAAGACATACACTTGGGAGTTCTGGTGAATAGTAGTACACTAACTCCAATTAAATGCAATTATTGTAAGTCGCTTAAATAAGCTAAAGCTAAATGACTGTAATGCGAACACCCAGAGGCAACATGCTATGTGTATAGCCAAATAATGAATCTACCGTGTTGTTGAAAATTGAGGGTGGATGTCATCTTATTGGTTCAGGCAAACCTACTGTAAGCACACATTTTGTTTTACATGAAAACATGATTGGATTTTGATATAATACATGGCAACCTGGGGCCTTCACAGCCCAAAATGGTGGCATGTGCCTCAAAATGGCCGCTAGCTGCAGACTACAGCTCCCAGAACCCCACAGGCTGTGGGTTAGAGAACCGAATGAATGCACTTGGGCTGATTGTCCGCACCTGGGCTAATTGTCCACACCTGCCTCAGATCAGCAATCAGACACATCCCCTCACCAAAAATGGGAAATCCCAGGCCAGAAGAAGCCTGGGAGAAGAGGGGTGAGGCAGATGCCATGATGCCTCTTGTGGATTTTGTTTGTTTGACATCTTTCATTTGTAAAAGTTAAGTTTATTGAAGAGACAATCTCTGGCTATTTTCTGCAACTTGCTTTCCTTGTCTGTATGCCAGTGCCATTTTGGCATGTGTCTTCCCTGTCCCCTGGGTTGCCAAAATACAAAGAAACTATGGGGTGTGCATGAGGAAGAAGAGGACAAGGAGAAAATGACAAATACATGCGGGTGTGCTCATGTATTTGCCCAGACCATAATTTAAAACTCCTTTAATTAAAAATATCTTTGAAAAATCATGTTACAGCACAATGCCTAAATATACATTAGAATGTTTATTCTGCATCTCCCTGTGCTTGAACTCTTGTTGAGCTACATACCATGTGTGGTTTCACACCTTAAACAATCACAAGGGCTGCATGTAAATGTCACAGTTGCATGGAACATGGAGGTTCTGAAGTTTCCACAAAATATTTGGGAGGAGGCCGTGGGGTAGACCCAGGACTAGGTGGCGGGATTACATCTCCGCACTGGCCTGGGAGCGGCTAAAGATTCCCCAGGCAGAACTGGTTGATGCTGCCAGGGAAAGGG
Source organism: Borostomias antarcticus (assembly GCF_949987555.1). Taxonomy (NCBI): domain Eukaryota; kingdom Metazoa; phylum Chordata; class Actinopteri; order Stomiiformes; family Stomiidae; genus Borostomias; species Borostomias antarcticus. The sequence continues at coordinate 28,520,702 of NC_140238.1, read as the reverse complement.
ATGTCTGGGGCCCCCTGCTGGAACTGCTGCCTCTGCGACCCGACCCCGGATAAGCGGATAAAGATGGATGGATGGATAGTCTGAAAGAAGACATGTTATGGAAGCAAAATAGCACAAAATCTCAAATTTGACTAGGGTATTGAAAAATGATGTTTTCACCTGCCGTGTCTCCCCTTAAGACCCGGTGGAGATGACTCATCAGTGTAACTGTTTTAACCACTGAGTGCTACCATTAATGTTATGGAAGCTGCTGCTAGTTGTTGTGAGCTCATGAGCTAACTGGCTATCCCGCTCTTATTGTGCTGGATTAGCATTGGAAGCATTTGGACTGATGTGTCCAGGCGACAAGATCTATCTTAATTTATCAGACATTATTTCATGTTATTTCAATTCACAGCTATTTCAGTGGCATGACTAGCTTCCGTCCTACCAGTCCTGAACAGAAACAAACCAGCCACGCACATAAGCCAGGCTGGACCTGGCCTGGTTTTCTCAAAAACTGTAAAACCCTCCTACTCCCACATTTTTATTGTTTTTATTATTAAGCTTTGTCTTTTGTTCTCCACTTGTTGAGTGTGTAAATTTGTTATTTTTTTAGTCTTTGGTTTAGTTTTTTACCCCTTGTGGTTCCTTTAACAAACATTTTGTGGGAACTGATGAAACCTCCATGTTACATACACCTGTGACATTTACATGCAGCAATTGATTGCTTGTCAGTGTGAAATCATCAACAACAACCACCATGAGCACACCCTCATGTATTTGTCATTGTCTCCCCGTGTTCTTCCTCCTGAGCAACAAAGCGCAGACCATGTCATCCAGGACTGTTCGACATACCAGACACCCAACGGAATGCATGGCCTGACGGCTTTGGATGACGAAACGGTGACATGGCGCCTGGAGGTCTGCCCGGATACGGGGTGGTAAAAGGATAGCCCCTCGGCCCAGAGCCTGAGGGGGAGAGGACAACAACAACTAACCCAAACGACGAAGAAGACCTAGACTCTCATGTATTTGTGATTTGCCTTCTTCTTACTCCATCCGGCCCTGACTCAGTGCTGCGCAGCAGCTATAATTAATCTATTTGCGATACAATGTGCCTATAGGAGCCTTGGTGTCTGTTTGTCTGGCTGCCCTCTGGTAGACGGTTCAGGCAGGGGCGCCGCCAGGGATTTTGGGCCCCATTAAAAAATATGACATGGGCCCCACCAGTGGTATAGGTTTGATTTGAACATTGGGAGGACGCTATGGCGGTATCCCAAACGGTAGGTAGCTGCCTTGCTGTCTAACAAGACAGTATCCTTTGGAGGCAGTTTTTGTCTGAAGTTGCCTGGAAAGGAGTCTGGATTGAGACAGACTTCCAAGGAGGAATTAGTTTTATTTTTTAGTCTTTGGTTTAGTTTTTCACACTTTGTGGTGCCTTTAACAAACATTTTGTGGGAACTGATGAAACCTCCATGTTACATACACCTGTGACATTTACATGCAACCCTTGATTGCTTGTCAGTGTGAAACCATCAACAACAACCACCATGAGCACACCTTGTATTGTCATTGTCTCCTCGTCTTCTTCCTCCTCTTCTACCTCATGCATACTTCCTCATAGTTTCTTTGTATTGTGGACCTAGACTCTCATGTATTTCTCATTTGTCTCCTCCTTCTACTCCGCCCGGCCCTGACGGAGTGTTGCGCAGCAGTTATAATAAATCTATTTGCGATACAATGTGCCTATAGGAGCCTTGGAGTCTGTTTGTCCGAGTGCCCTCTGGTAGACGGTTATACACTGAACACTGTTTACATGTATTATACTGTTTGTCGTTATGGTTCGGGCCGGGTCCGCCCCGGCTCTCCCTCTGCTCCCAGTCTAGACCCTCACCCCTGCCCCAAACCCCTGGTTTGCCCTGCCCACCCCTGCCCCAGACCCCTGGTCCACTCTGCTCGCTCCCGGTCCAGACCGTCACCCCTGCCCCGGGCCCCTGGTTCGTTCTGCTCACCCCCTGCACCCGGTCCAGACCCTCGCCCCTGCCCCAGACCACTGGTTCGCCCTGCTCACCCCCTGTTCCTGGCCTGGATTCCTGACCCTCATCTCCTGTGCCCCCTGGACCCTCTTGGACCCTGAGCACCTCCCCTCCCAGTGACTGCCCCTGCACTACCCCCAGAGACTTTTGTACATGTTGGTCACTTTGTCATCAGGTTTTGTTCTGTTAGAGTTAGTTAGAGTTGAGAGCTATGCGACCCTGTGTGGTGAACGGCAGAAATATAATACAAATAACAGCAGCAGCAATAACAATCATGATGATAAAGGAGAGATAAGTGGTAGCACAGAGCATTTCTCAGGAAAAGGTTCCTTACAGAAGCACCTGGGTTACAAACTCATCATTACCAGGCTCTGATTGTTTTTCACTGCCGTTGTTTTCACGTTTGGAAATACATGGAGGTGAATGAGCCATAGTTGCATTCACTCCCATGTATTTCCAAATGCGAGAACAACGGCAGTGAAAAACAATCTGAGTCTGGTAATGATGAGTTTGTAACCCCGATAGTGTATTCAGCCTGTTATTTTGACTATTTTGGTTCTTGAAGTGGTGTTTTTACAGTAAACTTTTAACATTGAAGTGATGAATCTCGTTGTCTTTTATTATTGTCCTTATTTCAGCTCTGCGTTGTGTTTTTCGTTTCCAATAAAAGACGGCCCCAATCTCACACAATACCACACAGTCCAGTGTCTCCTTTTCAGGTGTATTCCAAATGAATCTCTCCAACACGGGATTTGAGCCTCAGCAAAAGCGGTTTATTCCAGAAGGTTTTACATACAAAAGACGATGGCATGCCTAATGTACAGTTGACCTCTCTGTATGCTGTCTGAACCCAAATCAAAGCATTGGTCTCGTTGCAACGTTCTTATGTGGTTTGAGTGTCCCCTCCTCCCTCATCTCTTCTCCGATAAGACTGTCTCTGGTCTCTTCTGTGGCCTTGTTTTGTCACGTTAACCTACGCCGCCTCGGCGCCCAGGCCTTTATCTCTAACCACAACAATGGTGTTTGGCCCAGAGTGTACCAGCCATGGAATGTCGTTATCTCATAAGTCTATGGAAGAGGGACACTTCTTACCGAAAACTCAAGCCGACAGCCATACTCAGAGGTCAATCATCATAATTAGGAAATAGCTAACAGGATCATATTAAAAGGCATTTCTCTGAAAATCAACAATATTCAACAGAAGTCAACGGGCACTTCCGCATCCGCACCCCTAATTACGTCAGACTGACCAATATGGCAGCTGAGGTGAATAAGGCGAATTGGTAAGTGTGACTTTACTGGTTACTCTCCAGGTACAGAACACCGTAAGGAACATACATGCATGACACAGAATAGTCAGATTAGGCAATCTACTACAATGCCCTCCCAGTGACATGACCTCACTGGTGGGGAAGGAGCCGGAGCTTGTGAGGGAGGTGGAGCGATACCAATTACACCTGGTGGGGCTAACCTCCACGCACAGCACCGGTTGGACCATATTCTTCTCCGGAGTTGCTCACGGTATGAGGCATAAGGCAGGTGTGGCTATACTAGCTAGTCCCCAGCTGAGCGCCTCTGTGCTGGAGTTCACCCCAGTGGACGAAAGGGTCGCCTCCCTACGCCTTAAGGCTGTGGGGGGGGGGGGACTCGTGTGTGCATATGCACCAAACAGCAGTTTGGAGTATTCGGCCTTCTTGCAGACCCTAAATTGAGTCCTATATAGGGCTCCTGTAGGGGACTCCACTGTCCTATTGGGGGACTTCAATGCTCACATTGGCAATAATAGAGACACTTGGAGGGCCGAAGGTCGATGATTGATTTTGTTATATCATCTGAACTGGCTAAAGATTCCCCAGGCTGGTTGATGATGCTAGGGAAAGGGATGCCTGGGGCCCCCTGCTTGAACTGCTGCCTCCGCGACCCGACCCTGGATAAGCGGATGATGATGGATGGATGGATGGATATATGCCCTCCCGTTTCCTTTGCTCTCTGTCGGTTCATTGTCTATGTTAGTGTGTTTTGCTCCCAGTGTTCCTTGGTTTTCTTTTTAAGTTTTTTAAATTAAAACCTTTTGAAATTACAACTTTTTTATAACATATTTTGAACCTGCGCTGCCTGCTGTCTGCTTTTGGGTCCTACCTCCACCAGCCTCAAACCCTAACAGTTTGTCATGTGTTGGTATGTGTTTTTTTACGTGTAAAATCACTTTAAGTATTGCCCTTCAGTTTTGTTGTGATGGCTTGCAATGACAATAAAGTAAACTTCAACATGAAACATGATAAAGGTTTTCCATTGTGCTTATTGGCTCCACCTCTGAAACTCCCCCCATTTCTACTATAAATGTGTCTGTTGTGTTTGAGAGAGCATTAGCAGTGTGAGGTGTCAGGTGCCAGCAATCTGTACAGTGTTTGAAGGATTATGTCTGTGTTGGAGGGTGTTCTTCTCCAGAGTCCCAGCTCGGTGACCCTGCTGGGGGCTGTGGTGTTTCTTCTGCTCCTCTACTTCCTCTCCTCCAGTTCCAGGTCCCAGGAACAGGTGAAGGAGCCTCCAGGACCCAGGCCACTGCCCCTGCTGGGTAACTTACTGCTGCTGTATCTCAAGAGGACCTACCTCTGTGAGGTGAGACATTGAGGAGGTTGTTCTTTTATGTATTCACATTTTGCATCATTGTGAAAACATGTGAACCCAAGAAGTATCAGGCACATGGCTTTGAAACAAAAGTTGTGATGTGCCATTCAATTGACTGGTTGAATGCTGGTCCCTGGTCTCCATTTCATCAGCTCTCCAAGGAGTATGGGTCTGTGTTCACAGTCCATTTTGGACCTAAGAAAGTGGTGGTCCTGGCAGGATACAAGACGGTCAAGCAGGCTCTGGTCAACCATGCTGAGGAGTTTGGAGACAGAGATGTCTTAACTATCTTCAGGGCGATACATGATGGGCATGGTAATTAAGGTTTAACCCGTCTCATGTTGCTATGTTTGTTACATTCTTGTCAGTGGTCTCTATTTAGACAGTTGATTAATTCAATGACAAAAATACAAGAAAAAGTACTGTCTGCCTGACACATTCTCATTATTATTTTTCAGCACTTTGTGGTGAATATCTATGCCTTCTTCAGTGGTTCCCTGGCTTTAACAAAAAGTTATATGAAAATAAATACTGGTTATTTTTTTTACATTTTAATTTTAATTTATTATTGTCCAGAAATAGAAATATACTGTTTGATGCAAAAAATGTCCTGGTGGAGGACCCCCAGACCGCCCCCCCTCTCCTGCTGTGTGGGTGCATACCACCAGGCCTGAAAAAAGGGGAAACACTGCCTTCATTATAAGGCTCAAATGTTTTGTGGCACCAGTAAGATTTTTTATTTATTTATTGCCCAAAAATGGCTCTTCTGATAGTAAAGGTTGCTGACCCTTGCACTTGTAGGCTACACAGAGGACTGGTACTCTGGTCACTAGTACATAGAGGACGGGTTGTCTAGCCAGTAGTACATAGAGGACTGGCAACCTCATCTGTCACCTCATCAGTGATGGAACCTGGGGTCACTGGGTGTTTCGGGTCTTTCAAGATCAGACACCCTCACCCATGCCACCCAGCCGTGGTTGATCAGACTCAACTTGTGTTCAGGTGGCCTTTGCTACTCCCCATGCACCTCCTCTCCTGATCCAGAGCCATCTTGAAGCTTTCTCTGCCGCCTCTGTGATGTTATTAATGGCTCTTCTCCTCTTAAATCTCATAACTAGGCTATGCCATGATATTGTGTGATATCAGGTTGAAATCTTATAGTGCGTATTCATCTTCCACAGGGATCGTGTTTGGCAATGGAGACTCCTGGAAAGAGATGAGGCACTTTACCCTGACTAACCTCAGAGACTTTGGGATGGGCAAGAAGATGATTGAGGAGAAGATCATAGAGGAGTGTCACCTATTGACTGAAGTGTTTGACAAGCATGAAGGTAAGAGCAATAGTAACAGTTTGGATAAAACAGTAGGGAGGCTACACACTTAAAAATAGAATTCAGAACCAACAGCACAGAAACCCTCTGGAAAATAGATTCCAGATATGGGTTCTGTCAGTCCTATTTTCAGTTGCAAACGGCAATAACCATTTTGTTCATTTTATTTTTTTATCCTCACCATAGGCAAGGCATTTGACATATTCCAGCCAGCGAGTTATGCTGTCTCCAATATTATCTGTGCCATTGTGTACGGTAAAAGGTTTGAATACGATGACTCCCAGTTCACCAAGATGGTGGATCGAACCAAAGAGAACTTCAGACTATTGGGCTCGGTCTCGATGCAGGTACTATTCCATCTTCTCAAAATGTTTACTTGAAAAGCAGCTGAGAGATAGACTGGCCATCTACTTGGGCAATTGATATTATGATGAAATAAAATCTACTTCAAGCACAATAAATTTAATAAAGTTGTAATCTTTGTGTGTGTGTGTGTATGTGTATGCGTGCATGCTTGTGCCAGTTGTACAACGTGTTCCCCTGGCTCGGAATGTTTCTGAACACCAGGACTCAGATCTTGAAGAATATTGACGCCAATACGAAACAGATGAGTGACCTGATCAGGGGTCTGCAGGAGACTCTGAACCCCCAGGTGTGCAGAGGCTTTGTGGACTCCTTCCTCACCAGAAAGCAGAATCTGGAGGTAGGTAGTAGAGGTCTGTGAGGGCCTGAAATGTCGCCCCCAGCCCGGCCCGTGGCAATCAGGCCCGGCCCTTCAGAAGTGACTCAGCCCCAGCCCGACTTAAGACAATATAATGATGTGATGTCTCACTCTGTCTCTCTCTCCTTCACACAAAGGCTAGCAGCTACATTAACCCACGACTAAAAATGCACAGTGCAATAATGGAGAATCCTCCTCTCTTGGAGAAATTCATTAGGCTAAACAGGAACGAACTCGCTTTGAAAGTTTAATGAAAATACCGGTAGCCTACATGCACTGTCGGGGTGAGTATCAGAAACCACATCACCTCCACAACAACCACACCCACACCATACATACCATGCATGCCACGCACCACCAGAACCACACCCACACACCATACACACCATGCATGCCACGCACCACCAGAACCACACCCACACACCATACACACCATGCATGCCACGCACCACCAGAACCACACCCACACACCATACACACCATGCATGCCACGCACCACCAGATGACGTTGGTCGCCCCCGTGATACTTGCATTGATATTCTCAAAATTCCTAACAAATCGCCAACCGGCTAAATCAAAGTTGCGGTCAAAGGCAAAACGATTTGTAGTTAATTCCATCCACTGTTGCTGGCTTCAGCGCTGTTCTCCTCTCCTCCAGCATTTGGCCTGCGGTGCTGAAATTTGGCTCGCTCGAGCTGCTGCTTGCGGGTATACTCAACATGTAGCGTGTAAATCTAGCCAGCATTGGAACTTTGAGAAGTTATCCCTTTTCTAGCTGATCTTTTAGCTTGTCCATCTCGACATCAGCTTAAAAAAAAAAAAAAGTATAGCGGGAACGCTACATTACGTGTGTGTCGAACCCGAACCCTACCCGAACCCTAGCCGAACCCTAGCATACATTAAATATTCGGCCTGAACCCGGCCCTAATCTGTCTATGGTGTCGGGTCCCGTCGGGCCGCGTCGGGTTTGCAGGGCTCTAGTAGGTAGACCCAGAACAAAGAACAAACATTTCTCTCTCATTTTAGAATGACTACTTGGGTTCCATAAAAGTCCAACTGAAACCATTCACCCAGCTTACTTATTGTCTGTGGTTACTCGGTACTGATTACTGGTGCTTGTAAAACAAGTTTTAGTTTCTGTTGAGCAAATCTACTGTAGTTGGGTCATCTCCTGCACGTTCATGACCTTAGAAAGCAAATGTTCTTTTCTCAGAGGATTTGTTATTTATGAAGATTAAAATGCAAATGTAGGCCCCATGTCCCTCACAAAAATGTGATGATGAGAGGAGTGAGTGTGGTGAATCAACAGATTCAGTTGAAAAGTGGAGGTGCATTGGTTAAATACTAACGAAAAGTTGAAAATTCTGGCTATACCTTGTACTTCCATAAAGTGGATATTGACGTATAATGACGCCAATGCATTCCAATAAACACCTTTATCGATCAATTCAATTTAATTCATTTAGAAATTAGTTGGGTCATGTGACCATGGTTTGGCCCACAATGCTGCACAGTAGGTTACATGTTTTCTGTGACATTTTTTGGTTGAGGGACTTTTTTTCTTTTCTTTCGATAATCCTTTGATAAACCTATTTTTCGCCTTAAAATCCCAGATGGCTGACAATTTCAGCTCCGAAAGGTCACATTTTCAAAGTTGTCACAGAGGTCATCTCAGAGGTCAAAAGGGTCAACGTTTGTGGTTGATGAGAAACCCACAATGTGCTATGAACTGAATGAAATAATTCAACACAAATTCCTGGATGCAACTCAAAACCGGACATTTTCTTTCTCCGGAAAGTTTGTTTATTCAAACATTCAGAGCGCACTCTGGTTCTTACCCTTAGTTATTGATCAGTTTCATGCTTTCAATCATGCATTACATAGCTTGAAGCATGATAATGTGTATTCTGCCCTGAACCTCACATTCAGCTTTACATATGCCCTATGATCTGTGTTCTTGTATTTTATCAGGAATCAGGCAAGATGGACACCTACTACCACAATGATAACCTGTTGGCAACAGTCGGCAACCTGTTTGCTGCTGGGACTGACACCACAGGGATGACCTTGGGATGGGGTTTGATGTTCATGGCCAAGTACCCCTGTATACAAGGTAAGGACCAAAACACGCACGCACGCACAGAACGCTCAAACTTACTTATGGGGGTCTATTGTGTCTGATGATGACCATCCTCTCCTTTTGGAAGGAGGGCGTTGAGCCTCTAGCTTTCCAATGCCTTTAGCACATTGAGACTTGGGGTGATGTGGTATCTCTTCTGTGTGGCCTTAATTTGATCCTTGGACCTTTTTTCTGACCATCAGCAGCATGTTGGCCTTAGTGTAGTTGGCCATAGAGGACTTTGCATAATAGTCTAAGCTTTAACATTGGCACTTTATTACCGTGAGTCACAAGTCACTGGCTTGAAACCACAGGTGTCACATCACCTTTCCTCTAGAATCGAGTGGCTTAAGCACTTAAAGATTACTATGTTTAATCTGTCAACACTAGTTTTAGAGTAACTTTCCCCCTCTCTTTCCTGTCTCCTCAGACCAGGTTCAGGAGGAGATCAGCAGGGAGATAGGAAGTCGTCAGATCTTGGTAGAGGACAGGAAGAACCTTCCCTACACTGATGCTGTCATCCATGAGACCCAGAGACTGGCCGACGTCTTACCCATGTCCGTGCCTCGTGTCACCAGCCAAGATGTCACCTTCCAGGGATACTTCATCAAGAAGGTCAGATGGCTTGCAACCACAAAGATTCCCTCTTCAAAATGTTGAGAGCATCAGTTTGACTGGGAATCTAACAGCTCTGTGGTTCTCTCTCTGGTCCACAGGGGACCACTATTTTTCCTCTATTGACTTCAGTTCTGCAGGACGAGAGTGAATGGGAGAGCCCTCACACCTTTAACCCAACCCACTTCCTGGATGAGCAGGGCAAATTTATCAAGAGGGCTGCCTTTATGCCCTTCGCTGCAGGTGTGTTATCGTCATCAATGCAGAAATTGTGGTGACGATAATACCTGTCTCTACTGAAAATAATTGTCTCTTTCTCTCAGGTCGCAGGGTGTGTCCGGGGGAGAGTCTGGCCAGGATGCAGCTCTTCCTCTTCTTCACCTCCCTCCTGCAACACTTTTGTTTCTCTCCTCAACCCGGGGTAACAGAGGATGACCTGGACCTGACACCAGCTGTGGGCTTTACCCTCAGCCCCACAGCCCGCAAACTGTGTGCAGTCAGCAAGGTTTAAAAACACCCCATATATTTGAGCTTTGTAAATAAAATAAAAAAACTAGTATTGGATATATGCAGCACTTTATTCAAAATACTTTGGTTTTGTTTATGTCAAGTAGGAAATATTGTCTCAGTAATAGAGAATACAAGAATGTGAGTTATTAACCTGGCTGTACGCCTTCCATCATTGTAATGAAAAGTTTCAATCTATGATAACCAGATCACCAAGCATTAATGTATTAGATTCCCTCTGTATACTGATATGTATTGTAGCATTATTTGTGTCAATATAGAAATGTCATTTAAATAAACTGTGTTTTTGTGGATCATGGATACGCTGTTTTAAGGTTCACTGACATGTTCAGAGCAATTGACCACTATCATGACATGAAATTATATTTTCAAGAATTATCTATTTTGCATCTAAATGAGTCTTGAAAACCTTGGCAGTAGAACTTCAACAGCACAAAAGCAGCAGACACCAATGGGATGGACAAGCTGATCAGGAGGGCGAGCTCGGTCCTGTGTGTCAACCTCGACTCTGTGACTGGTCACACTTGACAGTGGAATCTTGCATCTTGCGCATCTTTCTTTGCACAACCTAAGCATCCGAAGGAAACTCTCCATTTGTTGAACACTTGTTATCTAGCATGATTATGCAGTTCATCTGTATATTTGCAATTCTTGTATATTGTACTCCTTGGCACAACTGTACAGCTCATCTGTATATTTACACCTTTTATACATTGTGTTGATGAGCCTTGAATGGGGCTTGTGTCACAGTGCAATTTCCCCTCGGGGCTTAATAAAGTACCCACCTCCCTACCTACCTACCTACCTACCTACATATAACACTAACATATAGTGTGGCTCCAACTATACTCTTAAAAAGGATACATAAAGGACTAAACATAGAAAAACAGCCTGGAGACCAAAGCACATAAAACAAAAATGAACTGAACAAGTTCTTATAGTGTCTCCACTTTGATGATGTTGATCTGGTGCTCCTGTGAGGAGAGAGTAAGGGGTGAGTGAGGGGTCAATGCTGGCTGGGAGGACGCGCTGCAGTCCCGGAGAGTCCCGGCTGTGCAAGCCCTTCGGTAGTCCGCCGCTTCACTCTCTGCTACCCTGTAAGTCTGAGTGTGGGACTGGCTATACGCAGGGACATAGGACTGGGAGTAAGTGTAGGTCGGCGTGTAAGGCTCTGTGGGTGTCGATGCGTGAGTGAGCGGGATGCTATCGCCACTGCTGCAGGCTGGGAACCCGTTCACAATACTGGGGCTCAGTCCGGGCAGCTTGAAGGCCTCTATGGTGTCCAGACTGGGGGTGTCTATCTCAGGGAAGCCAGGCTGGGCTTGGCTGCACTGGGATGGGTATGTTCCCTGGCTGTAGGTGAAAGTGTCCTGGGTGTAGGAGGTGGGGCCTGGGGCGGAGGCAGGCAGGGACAAGGGGGAGGGCGTTTTGGTGTGATGCTGCTGCTGGTTGGTGCTGATACAAGGCCCCGATCTGGAGGCCAGCGTCTGCAGAGTACTGAGGATCTGCCTCTGGACCTGGGTCTGCTGGACTTGCTGCTCCGCCAGCATCCGCACGGCCAGGCCTAGGCTGCGCACCTCTGAGCCTAGTGCCTGGACCTGTTCCTGGAGCCCACTTCCGCCTCCGCTACCCCCACCGCCCACACCTCTCCCTCCAGCCTTCTGGGCCAGCTGCTGAGGGCTGGGGTCCCCCTCTCTCCTGGCAGGGCCCTGACCCGTGGTTTGGAGCTGGTTGACAGCCCCACATGGACCCTGGGATGTGGGGACGGCTGGCGCTGGGCCGGGAAGCCGGATGTCTACGCGGGGAAGAGGGTGCGGGGAGCGCACAGGTGGCAACAAACGTCTAGGAACTCCAGCGCCCCCTGGCTGCCCATCAACATTCCTCCTCTGCAGAATAGGAGGACAAAATAGGAGATATGAGAAAGGATATGACAAACGCAGCTTGAAGAAACACTTCTGACTTGCTGTGGGGAGTGATTGTGTTGTGCTTGCTTGCTACTTACTGCCTGAGTGATTCTCTGGGTGCTTGGGTCATAGGACTGTGGTTGTGGTTGTGGTTGAGCTGCCGATGCTCTCTCAGTATCGGGGCCAGAGGAGAGAGCATCTAACAGAGAGTTAGATTGGTCTTTCCTCAACACTGATGCCACCTGCTGGTAAGACTCTTTTAACTTAGGAGAGAGAGAGAGACAAGACATGATCAAAAAATGAATATCAAATATTGTACACAATAATGTAAATATTGCACACAAGAAATGACCCAAGATGAACCTAAGAAAAGGATTGTCTAGCTACCCTTATCCTGTGTGATAGGGCCTTATCGAGGAGTCTCTTGCGAGCAGCCAGTATGGGGTTGGTGGCTGGTGAGGGTGTCACTCTTCTCCTCATGTATGCCCCAGTGACAGTGACACCAGCGGGCCCCGACCCGGCTCTCTGCACCGTGGGCTGGACACCCCTCAGCTGGTTGCTCTGAGCCAGCGAGGTAACACTGACAATCTGGATGTCCTTGTCATCTTTTCCTTCACCCGGACACTCAGGTCTACTATCTCCACTGGTCGCTCCAGACCCTGAGGGCTGAGATCTCCTGGCCTCAGGCGTAGGACCACTCTGCTTAGCAAACTCTGTTGCAGCAACGTAACCAGCATGGCGTGAGGCGTCTCGTAGTAGCTGCTGTAGGTGTAGGTTACTCCAACCTTCCCGCCTCCCTCCTTGTCTTCCCCTGGTCCCAACTAAGGCCAGAGGGGCTGCACCCTCCTCAGGTGTCCCCTGCTTGCCCTGGAACTCCTTGAGAAACAAGTAGATGGCCTGGGCAGACACTTTGATGTTCTCCAGTTCCAACACGGCCTTGATCTTGCGGAAGCTCAGGCCATTCTTCCGTAGTTCTACCACCTTGCGCTTGGCATCATCATTCAGCCGGCCCATAGTCACTTTCTTCTTAGTCTTGCAAATCGCTACCAGACAACCAGAGCTCTCTGCCTACCAATCGTCTGGGGATTTCTATATTGAAGATAGTTGCTAGAACAAGTTTATTTTAAACACTCTTTTTGCAACGAAAGCTGGGAGAACGTCTCTAGTTGAGCGACTGACTTGTGAGTCTTACTCCTGGCTGACTCTCCCAACCTGATTGCTCCACCTTGGCACCTGGCGGGGGCAGAATTCGTCAGTCATGATGGCACACAACATGTCATTATTTCAACATGTCAGGGATAAAACTTAATTTGAAAGATAGATCAATCTATACTGCCCTTTGCTGGTGTGCAACAGTATTGTTGTCTAAATCTCGTGTGTGCGCGTGGACATACACACGGACGGACACATCACGTAACTAGGAGCGCTTAAAAATGAGGTTGGACTAGCTGGGTTAGCAACTAGCTCATGCTTGCTCGTGTATACTAGTGCTCACCTCTGATAGCTAGCTAGCTAGCCCAATACTGCCCGTTGTCGTATGGCTTGAGAAAACTTCGAGGCAAAGTCAGTCTTCTTGGTACTGGGACATATATGGGTATACTCAACATGTAGCGTGTAAATCTAGCCAGCATTGGAACTTTGAGAAGTTATCCCTTTTCTAGCTGATCTTTTAGCTTGTCCATCTCGACATCAGCTTAAAAAAAAAAAAAGTATAGCGGGAACGCTACATTACGTGTGTGTCGAACCCGAACCCTACCCGAACCCTAGCCGAACCCTAGCATACATTAAATATTCGGCCTGAACCCGGCCCTAATCTGTCTATGGTGTCGGGTCCCGTCGGGCCGCGTCGGGTTTGCAGGGCTCTAGTAGGTAGACCCAGAACAAAGAACAAACATTTCTCTCTCATTTTAGAATGACTACTTGGGTTCCATAAAAGTCCAACTGAAACCATTCACCCAGCTTACTTATTGTCTGTGGTTACTCGGTACTGATTACTGGTGCTTGTAAAACAAGTTTTAGTTTCTGTTGAGCAAATCTACTGTAGTTGGGTCATCTCCTGCACGTTCATGACCTTAGAAAGCAAATGTTCTTTTCTCAGAGGATTTGTTATTTATGAAGATTAAAATGCAAATGTAGGCCCCATGTCCCTCACAAAAATGTGATGATGAGAGGAGTGAGTGTGGTGAATCAACAGATTCAGTTGAAAAGTGGAGGTGCATTGGTTAAATACTAACGAAAAGTTGAAAATTCTGGCTATACCTTGTACTTCCATAAAGTGGATATTGACGTATAATGACGCCAATGCATTCCAATAAACACCTTTATCGATCAATTCAATTTAATTCATTTAGAAATTAGTTGGGTCATGTGACCATGGTTTGGCCCACAATGCTGCACAGTAGGTTACATGTTTTCTGTGACATTTTTTGGTTGAGGGACTTTTTTTCTTTTCTTTCGATAATCCTTTGATAAACCTATTTTTCGCCTTAAAATCCCAGATGGCTGACAATTTCAGCTCCGAAAGGTCACATTTTCAAAGTTGTCACAGAGGTCATCTCAGAGGTCAAAAGGGTCAACGTTTGTGGTTGATGAGAAACCCACAATGTGCTATGAACTGAATGAAATAATTCAACACAAATTCCTGGATGCAACTCAAAACCGGACATTTTCTTTCTCCGGAAAGTTTGTTTATTCAAACATTCAGAGCGCACTCTGGTTCTTACCCTTAGTTATTGATCAGTTTCATGCTTTCAATCATGCATTACATAGCTTGAAGCATGATAATGTGTATTCTGCCCTGAACCTCACATTCAGCTTTACATATGCCCTATGATCTGTGTTCTTGTATTTTATCAGGAATCAGGCAAGATGGACACCTACTACCACAATGATAACCTGTTGGCAACAGTCGGCAACCTGTTTGCTGCTGGGACTGACACCACAGGGATGACCTTGGGATGGGGTTTGATGTTCATGGCCAAGTACCCCTGTATACAAGGTAAGGACCAAAACACGCACGCACGCACAGAACGCTCAAACTTACTTATGGGGGTCTATTGTGTCTGATGATGACCATCCTCTCCTTTTGGAAGGAGGGCGTTGAGCCTCTAGCTTTCCAATGCCTTTAGCACATTGAGACTTGGGGTGATGTGGTATCTCTTCTGTGTGGCCTTAATTTGATCCTTGGACCTTTTTTCTGACCATCAGCAGCATGTTGGCCTTAGTGTAGTTGGCCATAGAGGACTTTGCATAATAGTCTAAGCTTTAACATTGGCACTTTATTACCGTGAGTCACAAGTCACTGGCTTGAAACCACAGGTGTCACATCACCTTTCCTCTAGAATCGAGTGGCTTAAGCACTTAAAGATTACTATGTTTAATCTGTCAACACTAGTTTTAGAGTAACTTTCCCCCTCTCTTTCCTGTCTCCTCAGACCAGGTTCAGGAGGAGATCAGCAGGGAGATAGGAAGTCGTCAGATCTTGGTAGAGGACAGGAAGAACCTTCCCTACACTGATGCTGTCATCCATGAGACCCAGAGACTGGCCGACGTCTTACCCATGTCCGTGCCTCGTGTCACCAGCCAAGATGTCACCTTCCAGGGATACTTCATCAAGAAGGTCAGATGGCTTGCAACCACAAAGATTCCCTCTTCAAAATGTTGAGAGCATCAGTTTGACTGGGAATCTAACAGCTCTGTGGTTCTCTCTCTGGTCCACAGGGGACCACTATTTTTCCTCTATTGACTTCAGTTCTGCAGGACGAGAGTGAATGGGAGAGCCCTCACACCTTTAACCCAACCCACTTCCTGGATGAGCAGGGCAAATTTATCAAGAGGGCTGCCTTTATGCCCTTCGCTGCAGGTGTGTTATCGTCATCAATGCAGAAATTGTGGTGACGATAATACCTGTCTCTACTGAAAATAATTGTCTCTTTCTCTCAGGTCGCAGGGTGTGTCCGGGGGAGAGTCTGGCCAGGATGCAGCTCTTCCTCTTCTTCACCTCCCTCCTGCAACACTTTTGTTTCTCTCCTCAACCCGGGGTAACAGAGGATGACCTGGACCTGACACCAGCTGTGGGCTTTACCCTCAGCCCCACAGCCCGCAAACTGTGTGCAGTCAGCAAGGTTTAAAAACACCCCATATATTTGAGCTTTGTAAATAAAATAAAAAAACTAGTATTGGATATATGCAGCACTTTATTCAAAATACTTTGGTTTTGTTTATGTCAAGTAGGAAATATTGTCTCAGTAATAGAGAATACAAGAATGTGAGTTATTAACCTGGCTGTACGCCTTCCATCATTGTAATGAAAAGTTTCAATCTATGATAACCAGATCACCAAGCATTAATGTATTAGATTCCCTCTGTATACTGATATGTATTGTAGCATTATTTGTGTCAATATAGAAATGTCATTTAAATAAACTGTGTTTTTGTGGATCATGGATACGCTGTTTTAAGGTTCACTGACATGTTCAGAGCAATTGACCACTATCATGACATGAAATTATATTTTCAAGAATTATCTATTTTGCATCTAAATGAGTCTTGAAAACCTTGGCAGTAGAACTTCAACAGCACAAAAGCAGCAGACACCAATGGGATGGACAAGCTGATCAGGAGGGCGAGCTCGGTCCTGTGTGTCAACCTCGACTCTGTGACTGGTCACACTTGACAGTGGAATCTTGCATCTTGCGCATCTTTCTTTGCACAACCTAAGCATCCGAAGGAAACTCTCCATTTGTTGAACACTTGTTATCTAGCATGATTATGCAGTTCATCTGTATATTTGCAATTCTTGTATATTGTACTCCTTGGCACAACTGTACAGCTCATCTGTATATTTACACCTTTTATACATTGTGTTGATGAGCCTTGAATGGGGCTTGTGTCACAGTGCAATTTCCCCTCGGGGCTTAATAAAGTACCCACCTCCCTACCTACCTACCTACCTACCTACATATAACACTAACATATAGTGTGGCTCCAACTATACTCTTAAAAAGGATACATAAAGGACTAAACATAGAAAAACAGCCTGGAGACCAAAGCACATAAAACAAAAATGAACTGAACAAGTTCTTATAGTGTCTCCACTTTGATGATGTTGATCTGGTGCTCCTGTGAGGAGAGAGTAAGGGGTGAGTGAGGGGTCAATGCTGGCTGGGAGGACGCGCTGCAGTCCCGGAGAGTCCCGGCTGTGCAAGCCCTTCGGTAGTCCGCCGCTTCACTCTCTGCTACCCTGTAAGTCTGAGTGTGGGACTGGCTATACGCAGGGACATAGGACTGGGAGTAAGTGTAGGTCGGCGTGTAAGGCTCTGTGGGTGTCGATGCGTGAGTGAGCGGGATGCTATCGCCACTGCTGCAGGCTGGGAACCCGTTCACAATACTGGGGCTCAGTCCGGGCAGCTTGAAGGCCTCTATGGTGTCCAGACTGGGGGTGTCTATCTCAGGGAAGCCAGGCTGGGCTTGGCTGCACTGGGATGGGTATGTTCCCTGGCTGTAGGTGAAAGTGTCCTGGGTGTAGGAGGTGGGGCCTGGGGCGGAGGCAGGCAGGGACAAGGGGGAGGGCGTTTTGGTGTGATGCTGCTGCTGGTTGGTGCTGATACAAGGCCCCGATCTGGAGGCCAGCGTCTGCAGAGTACTGAGGATCTGCCTCTGGACCTGGGTCTGCTGGACTTGCTGCTCCGCCAGCATCCGCACGGCCAGGCCTAGGCTGCGCACCTCTGAGCCTAGTGCCTGGACCTGTTCCTGGAGCCCACTTCCGCCTCCGCTACCCCCACCGCCCACACCTCTCCCTCCAGCCTTCTGGGCCAGCTGCTGAGGGCTGGGGTCCCCCTCTCTCCTGGCAGGGCCCTGACCCGTGGTTTGGAGCTGGTTGACAGCCCCACATGGACCCTGGGATGTGGGGACGGCTGGCGCTGGGCCGGGAAGCCGGATGTCTACGCGGGGAAGAGGGTGCGGGGAGCGCACAGGTGGCAACAAACGTCTAGGAACTCCAGCGCCCCCTGGCTGCCCATCAACATTCCTCCTCTGCAGAATAGGAGGACAAAATAGGAGATATGAGAAAGGATATGACAAACGCAGCTTGAAGAAACACTTCTGACTTGCTGTGGGGAGTGATTGTGTTGTGCTTGCTTGCTACTTACTGCCTGAGTGATTCTCTGGGTGCTTGGGTCATAGGACTGTGGTTGTGGTTGTGGTTGAGCTGCCGATGCTCTCTCAGTATCGGGGCCAGAGGAGAGAGCATCTAACAGAGAGTTAGATTGGTCTTTCCTCAACACTGATGCCACCTGCTGGTAAGACTCTTTTAACTTAGGAGAGAGAGAGAGACAAGACATGATCAAAAAATGAATATCAAATATTGTACACAATAATGTAAATATTGCACACAAGAAATGACCCAAGATGAACCTAAGAAAAGGATTGTCTAGCTACCCTTATCCTGTGTGATAGGGCCTTATCGAGGAGTCTCTTGCGAGCAGCCAGTATGGGGTTGGTGGCTGGTGAGGGTGTCACTCTTCTCCTCATGTATGCCCCAGTGACAGTGACACCAGCGGGCCCCGACCCGGCTCTCTGCACCGTGGGCTGGACACCCCTCAGCTGGTTGCTCTGAGCCAGCGAGGTAACACTGACAATCTGGATGTCCTTGTCATCTTTTCCTTCACCCGGACACTCAGGTCTACTATCTCCACTGGTCGCTCCAGACCCTGAGGGCTGAGATCTCCTGGCCTCAGGCGTAGGACCACTCTGCTTAGCAAACTCTGTTGCAGCAACGTAACCAGCATGGCGTGAGGCGTCTCGTAGTAGCTGCTGTAGGTGTAGGTTACTCCAACCTTCCCGCCTCCCTCCTTGTCTTCCCCTGGTCCCAACTAAGGCCAGAGGGGCTGCACCCTCCTCAGGTGTCCCCTGCTTGCCCTGGAACTCCTTGAGAAACAAGTAGATGGCCTGGGCAGACACTTTGATGTTCTCCAGTTCCAACACGGCCTTGATCTTGCGGAAGCTCAGGCCATTCTTCCGTAGTTCTACCACCTTGCGCTTGGCATCATCATTCAGCCGGCCCATAGTCACTTTCTTCTTAGTCTTGCAAATCGCTACCAGACAACCAGAGCTCTCTGCCTACCAATCGTCTGGGGATTTCTATATTGAAGATAGTTGCTAGAACAAGTTTATTTTAAACACTCTTTTTGCAACGAAAGCTGGGAGAACGTCTCTAGTTGAGCGACTGACTTGTGAGTCTTACTCCTGGCTGACTCTCCCAACCTGATTGCTCCACCTTGGCACCTGGCGGGGGCAGAATTCGTCAGTCATGATGGCACACAACATGTCATTATTTCAACATGTCAGGGATAAAACTTAATTTGAAAGATAGATCAATCTATACTGCCCTTTGCTGGTGTGCAACAGTATTGTTGTCTAAATCTCGTGTGTGCGCGTGGACATACACACGGACGGACACATCACGTAACTAGGAGCGCTTAAAAATGAGGTTGGACTAGCTGGGTTAGCAACTAGCTCATGCTTGCTCGTGTATACTAGTGCTCACCTCTGATAGCTAGCTAGCTAGCCCAATACTGCCCGTTGTCGTATGGCTTGAGAAAACTTCGAGGCAAAGTCAGTCTTCTTGGTACTGGGAAAAAGCCTAAAACGGGGTTACAGTATATAGCTAGCTATGACTATGTTTATTAGATAGCCAGCTAACTACTTATGAAGTTTACACCAGCCGCTAGATAGCTAGGTAAACAACAAACCCATGCAAAACAACCAGTTGTGGCGCTTTGTCGAATACGTCATCTTGTTGTATGTCACTGTCTTCGTCAGTATTCCGCGACGGAAGTTAAACACGGCGTGTAGTAGCACTAGCCATAATTTTCGGAGGGACTTGAATTAAATGTAAGGTTTGATATTAATTTTGGACACGCTGTAGATTGTGATTGCGATTATCAAGAATATGTACGTATCACGGTCTTATATTATGCTGTGATGAATACACATGAGGACGAAACGCGTTAGCTTGATACAGCATGAGCTAACTTTAGCTTGCTAGCTAGGCAGACAACTATGCTTGGCCTGACAGGATTCGCTACCCATGAATTAAGCACAATATAATGGGTAGTAGGGCATTGATATACATTTCCTACCTGAATGGTTATCAGAATGCCCTATATTGTGCTCAAACCATGGGTAGTTAGCGCATCCTGTCAAAGAGACAATGATACGATTATAAACCGATTATGTTGCTTAATGAATCAACATTATTTATTGGTGTCTCATGTTTGTGTTCCCAAAATAATTCATTTTAGCTCGACACAACTTGCATACTGGTGCCGGTCAGATTTATTACTCATACAAAGCCATCTTCACCAAAACTCACGTGAACACGATGCACATGTTTGTTTTACGTCTGTTATGTACAGTCATTTACGATTCACCAACTTTTTTGGTGTATCATTGACTTGAGAATAAACTTGCTGTTTGGATGCCTGTAACTGCTGTTGTTAGGGATTTTTTCCTTGTTGTCAATCTAGCTTGCTTACTAGTAACAACATATTAACAGTTGGCATAGAATGATCAGCCAGATTTCAACAGACTGCAGATAGTCAACTATCTGGTTGGGAAAAAAAATAGTTTTATCACTTTGTCACAGGTGAGGTTGTACTTAACCTTTTTCATATTCCACCCATGTGACTCATGTATGTCACTGTTTTTCAGGGCGCCATCACCCACCAAGCGGAAGGAGGAGGAGAAGACGAAAGACTGGGGGAAGGAGAAGACAGGTCCCAAGGAGGGGGCTGACAGGGGCCGGGAGAAGGGACAGAAACGCCGCAGTGCCTCCACTGGCAGCAGCAGCAGGTATGCATATGTGATCTTTGAGGGAACCTAACGGCTTTGGCAAGGCAATAGTCTGAACTGATTCACCTGATTTGTCGTGCACCGTGGTGGAAACGGGCCGGAGCTCACAGGAACGCCATTCTGGGTGTAAAATCTGAAGTGGAAGTGTGTTCGGGTCCGGGTCCAGGTTCAGACTGTGATTGAGATGGGGGACTCGCATTTCTCACGGGGGAGCATACCCACGGACTCCCCTAGCAGGACTGGGAGCTCGGACCCCTCGTCCTCATAGTGAATAATTTCCGATTCCACCACTGCTTCCGATTCCACCGCTTGTGCATATGGTTTGTGGAGTGTTTTCCCATGACTATATCTGGGATGCGTGTTTTTTTCTGTGTGTGTGTGTTTTCCTCCCTACTCCAGGTCTAGCTCTTCCTCAGGCAGCAGCTCCAGCTCCTCCAGCGGGTCGGGTTCATCCGGGTCCAGCAGGTCTGGGTCCTCCAGCTCCCGGTCCTCCAGTTCCTCCAGTTCCTCTGCGTCGCCCAGCCCCAGCCGCCGTCGCCATGACAACCGCCGGCGCTCGCGCTCCACGTGAGTCACTGCTATATTTATGGTGGCGCTCTGTCTCTAAATGGCGGTGCGTGATGCTGTGTGGTAGGCACTGTTAGGTTAACTTTGGGTCAAATTTGTGCTGCAAGTCCACTGTTACTAATGCTGACCTTTTAAAAATCTAATGTTATTTTGTAGGGTAGGGATTTGGGACTAAATCTAAGCACCTTGAAACAGAGAGGATTTAGAATCGCGTGTGGCACAACAGAGACTCTTTTCCACACGAGTCAAAACGATGGCATTTTGTACGCCAGTCTAACAAAAAAATGTATAGAGAGGCGGTGTGTGAGCGGAGCGACGTTTGTTTGATTTGCCAGTCCCCCAGCTTTCAAGAGAAATACTGGGAAGTGTCCGAATTTCAGAGGCTTTACCAGGAGCGCGCATCAATTTTAGCTGGACTAATGCCGGGCTCAGACTACAGGATTTTTAGGCCGATTTATCCCCGATTCACCCCTACCGACAATCGGAGGAGAAATCTGGTCTGGAACGTTGGTCAGGGCCGATGATCGGCCCAGATTATCTTGTAATGTGAGGGGTTTACAGATCAAATCTTATACCTCCCGATCGGCTCGCAGACCCATCGGGGCGGCCCCGATAATATCAAACATGTTTGATATTTAAGATTATTACGTCCCGACTTTACAAGTGAGACAGCGAGACCAGTGGTTCCTTGCTCCCTCGGGTATGATAAGATCTTGTAGTGTGTGATGAGCCGTTATTTTCAAATCTTGCTGTGTGTGCTTGTTTAAGATGCGCAAGAAGAACATCTGTTAAGATTCTCCTTATGTGCGTGATGTAACCCGATTTCGAAATTGGTTAGGATTTTAAATATCCTGTAGTGTGAGCCCGGCATTAGACGGAATAGCCTGTTCTCTCTTCAGCAGTATGCAATGGTTAGTGGTTACTGGAATTTATTCGTCTTCATCATGGGCGATCTCTGAATCCCTATATTTCTATAGCCTAACGTATAGATCAATTCCTGCCCCTAGTATATTAGGCTATATGAGCTGTTCCTGTAGTCAGTATATGTTATAGACCCTATTTCAGTAGCCTACAGTAATGTGTTTCAATACTGGGAGTAATAGGCCACTGCAGGTATCTCTCGTAACTCAGTGATATCTCTTTACCTACACTCAATTGCTCCGATGTGGATTCAACATGCTCAGTTGTCCCGACTCGAAAAATCCTACGATGTAGCCCATGGCGCCGGACACACCGCAAGAACTCTGACCACGATGCTCACGGATGCTCACAACGGCCGATTATCGGCTTGGTGTATCAGGGGTTTTAGTAAAGCTAACTTTGGGTCTGATTTGTGCTGTACGTCCACTGTTAGTAATGCTAAATTTGAGTCAACCTTGTGCTGCAGGTCCAAAACACAGAAGAGGGGAGATGATAGGGAGAGAAAGAAGAGGAGCCCCACCCCCAAACCCACCAAAGTTCACCTGGGACGGCTGACCAGAAATGTGACTAAGGTGAGCTGAGATTCTGAGGCATTCATTTACCTTTTTCATCTCGCTATATTACATGAAGTGAATGTTGATTTTCTGCTGTCCCTACCCAGGCCCACATACAGGAGATCTTCTCCACCTATGGGAAGATCAAGGTTGTTGACATGCCAATGAGCAGGCTCCCCCACATGTCCAGGGGCTTCGCCTATGTGGAGTACGAGGCGCCGGAGGAGGCCCAGAAGGCCCTCAAACACATGGATGGAGGTAGGAGGATGTGAAGACCTTGATAGGATGAAACGGATTTAGATCACTCTGAATTGTATTGGGCTACTTCAGTATTGAGGCTTTGTGTTTTCTGGCTTTCCCATAATCCCAGGCCAGATCGATGGACAGGAAATCACTGCCTCTGCTGTGCTGCCTCAAAGACCACGCCCTCCCCCCCGCAGGCCTTCCCCTCCCCGGAGAATGCCCCCGCCTCCCCCTATGTGGCGCCGCACCCCTCCCCGCATGAGAAGACGGTACCGCCTCCACCTAGCGCTGATTTACTCATGTCTCAATATGGTTTCCGTTTCATTATGCTGAGCTAATCTGCACAACCCCTCCCTAATGTCTGCCTCGTACTGTGCACCTGCAGGTCTCGGTCACCACGGAGACGGTCCCCAGTGCGCAGGTCCAGGTCACCTGGCCGCAGACGTCACCGGTCCCGCTCTAGCTCCAACTCTTCGCGGTAGAGCGACCCCGATCGTGACCGGACCCCAATACATCCCACCATGCCCCTCTGACCTCAACCTCCCCCAACGCCAACCCCTGGACCCTAGAGCTTCCTTGATCTTAAACCCGCTGGAACGCCCTCCTGAAACCCTCTCACGCAGATATGAGTTACGGGAGTGACCCTTCCACTACAGATATATGGACACCATAAAACAGGCCCTCATTCAGATCCAGATCAGCTGTAGGAACACCATATACCAGATCAGCGGTAGAACAACATATACCAGATCAGCGGTAGAACACCATATACCAGATCAGCGGTAGAACACCATATACCAGATCAGCGGTAGAACACCATATACCAGATCAGCGGTAGAACACCATATACCAGATCAGCGGTAGAACACCATATACCAGATCAGCGGTAGAACACCATATACCAGAACAGCTGTAGGAACACCAAATATCAGATCCAGGCATCTGCCTTTAGGCTTAACAAACAGGCCACAGAACATAGTCTCAAACAGCCCTTTTTGTTTTGTCTGTTTATGTTCTTCAGGTTTTTTCTTAGGGTACCTACACAGGTGCTGTAGCTCTTGAGATTTTTTTGTTTTGTTTTATTCAGGCTTACTTTAGAAGTGTACTAATGATTTTCTTAAGATGTAAAGCTGCCTTTACCTTGTACTTGATTTTGTATACATTTTGAAATAAAAATCACTCCCAGGTGGTGGAATAAGCGGTGTAGGTTTATGAGCAATCTCTACTGCCCTCTGCTGGTTGTTAATTGGTGTAAATCTCATGCTAGGGAACACACAGACTTATGCATGGAAGCGGCCGCACCGCTCAAAAAGGATGAAATATCAATTTGTGTATAAGCATGGATTTGATCATCCAGTCATTTAAAGAATGCAGATGCATGTTTCCTATTAGACTGGAATTGCTGATGCTCTTTCTTTTTAACTGAATCTATTTTTAGAGGAAGCAATAGCATGCACCGGTGTTTCCTGTGCTACTGCTAACACTGCGCCTCCACAGAAATAATAAATAATGGGCCCACTTGAAGCTACATTCACCCTGTGCTCTTACTCCCTGATGTGATCTGGTCTTGGGCGAGTGATTTTTCTCATTGGGACCAGACCAGTATAATGCCATTAGCCTACTGGGCCAGTGACAAATATGACCAACTGTGACAAATGTATTGAACAGCACAAGTATGCCTAAGCTCATAAACTATTAACAAAATACCCGAGTTACTCGAAAAGAAATCTGACCCCGCGGCCTCCCTTGGAGAGCATACATTATACTGGAGGAAAGATTGGCACGGAAGGTTATACTGTCCTCGTTTGCACTGCAGGTTTCCAAACAATTTTAAATGATTTGGAAATGTGTTTAATTTCTCACTACATGAGATCAGTAGCCAATACACCCAATGATTACACCATTGATTAGGACGGAGCAAAAGCGAGGAGACCCTTTATTCTGTGTCTTGGAAATGTGATCATGCACGTAAATACAGAGTAGGGAAGCATAAAGACTGACCGCTTGAGGTCTCACTTTTTAGAGGAAGAGAGAGGATGCGGAGGAGCAGGAACTAGGCGAGGAATTGAATAATCTACTGTAATAATTCCCCTGGAATAAATGTGATCTTTGCAAATGTAGGTTCAGTTCTACAGATAAAATACATCCTGATGATGATATAATTTAGTTAAGGCTACTCGCTGCTAGCGAGAGCGCAACGTGCACTCAAAACATCCCTCATTTTTGATGCATGGAGGGATCCATTGAAAAAGATAGTTTAAAATAGATATGGCTTCGGAACAAGATAAGAACGTAGATCGTCTGAAAGAGTTGTTGGGAAGACCTGGAAACGAGAGCTGTGCCGATTGTGGAGCTGCAGGTACAGTAGCCTCTAATCCTCTCCACTGTCTCGGATCTGTAGGCAGGTGGCTTCAGTACAGGTGTCCGGCAAGGTCATTGATACGCGGTTGAAGGAAGTCGGAAGTTAAGGTTAATACAGACCGTTAGCATATTCCATTTCAGCTTACAATGAATTCTGTCAAAAGTTATTATTCATTTCAAGAATACGAAATGTTAGGCTACTGTCTGGACTGTTCTGTAAGCGACTTCTCGTGATGCCATGCATGTCATTTGATATTGTAAAGTAAATGCTGTAATGCACTCTGTCTACTTAATCTATGTATGGACCTTTCAAAAAGTCTAGTAGGCTAGCCTAGCCTATAGCTCTCAAGCTCTGTCACAGAAGTTGCTGGATCGCCCGTTTAAAGTCAAGATCTGCTCAGATCACCCTTTTCAACACGTTTATGCGAGTTTCAGCAGAAATGCAGGAAAACATGTTACTGTATAATGAACATAGGGAGAGAGCAAGAGAAAATGATGAAGTATCTATCTATCTATCTATCTATCTATCTATCTATCTATCTATCTATCTATCTATCTATCTATCTATCTATCTATCTGTCTGTCTGTCTGTCTGTCTGTCTGTCTGTCTGTCTGTCTGTCTGTCTGTCTGTCTGAGTCAAAGTCCAAATGAATAGAGGTGAATGGGCAGCCGTTTTCTGGTGGGTCTGTGCCCCCCCAGCAGGGGGTGGCTCGTGGGGTGCTCTCACCCCATACACCCCAGTCCAAACCCCATGTCTCTAGCGCAGCCAGAGTTACCTCATCATCAACCTTCCATAATCGTGGTGTGCCGCCTTCTATTAAGACCTGCAAATAGTACCAATGCCTATTGTGGTGTCACAGGTGATTCAAACCACAAACTCTCCACATTGGGAACCTCTACAGTACATTGAAAAGCTAGACCAATGAAGCATTTGTCTGGGGAATGTTGAGTCATTTTCACTCACCACACACAAGCCAGGTTCCTATCTCTGCTAAAATGGTCCCTGCATGTCCCTGGCTTACACTAATGTACAAATGAAGATTGAGAACAGCACTCCAAGTTGATATATAGAGATATAAAGAACTTTCATGGCATTAATAATATCAACTTGGAGTGCTGTTCTCAATCTTCATTCATATACCATTTAGAAATTAGCACCCAGTTGTTTTCAGTATAAGCCAAGTTGAGTTGAGCGCGTTCTTTTCTTTACACTAATGTACGCCATGTCCCTGGCGGTGCTCTGAGGTCGATTAAGTTGTTCAGGCTTCAGACCAGGTATGGGAGGAGGGTTGAATCGCAGGCGAGAAAAGACCCCCACCCTCCCTTCCTTCAGAAGATCCCGCTAACAGCTCATCTCTCCATCTCCAGTTGAACCCACACCTCCACCAGCCTCTCTGCTGCTCTCTAAGATGGCATTCGGGTCCAGGACAGCAGGCATATGGACAGAGCGATGTCTCAATGCCTCCCGCCTCTCTGTGTGGCGTGGGTGGGCCGGGCTATTAGCAGTCAGAGAGCATGATACTGATCTCCCATAGCCTCCTTTTACTGGAACTGTTGGTGACGGCATGGGCAGCAATCTTAAGTGCAGCTGAGCGGGCTCTGCTGTTGTTTGGCTGTGGACCAAGCAGTGTTTCTATTCAGAGAGGAGATCAGGGTGCTGAAACCACAAGGGATGCACTCATAAATTGTATACTGTAGATTTACGGTCTATGCGATAGAATTTGGAACCACTGGAATTAGGGCTGGGTTAAAAAAAAAATCGATTGATCGATTCAGAATCGATTCATGAATCCCAAAATGGATCTTTTATTTAATGAATGAATAAATAAATGAAGGAATGAATAGTTCATTCATTCATTCAATTATTCATTCATTCATTTTTGGAAATCAGTATCGATACCCAGCCTCAGTGTTGCATAACTTGGCAGTCATGTATTAAGGTTACAGCAAAAAAAAAAGAAAAGTTTTTAGTAACACTAACCGAATCGATATTGAATCGAATCGAATCGTGATAATCGATTCTGAACCTTGTGAATCGGAATTGAATCGATTCTTGAAATTCGAATCGATACCCAGCCCTAATTGGAATTGACTCTTGTCATTGGTGTTCTGTTCTCTACTTACACCCCATTCTCTGTTGCATTTAATGCAGACATGAGTGACTCATCTTTTATGCTGGTTTATGAACACTTAGTTTCCTAGCTCAGGGGTGTGGCCGGCCACTCAAGAAGAGTGGAATAGTGACATGAAACTATCTGTGTTTTTGTGGATAGTGTGTGTGTGTGTGTGTGTGTGTGTGTGTGTGTGTTCTTCACTTGTCACCTAATCTGTTAAAGTAATACAGCACTCATAGAAAAGCCACTTGATGTTGTTCTAGCTCTTTGACCCAAATCCAAGAGACACTTCTGAAACTAAACCAACCATCATCTCATGTGTGCAGTAGCAGCCTACACAAGCAGCAACATATTTACCATACATCTCAAATTCTGTCTTGCTCAGTGGGAGATTTCTATGGGAAAGTACTTAAAGTTTTCATATCCTGTAATAGCAGCAAATCATTGGTGAGATTGTACAGACTCTGTCTCTGTCTCTCTGTCTGCATCCCTGCCTCTGTCTGTCTGTCTGTCTGTCTGTCTGTCTGTCTGTCTGTCTGTCTGTCTGTCTGTCTGTCTGTCTGCCTGTCTTTCTGTCTGTCTGCCTGTCTGACTGCATACCTCTCTATCTCTCTCTGTCTGCGTCCCTGCCTCTGTCTGTCTGCCTGTCTGACTGCATACCTCTCTATCTCTCTCTGTCTGCGTCCCTGCCTCTGTCTGTCT
>NC_140238.1:28480022-28487522 GCF_949987555.1 Borostomias antarcticus | reverse complement strand
AGTCTGTGTCTGGCTGCCAGGGGGGAATAGAACAAGGTCATCGGTCTCTGTTCAGCCAGGGGAGAAAAAGATGAGCCAGCACCCAGGAGCCTACAGAGTGGGGATGACATCTGTATGTGTGCATGTGTGTCTGTCTGTGTGTGTGTGTGTGTGTGTGTGGACTCCCAAACCTAATTCTGGCAGGTGATTGATGGAGAGAAAGAAACAAAGTGAAAGAAGAGAGAGAGAGAGAGAGAGAGAGAGAGAGAGGGCAAAGTAAGCAAATGGCAAATATGACAGAACTGAAGTAACAGGGGGTGTAGGGCAGAGGGGTGGGTGAAGGAGGAGTCAAATGGTGAATGCTGTGTGTGTGTGTGTGTGTGTGTGTGTGGGGGGGGGGGGGGGGGGGGGTGCTTCCTGAGCAGTAGCTGTGTGCTGAGCTATGCAGGATGCGCTAATGAGACAGACAGAGGGGAGAGTGAATCATGACAGCAAGACTCCCCCTTCCTGGCTAGGAACCCCACAGACCCATCAGTAAACACCGGCTCCGAGTGTGTGTGTGTGTGTGTGTGTGTGTGTCGGTGTGAGTTCGCAGGCCACTGACGCCGGGTTCAGCCTGGATGCGGAAGCGCGGCGGAGCGTAGATTCTTACGCGAGCGGACGCCTGGCGGATTCTCAGCGCCTGACGACAAACGATTCGGCCCCTCCGCACTTTACTCACACACATTCGCTTGCGGCTCGCAGAAAACATAGACCAAGGCTGCGTTCCGAATCGCATACTTCTACTTCTTACTACCAGTACCTACTACAGCTGCCCTTAGAAAGTATGTACTTTGCAAGCAGTAGGCATCCAATTGGGACTTACTACCTTGTCATAACATTACGCCTAGTAATGGTAGTATGCGATTCGGAACGCAGCCCGAAACTATATCGCTGCAGGGTGCGAGCCGGCCGCGGAGCTCCGCCTCCGCGATGCTGCCACGTGGTTGGTGTGAGCGGTCAAATTGGTTAACGTGGGCGCCGAAGTTAACTGGCTGTGCTTGGCGGAGCTTTTGCATTTGCTCTGAACCCAGCGTGAGGCTCCAAACACATACTCAGGACATTAAACTCTCTCTCTCTGTTTTTCTCCTCTTCCTCCTCTTCATCAGTTCATGGCGTCCGCTGGTAACAATGCTGCTAAGGCCAAATACGAACAGAAGGTGCCTCCTTTCTACTACCGACCCACACACAGAGACTGCCAGTAAGTGTTGAGGCCCCCCAGCCTGGCCCTCCTCGCCCCGCTCCAAGTGTCTTATTGCTGGGGGGCACTCCCCCCGACTGACCCCTGCTCTGGCTCTGTCCTCTGCATACTGAGAGAGGGAGAGGCTGGATTCCAAACCAACAACGCAGGACCTACCCACGGCTCCTTTCCTTGAGAGATTTGTCATTGCCCTTGATGCAGTAACCAGACGATGCATATTTGAAAGGACGCTACGCATTCGCCATATGATGTGACCTCCTTATTTTGTACTCCTACAGTACATGAAGCCGGTGAAGGGCTTGGTTTGGGGTTGTTGGGTTTGGAGGCCAGCCAAGCGAGTGGGGTCTGGAGGCTGGACCGAGGAGATTAGTGCCTGTGACTGTAGCTGGACTGTAGGGCGCTAGTTCCTGCCCAGCTAACATAACTGCCACAGTGATATACTGGCACAGCTTAAATGACACTGCACTACCGCAATGTGCGTGTGTGTGTGTGTGTGTGTGTCTCTGTGTGTATCTGTGTGTGTGTGTGTATGCACGCGCACACGTTTATGTGTTAGTAGGTCATTTCCTACTCCTGCCTTAAACTTTGTACCTTGTGGTGGGTATTTCTAGAATGGAGACTCCATCCCAAAAGACCAATGTAAAGAGATGGGTTCAGTGATGGGTGGGGTGGTATATATATATTGCAATTATCAATAGTCTCACATTCAATAGACTTTATAATGCCTTTAAATTAATTCATTGAGGGTAACCTGGACTTTAAGCCCATTATGCAGGCTCTTCCAATCAGATGGTGAAAACAAGGTTTTCTTGCCCAAATCAGTCCAAACGTTAGGAACAGTCACACCCATAGTGTGTCCTGAAACCCTAACCCATAAGTAACATGTTTTTGGGTCAGATAAATAACATGGTAACACCTATAGGGGCTGTGTGGATGAAGACATACTGGTGACTAAGCTGATGTGTTGACAGAGCCGGGACTGTGGAGGGACAGAGTGTAGGATGAGATGATAGACACTGGGGGGACGGAGACAAGAGCTGATATGTTCAAAGGAGACTCATCGTTTTGGCGTTGTGTGCAGATGCCTCTCCTCAGTTTACACACACGTGCACACACACACACATGCTGACACGCAGATGCGCACGCACGTATGTATGTATGCAGACACACACATGCACACAAGCGCGCTTTTTGGTCTTTGTATTTATTTATTCCTATTGCCTTGTGAATTTTAACCCGGCTTGCCGACAAGACAGAGTGAAGAGAGAGGGAGTGAGGGGGTGTGATGAGGTGACAGAGAGATGTGCAGGGTGGGAGTGATGGAGAGTGTAGGGACGGATGGGAAGGAGGAAGACAGAATTAGAGAGTGAATGAAAGAGAGCCAAGTGTATCTGTCGAGGCTCAGCGATTTAGATATGGTAATTCTACAAAACAGGCTAATAACATCTAAACAGCACATTTAAAGCCGAAGTGTGTAACTTCTGCACTATGTGCCAGCTACAGTATGAGCTTGCTAAGAATTGGCAGTGATGGACAATTCCAGCTGCCAGGGTAAATTCAGTCAGCTATGATGTCGCGGTTTGTGGGTTTTGGGTACCGCAGGAGAATGCCCTGTTGCTGATTGGATCTCAGCACACACGCACACTTTGGACCAAGTGTGGACACGCATCTATGGGAGGAGGCACCCTCAGCTCAAATTATTATTATTATTATTATTATTATTATTATTATTATTATTATTATTATTAATTTTTATTTTTGTTATTAATATTTTATTGTTGTTGTTGTTGTTGTTAGAATAGAAGGGTTTTGGTGCTCAACAGTCGAGGACAGCATTCAATATATAAACAGTGAAACCCTGGAGCACTCATGTGGTCTGTGCGTTTATTGCAGGTGGACAGGTGACGTTGTAACTAAGCATCCTCCTCAGTCAGAGTTGACTGTTGACAGTACAGACTACATGAGTGCTCCAGTGTTTTACTTTGGGTATATTTGAAGTGACCAGGTAAAAAAAGCTTTTCTTATTAGATTTGCTGTAGCAGGGCCAAACGGACGGTCTACAAAAACAGTTTTCACAGAGGTCTATCACTTATGCCTCTTGATATATCAGAGCAATATAGCTATACTGTACTTAAATGTTTTAGAATCTTACAAAAATCATAAATAGTACTGCTTTAAAGATGTAAAAAGACTGTTTATCAAGAACTGTTTTGCATCAATGCAATCTCCACTGTAGGTTTGCTAAGACATGCTAAGTGACAGTAAAGTCAGAACTGTTCTGCTGCAGGCTTCTCAAGGAACAGTGGATCAGAGCTCGCTACGAGAGGAACGAGTTTGTGTGTGTGGAGAGCCAGGAACCATACTCTGCAGGTAAGATTAAGTAAACACACACACACACACACACACACACACACACACACACTGAATGACTTCATGTTCCCTGTCTCAGTTACAACAAAGCCCATTCTCTCAGCTCTGAACACTCAGCGGCTCAGCAAGTACCTGCATTCCAGAACCTAATGGATGTTTCTGGGCTGAACAGGAGATTGAGTCAGAGATGGAGTGAGAACCTCTCCCTGAGACATCCATCCATCTCAGAGATGTCCAGTAAACTTTGATTGAATACATGCTGCTCCATTCATCTACAGCTCTCCCTCCAGCCCTCTAAACAGATGGTGACAGGTGGGGCCAGTGAAAATGGAGACGTGTGATGAGTGATGTCTGTCTGGTTCTCATCACCACACCTTCCAGGTCGTCTAGTTGACAAATGGACCCTGCAATGTTAATTACTCTAATCCTCAGATTAGATGTCCTCAGATGTCCTCAGATATCCTCAGATGTCCACAGAAATGTGTTCCATATAGTTAGGAGAGCCAAATTAGCTTGGTTGCTACTTGTGCAACATTGAGCATTTCTCAGAATTTAAGATGGCGGTGATTTTTCAACTTTTGTCCAGCGTTACGGCCCACTTCAGCGACGAGCTGCTCATGCCCCACGTCGAGGGCTGTGACCCCCACGCTGTGACGTAGTTGAATGTAAAGCTAGCCTTTTTATCAAAATTGTCAAGATAAACAAGAGCAAGGGTGATGATGATGAGCTGGAGAAGGTGATGAACAGGATCTGGAGTGAGGTCATGGCGACACCTGGAGACTACAGCCTCAATGACTGTGCTCGTCATCGAGAGCAGTAGCACGACTCTTCTTAGACGAGTCTCTAGCCTCGTATCAAGGGGCAGTCTCTAGCCTCGTATCAAGGGGCAATCTCTAGCCTCGTATCAAGGGGCAGTCTCTGGCCTTGTATCAAGGGGCAGTCTCTAGCCTCGTATCAAGGGGCAGTCTCTAGCCTCGTATCAAGGGGCAGTCTCTAGCCTCGTATCAAGGGGCAGTCTCTAGCCTCGTATCAAGGGGCAGTCTCTAGCCTTGTATCAAGGGGCAGTCTCTAGCCTCGTATCAAGGGGCAGTCTCTAGCCTCGTATCAAGGGGCAGTCTCTGGCCTTGTATCAAGGGGCAGTCTCTAGCCTCGTATCAAGGGGCAGTCTCTAGCCTCGTATCAAGGGGCAGTCTCTAGCCTCGTATCAAGGGGCAGTCTCTAGCCTCGTATCAAGGGGCAGTCTCTAGCCTCGTATCAAGGGGCGGCATCACCAAGCCGTCACCGACCTCGGCTGCAGCACCATTGGCGGCGCTGGCGGAAACCAAACCACACTCGGGCCGGCTGTGAAACTACACCACAGGCATGGCAGCTCAGAACTCATCATCACAAGCACCTACAACAAAGTTTGGCATATGAATGATTTTACAGAAAATTGAAATGAGACTCGTTTATTTGTTTTAAATCAATCAATCAAACAATTTACTAAATGAAAAGGCCAGTTATTAAAGGATTACAATTTTTTATTAGAACAAAATAGCCTGTGCAATGTGTAGCCTATCGTGGTGGCCACACAGTCAAATGATTTTCTAATTCCATTTTTCCCTGTAAATACGTATAGTTATACTGTATGTAAAAACAACAGATGTCTATGTCCACACACTATATAGGCTATTTCCAGTGTCTGTTGTGTCGGCAAATATCAGCATACAGCCTAGGCCTACTTGTGACCCAGCAGCAAACCGTCCACACAAACCGTCCAAGCAAACTGTCCAAGCAAACTGTCCAAAGTGATAGAAAGACAGAAATAGTGTACCAGTTGTGGGTGTGAATTGTATTGCAGAAATAACCACCAAGGGAAACTGCTGGGTTCGTTCTCATATCTTTAGTGATGTGTCTAAAAGTGCACAGATGATCAAAATATAGCCTACATGCTGCAGAAAATAGGCATTCTCTCTCTCTTCCTTCAAATATTATTCTCGACTCTTAAAATAGGAAAAAAAGTGGCACATTGCGTTATACGAAGGCACATTGTGTTATTACAGTCAATGTAGTTTTTCAGCAGTAGACTACTCAATGATGGCTCAGGAATGGCTCGGCTTTGTGGGAAGACCAAGCGGTTAGGCCCCGGAAAGTACACCCAGTTTCTGGATGTCCACGCCTTTCTGTATGCTAGCTGTTAGCTGTGTACATGTTTGGTGTCTGCTGGATTTCTGTTGCTATTGTTGTTTATGATTGCATAACCTATTTCGCCCTTAATATCCAATATCAATTCAATATCGTTCAAACTTCAGGGAGGGAGAGACAGAAGGAGAGAGTGCGAGCTGACTGCTGCAGTTAATACCAGCTTTTCAAAAGCAGTAGGCTATTTGCACCTCTGTCTGCGTGTGGCAGTTAGCTCATGGTGTTTATGGATCAGACACAAGGCTTATTTGGGGCAATTTTGCACGGAAGTAGGCTACCTAATTTACATTCATTCAAATGAGCCTGGCGTAGCCGTGAAGCTATTTGCTTATCGGTGCAGTTTACAATACTTTTCACCCTTTGCGTGTGCTTTGTGGATTGGATGCTATTTTTTGTGTGTCTCATTTGCATGGGTTTTGCCGCTGCAAAAGTCGCACAATCCTTTTGAGGATTTGGCCCGATAGTTTCTTTTTTTGACCTTTGACCTTCTGTTTGACTTTGACCCTGTATCCCAAAAATAACTTCAAAGAAATGGACTTCCCACCCTCGAAAACCTCTAAAAAGCAGTATTACACCATTACAACATTCAAAGTTGCACAAATAGCTACCAAGCTAGCAAAAGGGTGTCCTTGTCGTGCGTCATCTTCTATGGGCAGACCGGTGTCTCTCAGGAGAAGGACTATAAAATGTAAAGGAGTCGTCGCTGGAGCACATGTGCAATTCAAGCCGTTATTAGGTGCCGGACTAACGTTTCAATGTCAACACATTCATGTGACAAAGGTTTAGAGTAATTCACATTGCTGGGTCTCATATGGTACATATAGGGGTGGCAGTTAGACTAAGGGGGAACAGTTGTGTGGTGGAACCAGAGAGAGGGGCAGACAGATGGGGGGACCACCGTCCGGCTGCGCATGCAGGCTGGACGTGTTTAGTGGCCGACTGCGCTCGCCTGGTGCCGCTACTAACGAGACAAGCCACCGGGGGTGTGATCAGTGGCCGCTCACGGCCCAGCAGGCACTGCAGCTCCCCGCTCATTTACATAGCCCCGCCCCCATTTAGCCTGTCTATCTGTCAGGTAGTCAAGTAGTTACTTAGTCAGTCAGTCAGTCAGTCAGTCAGTCAGTCAGTCAGTCAGTCAGGCAGGCAGGCAGGCAGTCAATTACTGTAGTTAGTCATTCAGTCAGTTAGTCAGTCAGTCAGTCAGTAAGTTAGGTAGTTAGTCTTGTATTTAGTCAGTCAGTCAGTCAGTCCGTTAATCAATCAGTTAATCAGGTATTTAGTCAGCTAGTGAGGTCTGTGTGTGATTTCAGTCTCTAACCTGAGAGGAGCATTGAGAGCACCGATCTTTTTTCAACTTTCTCTCTCATAGATTGTAAACTCAGTCCCAAGGAAGTAGTGCTGATAGGTCCTGGGTGTGTGTGTGTGGGTGTGTGTGTGTGTGTATGTGTGTGTGTGTGTTTGGGGAAGGATGGGGGGGGGGGTCCATGTCACAGTGATTGATGTGTCCTGGTTAATTGCCTTGTGCAGTCTCATTAGAGCCAGGGAGAACACCCAGCTAATCAATAATAGAGCACCCCGCCTGCATGCTCTACTCTCCGCTGCTCTGGCCTGGTCCCTGCCATAACCCCAGATTCATCTGCTAATACAGGATTTATATCTCACTCCATCACTCCTCCAGAGCCACTCTCACACACACACACACTGTCGACACTGCCATTAAATACGCCGCT
>NC_140238.1:28447522-28475022 GCF_949987555.1 Borostomias antarcticus | reverse complement strand
ATCGGCAGTAAAGAGAACAGCTACACAGTCCTCCCTGGCCTGCCGCCCTCCACCCAGGGCTACCACTGGCAGTTTGGCATCACCATCGTTACACCGGACAGGAAGTTCCTGTTTGCCTGCGAGACGGAGGAGGACCAGAGGGATTGGATGGCCTCCTTCCAGAGTGTGGTCAACCGACCCATGCTCCCCCAGGAGTATGCAGGTATCTTTCATCTAGTCCCCCACAGTTCAACTGAAGTATTGATTCCAGTAACATAATAACTGTCGTTTGTTGTATCCTACTGTACTTTGTTATATCCTAATGGACATTCACCAGATATGCTGTTGATGGAGAATTAGCGATGTACTATTACTAGGCTTGGTAAGTGATTGATGTTTATTACTGTGTTTATTGCAGTGGAGGCCTACTTTAAACACAAGCCGTGAGAACAGCCTGTCTCCGAGAACCAACAAGAGGAGATGGAGGAGGAGGAGGAGGATGAGGAGGAGGAAGAGGGGGAGTGGGACGAGGAGGAGGTAGATGAGGGGGAGTGGGACGAGGAGGAGGTAGATGAGGAGGACAGGAGAGGGAGGGACAACATGGGGGAGGACATGGCCCTTACGCTCTGCAGACATGACTCAGACACTCCTGGATGGAAGGGCATAGTGACCATGGACGAGCGCGCGTGTGTGTGTGTGAGCGCTCATTTTTGAAGGATAGAACCAGAGGTGAGAGATTCCGGGAATGTCCAATACAGTGAGGAGCATGTCTGTATGTCTTTCCTTGCCAACCATCTCCTCCGCACCCCACCTCACCCCTATCCTCACACTCCTCAACTCTCTACCAGCCTCTCCCAACTGTGATACCTGGGTCAAATACTAGAAATCCTTTCAAATACCTTGAGCATTTACTAATGTCTGACTGAGGTTTCAAGTAGGTGAGATTAGGTTTTTCTGGGATGAGTGTAGCCGAGTGAATCAGAGTTCTCGTGAGCCCTTGAGTAGGTGAGTGAGTTGTTGGTTAAACTCACTCTCCAGTATAAATACCGTCCACCCACGCTGATGAAGACCTGGCTTCTAGCTGGTTAAAACGGTGTCTGTCCTGCGGGAGACCCACGTTCGAATCCCACCCTGAGCATCCCCAAACGTTCGGGTTACATAAACCTATTGGTGCCATAGAGCGTGTCAGTGAGGTTCCACCATATTAGCATTGCTTGTTAATTTCCCATAGGCTTTTTAAAAAACAACAACATTTCGAGAATTCAGTGATGAACCCAGCTGATAATTCATCAGATGAATCATGACCATAAGTCCTTATGATAGAAGCCAAACGTTAACAAGGGTTCTAGCTAATGTTGGCTGCTTATCCTATGCAGCTCTGTTAACTCACGTAATAGCTTAACATTAGGTATGTGAATGTACCTGCATCACAAATTCATATTATTAAAATGAGTAATGCCTTATTAATGTGATCCACCACTTCCTTGCCGACACCTTCTTGGGGAATGGGTAGAACCGGTGGCAACGACGGTCATCCGAGCGGTGAATGCAGTCAGGAACGAAGCATGGCACCATGTTTGTGACGGCTAACGCATTAGCTAGCAAACGTTACACATAATATAAACACATTATACACACATAACATAAACTAAAACACTAATATTAACAATATTAACACTCAACAATGACAAAGATTAAATTTATGAAGAAGCAAGATGGAATTCTGAAGGTCGTTTGAAACGGTTTGAGCGAGAAATGAGTATCATTCGCAATGGTTTTTGGGATGCTCAATGGTTTTATTCACTCCTACAATAGGCTAATTATGTGCAGTCTTGTACCATAACCTTTTTTTGGTTCCCCCCACCAAATTTGCTCCAATATACATGTTTAAAGGTCACGATTTATCTGATGAATAATTGGCTGGGTTCATGACTCAATTCTTGAAATATAAGGATTTAAGAAAAAGTCTATGGGAATTAAAGCTACATAAGATAACTCCTACTTTGGCAGCCCCTCTGGTCGTGATAAAATTGGCACTGCATTTTAAGAACCACACTTCCCACAATCCCCCACTCACTCGCTATAATGATGGGGGAAAAATGATAACAAATGCACGTGGCGCAGACTGGATTGGAAGATTGTAGCTACTTTCTGGAAGGATGGCTTCAATGCAGGTAAATACCGGTCTTCTTTATTTTATGTGCATGTAGATTTCATTTTCGCGGGGCGAAGTGTTTGTTGTCTTCCTGATATTGTGACACGCAAAACGTGTCCCTTCCGTTTCCACCACAAGATTTCCATCCAGTGTACTAGCCAGTAGGCTACACCGAAATTCTAAAATAATAACGAAAATGATTTTTTGGGTCTTGCTAAGGCTAATTCATAAACTAATAGCAAGTGAAGGTGAATATTGAACCATAAAAAGTTATCTCATTGAGCTTTAACAATGCCATGCTAATGTGGTGGAACCCCCCCCCCTCTCCCCCAAACAAAGAGGGGGGGTCACGGACGCGGTCTATTGTGCCAGGAAATACCAATCAATCGCAAATAAGTATTTGAAATGATTTTGAAAGGTATTCTGACCCAGGTCTGTCCTCGGGTCTCCGAATCACCCTTCATTCCGTTGTGGAGTGGAATCACCCTTCATTCCATGTTGTGGAGTGGAATCACCCTTCATTCCATGTTGTGGAATTGAATCACCTTCATTCCATGTTGTGGAGTGGAATCACCCTTCATTCCATGTTGTGGAGTTGGACTCACGAATGCTAGCTTAAGTTCATGAACGCTAGCTTAATTCATCCGCGTTGCAGTTGCTGTGGCCTGTCTGAAATAGCTATGTCAGTGACACCTGGTCCGAATGTACTGGAGTCATTTAAAAGTTGTATGTGTCACATCCGATGCTGCTCAAGAGTTGGAAAAGTACTTGATATTGATGATCCTCCTCCTCCGTTTGAGTGTGAACCCAGCCACATAGCTATGTGTTTCAATGCCAATGGGACCTTGCTGACACTGTTCTGTACTATGTCTGGTGAATGCTGCCACATCTCTCAGTGTTACCAGAGACGGGCCCTCTCGTTCACTAGGGCAGACTGGGGGAAACACAGGTACATCATCTCTTAATACATTTTATTCATTTGTTTATTTATTAATTGAAGTCATATCGCTTGTAACCCAGATAGCAAGCGGATGTGTAATGATTCTGGGCCATATATGGGCCGGAACTAAGCCACAAGGGCCAGATCTGGCCTGTATATGGCCCAGATCCGCTTGCTATCTGGGAACAGTGTTGGTTCGTCAACCACCGCGTTGCAGGCACAGGTCCCCTTATGTGTTTCTTTTATCCATACAAAAGGCTTGATTGAAGGTGAGCACAAGCATACGGTACGGTATGTAGGCCTACTGTAGATTCAGATTAATTTGTCACATGTAAATGGTACAGTGTTCTCTGGATCTCAATGCCAATGGGAAGCATGGGAGATAATACAGTACTGTAGCTAGAGCTAGGGTGTGTGTGTGTGTGTGTGTGGGAGGGGGGGGGATTGGGTCTGCTCTGGGGAGGCACAGGGTGAGACAGCCCAATATAGTATCCTAGAACTGGGCCTGTTGGAATCTAACCTTGAATCAAAATCCCCTGGGACTGCCAGGAGGTGAGAATCCTTGTTACGACCTATCAAACTTACCTGAAGTCATTCTATTGTAAATAGACATTTCCAGATCGGTTGATCATCTTTTATTGTTCTCCCCATGATGCCATATTTTCTGTCCAGCAGAGGGAGCTCAAGTCAATGCTTTAAAAACACACTACATGCATTGTACAGGAATTAAGTTCCTAAAGAGAATTATATTCACCAAATGCTCCTTATATCATGGTCTTGTGATGATCCGAGCCAGAAAGCTCAGGAGAAATCCAGGAATGTATTGTTTATCGATGATTATTGTTATGTTTGATCTGAGTGTGACAAAGAAGGAAATAAGACACATCAGGTGAAAAGGCCCTTATAACCTTTATTGTATTTAACATGAATTTGCAAGAAAGTTATTGCACATTGAAAAGTAGTAAACATTTCATGAAGGTAACGGTACATTGCAGGATATCCAGTTTAAAGTGGCCAAAGATCATGTAAATACTGTACATGTAATATTCTGTTTCTATGCGATTTGATGGTAATAAATGAACCAGAATCAGACCAAGTAACTGACAAGACTGGAGCAACACATTACCAATGTATGACAGCTAATCTACAGAAAACAATCATATACATTGCTGCCACTGGTTTATTTCCGATTAATCAAAAATTTAAGTTAGATCAAGATTGTTCAAATACATGATTTTGAAAACATCTGAAGACAACAAACACTATATTTACATACACCATATCCATATATTTAGAAAGGAAAGCTGAGATCAGTAGATAATCAATGACGATATGAAACAATACTATAGCGTTGACAATAATATTGCAAATCATAATTGGTTACCTTTCCTCATTATTGTACTTTCCATACTGTACAACACTTTTACACACCAGTGCAACTAAGATGTTTTCATTGGCTCTCTTGGTCCTCCTCCATTTGTTCTGTGTGGGTTCCTAGCTTCCTCTCCAGGCTGTCAACATCTATGCCACAACTAGATATACAGTATAAGGAATTACTCATAGCTCCTCTAATTAAACATTCATTTACTGGCAGAAGAAGCAAATTATGAAGTCAATATTTAACACATTGTCATTCAAAATGATCCATTTTCAAAATATACATAATGTATATCCTCAAGCCCTCATATGGCTTTAGATGATGAATCTTTTTTAGCTGCGACCAGCAGCTCTGTAGCTCGTCCACAAAAATTGGGTGTGGCTGCACATGCCTGCTGCTCCTGCGCTCATGTGGTCGCAGCTATTGTGAATTTGCACTTGTTTAATTAATGAATGGTACAGTATGATTGAATAAGAGACAATTCTGTATTAGTCAGATGAGGGGAATTCTCTGATGATGTCAACAGAGAACAATGATCTTTTGCTCCCTCGACCTCTGAACTGACCTTTTGGTGACCTACTGTATGACCTGTCCTTACTACACACTTCGAGAATAGTCTGCTTCCATTAGCAACCCCACTCAAGGGTTTGTACATAACAAAAGGCCATCACTTCCGGTCAGAAATAACACCGCCACACAACTTTCAACGTTTTTTTTCCTCACACTTTTAAAACACTGTAATACATCGTGAGTTCCCCTCATCCGCA
Organism: Borostomias antarcticus; assembly: GCF_949987555.1. Taxonomy (NCBI): domain Eukaryota; kingdom Metazoa; phylum Chordata; class Actinopteri; order Stomiiformes; family Stomiidae; genus Borostomias; species Borostomias antarcticus. Next base: position 28,469,803 of record NC_140238.1, on the reverse strand, counting down.
TGGAGACGCTCGCTGGATAAGAGACAGAATGCTGGTGAGTTCGAGAGGCTGACTGAGCCGTCTGCTGTACTGAACGACTGATAGGAACGCTGAGTCATCGCTCTCTCCTTGACCGCCACGCTCCACATCCATTCACCCCGGGAAACGCGGTGTGACGATGGACATCCGCCCCCGATGATCAACTCACACGTCCTGTCAGGCAGAGAGGAGGAAACAGAGGCCACGTGTGTTGATTGGCCTCTGGCCGCTCGGCTCTGACGCTAGAGAACTAAAAATGAACCTCAGATTGTCTCCCTACAGTGTGTTGTCGAGTATCCCATCATGCCGCGTGCGCTCTGTCTGCTGCGTCCCAGTGCAGCGGTGAGATCAGATCGGATTTGAAGAACTGATTCTTTCTGTGTTCAGTGTCACAGGATGTGATATCATAGCAGGGTGGAGTGATGTGTCAGCAAGAGAATGAGGGGGTCACTGGGGCCGGGCCGGGGTGAGGGAGAGTGATTGGTCGGGGGGGTAGCCTACATTCACCGCTGCAGAAGGAGGTGGGCTGGCATGAGGGGCTGCTTCCCCAGAGAACATTGGGAGAGGAGGGCATGGAGGGAGGGGGGGGCACAACATACACTCTAAGAGAATAATCTTTTCTCTAAGAGTGTAGGATCAAATACTGGTACACAGAGTCTTTGTAGGTCAGAGCATTTCAGGCGGTTGGTGCAAACAGGATGGGCATAAACATACACCTTGCTGACTCCATCTCAGGATATCTTGATATTCTTCTCAAAACAAACAAAGTGACAAACTTTGAACACGCACACACAGACACGCACACGCAGACACGCACACGCACACACACACACACACACACACACACACACACACACACACACACACACACACACACACACACACACACACACACACACACACACACACACACACACACAGGCCAGATGTAAGTCTAGGTCCTGCTGCAGCAGCCAGCAGTCTTCATCTCTTTGTTGACGTACTCCTGGAGCGTAAACTTGTCACTGGGCTCCTTCGAAGACCTGTGCTTCAGCTCTCTGAGAGGGAGAGTAAAGGAGAAGAAAGAGAATGGAGTGAACGAGAGACAGAGAGGAGGAAGAATTGAAGAGGTGTATGATTAAGTAAAAAGGAAGAAACAAACCAAAAATAATGGTTTCGTCTCAATATTAACACACGTTCAGAGGGTCTAGTAATAACATGCCACATTTCCCTTTTACATGTCCTCTATATAGGTGAAGAATTATCTCATGTAGAAGTACACTCACCTAGCCACAGCAGTGAAGGCTAGCTCCACATTCAGGCCTGACTTAGCACTGGTCTCCATATAGGGCACACCAAACTCCTGCACAGACAGAACAACAAACAGCGAAAACATCAACAACAATAAGATTGTATACACAACTGTGTGAACCTTCAGCCCTGACCTCTAAGGACACATTTTACTCTGTGTGCATTGATACAGATTAGTTCATACCGGAGCACTGCACTTAAAAAGTCCCGACTTACACAACAGTTCCCTATAAATAAATTGAGGGGAATTGCTTACCAACAGATGCAATAGAGGAACAAATCAATATCTGATAAAGTGTATCACCAGCCAGCGTAGGCACCAGGGGATATTTCTCAATGCACATTAGTGACAAGGCTTAGTGACAAGACACACTGGCAGAGCCTGGAGAAATCCTGAAGGTACATAGTGTCAGATTAATGACTTCAATACAGGGAAGATGCTGCCATATTATATCTTTGAATCTGGCACACCTTAGGCAAGTTTGCATAATCTAGGCATTCTAGAGAATCTATCTACTGCTACTTATTTATTTTTTGTTGCATTCTTGTGTATTTGTATTTCTTGTATATTTTGTATCTATTGTAAATTGTGTATTCAGTCTTGATTGTGCTTCTTTGTTGTTCCTGTATATGGCTGCTGTAACAGTGCAATTCCACCCCGGGACTCAATAAAGTACCTGCCTACCTACCTATCTACCTACCTACCTATCTACTGTAGCTACCTACTGTACCTATTTGTTGTTGCTGGGTTCCGCTGCTGTGGCCTGAGGGAACTGCCTTCATAGGCCCTCAACACGCAAACTTTTTAGCCCTGCATCTGCATTATTCTGAGAGCATACGGCTGTTGTTACACTATCCAGATGTGCCTAAAGCCCCAGACGCACTGGAAGAGTCTGACGCTAGCGTTTTGAAGTACACCAATTGTTTTAAATGGCCGATAACGCACCGAAAGCGTTTTGAGGCGAGTCAAACTGCCTTGACGCTTCTACTCCGAACTTGTTTACATTTTGGAGCGTCAAATGGGGACAAATCAATCTAAATTAAATCAGCTCCCTATCAAAGATTACGCCTGCAGTGTGCCATAGGAGCATCAAATGAAGCGCGTCAATTGACTCTTCCAGTGCGTTCCCAGATAGCAAGCGGATGTGTAATGATTCTGGGCCATATATGGGCCGGAACTAAGCCACAAGGGCCAGATCTGGCCTGTATATGGCCCAGATCCGCTTGCTATCTGGGTTTGGGGCTTTAGAGGCTTTTAAAATATTATATGTATAACTAGATACTGGGCTGTGTTTTATACTGGACAAATACATGCATTCATGTTGTAGTGGGGTAGTGCATGTTAGAAACCTGGCAGTTCCCATTCTCATTTATGTATTTGTGCAAGAAAAACAAAGAGTTAAAGGACAGAGTTTGAGAGAGAGAGAGAGAGAGAGAGAGAGATCAGAAAGAGCAATATTCACTGATATTTTCTTAGATCCTTTTGATGTAATGTGATGTAATGTAATGTTAACTGAACATCTTCTCTCAATATTCAGGCATCTCTATTGGCTGAGCTCATCTCATCCTCACCTTGGCCAGCCTTTCCCCATCCTCTCTCTTCACCACCCTCTCATGTGTGCTGTCCGCCTGGGGTGACAGAGAACAAGCACTGTGAATGGACACGTGTCACACCGGAACTATAATAGATTATTTAGAGTGTGTAGGACGGGATGGGCGGGGGGACATCATTACGGGTGACACACAATGTAACATGTATGGATGCTATGACATGCCTACAGTAAGTAAACAAACATCGTTTCACCAGTAATGTTACACTTCTGTCGGACTCCCCTATTCTCCTCTCTTTTAACCATCACCATGCATCACTAGTCATGAAATCCGCTGATGATTATTTGTTCTAATTTTACATTGTTCATTAATTCATTAATTCATTCATAACCTTTATTTAATTTCTCGGGAATACACAATTGAGGGGCAGACCCTCACTTTCAATGTAGCCGAGATTACAAAACGAGCAATTGTTGAAGCAATTGTAGAAACTCCAGAGAGCCCTTTTGGTTTTGAATACATGATGACGGCGAGACTATCTAATGCGGTAAAGTCTGAACTGTCATCCTAATTTGGGGATGATTCCTGGTGTGTGGGAACACAGAGTGCAGACTAAAAGTCTAAGCCGCTGGCCTAACTGGGACATGTTCTCTGCTCTACTGCCACGTGGATGGGAGTTATTTGTAAATATAACCAATCTGTTGCATTCATCCCGCATAGCTGATCAAATGTTGTGTGTGACAGTGTACAGTCATGAGAGAGTTGAGGCGAAAAGAGGTCCTTATTGTACTGCATCCTCAAGATAAACGCATATCGACACTGAAGTAAATAAAGTAATCATTGTTGTCTCTGGGTTTCATAGTTGTTGTGTCGTCAGGCTAATTAGCTGTTGTGTCTGGCTAATCACATTTACATTTCAGTAATTTACCAGACACTTTTATCCGAAGCGACTTAGGCTACATTTGCCAAGTTATTGGTTTAGTGATTATGCAACTACTAATTTCACCCCATGTGACCCCATGTGAAATGAGTTGACCGATGTTTATGAGATGGGAGGATTTCCCAGAATGCCATACCTTGTTACCCAGCAACATCAGGACCACATCCTGCTGGGCGTACTCATGGATCTCTGTCAGCCAGGCCTGAGAACAGAGGAGGGAGACGAATAAAGCCCAATCCGTACCAGTTAACATTCAGCCAAGTGCTTCTGACCTCCCCTGACCGCTCTCTGGACAGTGTCAGGAGGGACTGGAGGTTGAAAGAAGATGTGGTGATGTAGTATACAGAGACGGAGAGAGATGGAATGAGCAAGTGAAAGAGACAGATAATGCGAGAGAGAATGAGTGAGAGAGAATGAGAGAGAGAGAGAGAGAGAGAGTCAACAAATAGTAAAGCATCAGCAGCCTAATAAAGAGCTCTCCTGCAGCCTTGGAGAGGGAGATCATAAGGCTTTATGACTGACGCAGAGACAGCCTGCACAATCATCACCCGGCAACGGTTGGCCTCCATCACCGTGAACAATATCAGTACAAACAAAACAACACTCCTGGCCTCAGGCCACCCAACAGTAGCCTAGCTTTGAACTCTTCCATATAGATAGATAGATAGATAGATAGATAGATAGATAGATAGATACAGTAGATAGAAATATAGATAGATAGATAGATAGATACTTTATTTATCCCAGAGGGAAAATTGTTCACTCTATCCATCCGCTGTTAATGAACAGTTTGAAAAAAAAAAAAAAAACTGTTTGAAACTGACAGAGGCATAGATCGCACCCCTTCTGCCAAAACAATACCCCTCACCTGAGCAGTCCAGGAATAATACCATTACGAACCTTAATTGAACCCCACTTGAAATACTCCACATTGGTTTTCTGACTGACTAGTAATCAATCGTCTCTGTTATGTGAGTCCAGAGCCGTTTCTGAATCTGTTGTAATTACATCTACTGATGACCTGATGACGTTAATGATTTAACCCCCGTTAGGCTCAGTCAGGATGGGTCGATGCCTGCTGAGAGAGAGAGAGAAAGTACAGAGTGAGATGGAGTGTATAATGAGGGACACACACACACACACACGCTCAAAGGAAACCCCCTGCGCAGGCACCTTTCAGAGGGCACATCAGCTCCTAATGGCACATCTGAACGTGTGGCAGAGGTCAGTCACCAACCAAACACAGTCCAGCGCCCCTTGCCATCAATCAATCAATCAATCAATCAATCAATCAATCAATCAATCAATCAATCAATCAATCAATCAAAGCTTTATTTGTATAGCGCATTTCATACCCAGAGGCAACACAATGCGCTTTACAGAGAACAAGGGAGGTGGGCATACGACTCTCACCCATCGCAGTCATCCAGCCCCTCTCTGGCCTTCCTGCCACCAGACAGACCGATGAGTGAACCCTCTGATTAACATTGCACGGCCATTCTCACACACATATGGAACAGCTGCCTTCCTAAGGGGATCTTATTTAATTTCAAAAGAACACATGTCCACCAGTTGAAATATTGGAAGTCAAAGGATGAAAGCATGGATTGCTCCTTTAAGGAAATGCAATGCCATTTCTTGTCGGGTATGGGTGTATGGAATCTTCCATAGCCCCGGAATAAACTTCTAAAAAGCTCCCTACTACAAAACGCCAGCAGCAGATTTAACGTCCAGTCTATTCTCTGCCATTTCAATAGCAATAAGATATTCCAGCCTTAAGAAACCCTGTGCTACCACCAGACCAGCATTCCGAAATCATCTCTTGCAGCCTCAGTTCATGGTAAACGGATGCACTTATATAACACTTTTATCCAAAGCGCTTTACAATGGCCTCTCATTCACCCATTCACACACCAATGGCGGCAGCTGCCATGCAAGGTGCTAGCCTGCTCATTGGGAACAATTTGGGATTCAGTGTCTTGCCCAAGGAAGGACACTTCGACATATGGACAGGAGGAGGCGGGATTCGAACCGGCGACCCTACGATCATTGGACGACCCGCTCTACTGTACCTCCTGAGCTACAGTCACCCCAGTGGCTGCTGCAATGGCTGATAGGCAGAAGTTAATTCCACATAAAGGCCAGCATTACTCACGTGAGCGTTGTGGAAGATGACACCGGGGAAAATAGAGCTTTGATGGGCTGTTTTACATGCAGATCAGCTCCAACCTGGTTCAAACGCCTGTATGCACGTCTGTGGTGTTATCGGGAGCATGCACTACAACCAGTCTCAACCACATGCCTAGCTCTGGCCTCCTATTGTGTGTTGTTTGATGGCCGCTGTTAAAGGTTTTATGCCCCCCCGCCCCCCCAACCAAACCCTGAATACTAGTCGTATTTCCATTAACGTGCCCACCGACGCGATGCTAAGCTCCCACAGCTATTTTTTTAACAGACAGAGATGATGGAGTTCTGTTCTGTCCAGGCTGCCGCGTTCTTCATTACCACACCACAGAATGGTTTGTCTTTTAATGGCGTTTGTGCGTGTTTTATTTGTGTACTTACCTCTGTATGTGTCCCTGTGGTGTGTGTGTGTGTGTGTGTGTGTGTGTGTGAAAACCAAGTGTGTGAGGACAGAACCTTATGTACTGCGCTGCCTGTCTCCCAAACGTCCTGTGAGACAGGCGCTTAGGACATCTCAGCCTCAGACAGAACATTTTAGCCTCTAAGAATCAGATAAATCCGATTAGCTATTTAAACGCTTGGAAGTAATCAAGTCCAGGATGTGCAGTGATAAGAGAAAACAGACTCTAGTTCTCCAAGCAGCAGCTCATCAAGCCGCAGAGACGTTCCGGTGCCTTCGGACATCATTGGTCCGACACCGATCTAGTGAAAAACAATTCAGCCCAATGGACACTGTCTTTAAATAAACACACAAACACACACACACACACACACACACACACACACACACACACACACACACACACACACACACGCACACACACACACGTCCACCCACATACATGCACTGTCCAACTGTCCTTTCGAATATTGACTTCTGAGATATATGACATTCAACACAATACATAAGTGATCTGTTTTGAGCAACTGACATATTTCCCATTGAGGGTTGTGATATTGATCTATTTTTGTCACTATCAGGTGATATTTGACTCACACAGCCCATCCACACAAAGTCATCATACTGACAACAGAGCAAAATAAATAAATAAATAAATAAATAAATAAATAAATAAATAAATAAATAAATAAATAAATAAATAAATAAATAAATAAATAAAATAGCTACAGTAGTTTACCTTGAAGTAAGAAATATAGCAACTAACCTGGAAACACTGAAAATGTATTGTGGTTCTCCAATCTGGTAACCCTGAACTTGGGGACCTTCATGAGTCGTGACATATATTCGACTAGTTTACTGAGAGAAACTCCATCCCAGGGAGAAGTTTGTCAGTCATGTCTCTCCACCCGGCCTGCCATTAAGACTGTTAATGAACCATAACCAGTGATTACACACTGTTGAGCAGTTTAAAGGCCCCGATGCCTCATGGATAATTTAACCGGCACCATCATCCCGGGGATAAAAAACAGCGTTTTTTACAGAGGGGGGTGAAGATGAAAGATCAGTAAGATCTCACAAGACTAGCGCAGACGGAAAAAAAACAAACCTAAAAATAATACTGAAACTAATAAAAACGAAACTAAAACTAAACATTTTCCAAAAATACAAAACTAAACTAAACCAGCATCCTGCTTTAAAAACAAATTAAAACAAAACTAAACTTCAAAACAAAAAGTTAAAACGATATAAAAATAAAAACTAATGAAAAAAAGCAAAACTATAATAACCTTGGACTGGCTAAGCAGCTCACCCACACAGGGTCACAGAACATCATTTTATTGGCTGTAAATAAAAGAGGTGATAGGGTCTAATAAGGTATTGAGACAGCTCACATGCACATGCAGAAAGAGGATAAAGTCAGAAGGGCAGCAGTTTTAAAGGGCAGCTAAAGACACACTTAGCATTTGAGTGCTAGGCCGTCTCTATCTGCCACACTCTCTCCTTTCGGCTTGCCTGTTTTCCCCTGACACTGACCTCTTATGTCACTATGTTTACGTGCACTCTTTTTCTTTATTGTATACAGTGCACTCTGAGCACTCGTGCTACGAAGGGTGCTATATAAATACAATTTTACTTACTTACTTAGAAGGGAGGCTGAGTGGAAAACAGAGGAAGTAGAGAGGGAGAAAGAGAAAGAGAGAGAGAGGAGAATAGACAGGGATAGCTACTAAGAGAACGGGGTAGAGAGAGAGGAGAGAGAGAGAGGAGAAAAGACAGGGATAGCTACTAAGAGAATGTGTAGAGGGAGAGGAGAGAGAGAGAGGAGAATAGACAGGGATAGCTACTAAGAGAACGGGTAGAGGGAGAGGAGAGAGAGAGAGAGAGAGGAGAATAGACAGGGATAGCTACTAAGAGAACGGGGTAGAGGCAGAGGAGAGATAGATGAGGAGAAAGACATTTTAATTAACCTTTTATCTATCAGTCCCTGGATGTGTGTGTGTGTGTGTGTGTGTGTGTGTGAGATGAAAGAGCTCACATTGATGGGAGCAGTGTGATTACCAGGCCATTATGGAGGAACTGGGGAGCATGCTACATGCTGAATGCTACATAAACACAGACGCTATAGTATGTCCCTAGCTCCATGATAGCTCGCCACTAAGCTTGTTCTACATTAGGCCCTACAGAGCTTTTAGACTGGCTAGACTGAGTGAGGGGAATGCCTAGACGTGATCAGACTCTCATCTATCTCTCCTTCTCTCTCCTTTTCTCTCTCTCTCTCGTTCTCTCCCATTTTCTCTTGCTCTTCCTCTTTTGTACCTCGTCTTTCCGTCATACTGTACATAGTTTTAAACTTTTGCTGGAAAAACACGAATGACATTTATTTCTCATTACATTCAACAACTGTCAAGTCTAAATCTGTCCTTTGGGCGTCTCTCCTTTCTCTCTCTCTCTCCCTCTGCTGCCTATCTCTCTATCTCTCTCCTAGTATGTTTTTTTGCTCTATCTTCCACAGTGTTGACATCAATCCATTTTCATGGCAGCTTTAGTGCTGCACATCCTTTATGTCCAATTACAAGCTGTCTTATCAGTCTGCCGGAGACCAGAGATTTCTCTTCTTTCTCTTCTTAACTGACACTGTAAATAATTGAAGGGTGGAAGTTGCGGTCCTGGTCTCTGCTGCTCTTCTGATATAAATTGACAAACAGCCTTTGCTGCAGATGGAGAATACAGATTCCCTGCATGATGAAACATACAGAAACCAAACATTGTTTAAGACTTGAAAAGAAGTGGCCAAATATTTGACGGTTTGTCTGTGCTCCTGCTGCTGCTGGTTTACTGAGGAGAGGAGTGCAGTGGTCATTTGCAATTTTCTTGATTTATTAATTAATGATTTGATGGATATTAACTGGTACAGATTTCAATTAATACAGAATGTACAAGATGCTTGGGACTTTCGGCGCACGGAATTCACTGATGTGGACAAACATGCTCCTTTCAAAACTGTTAAGGTCAAGGGTAAACATCTCCCAAGGATCAGCTCGTGTGTGTGTTGTTTGCGTGTCAGCAACTTATTAGTCTCTTTGGACAGAGGGACAGAGCATGGTCAACATTCTGCCAGACAAGTGATAGTGCTGATTGGGAAGTACACAAGCAGCTGAGAAATATGAGCAAGACGAAAAACCTCTAATGCAAGTCTAACAACACGTAACTCAGGAGGTAAGGCGGCCGGCTGGGGATCGAAAGGTTCCAGGTTCGATCCCAGCTTCCGGAGTGTTCCGAAGTGTCCTTGAGCAAGACACCGAGCTCCAAAACCGCTCACGTGCGGCATGGTGGCACAGTACCTAGAACTGTCGCCTCACAGCAAGAGGGTCTCCGGGCCTTTCTGTGCGGAGTTTGCATGTTCTCCCCGTGTTCACAAGGGTTTCCCCCATAAAAGAAACCAATATGAAAGCATGCAGAGGAACAGATCGCTAACGCTGTCCGTTCCCAGCGAAGACGGACAGGAGCACTTGGTTGACCCCCGGGCGCGTCCCCCACACGCTGCCTACTGTCTGCTCCCGACTGCCCTTGGGGGAAGGACGACAGGATGGGTTAAGTGCAGAGAAAAATTTCATTGGTGGACACCTCTGTCATTTTGTGTGTGTGCCTCATCACCGTGTGTTGTGCAAAATCCATCGTATGACAATAAAAGTTTGTCTCACTCATTTTTAAGAACCCCAAGCAATTCTGGAACAAAATCAAATCAATTATTAATACTTCTGATAAACACTCTATCAATCAAATAAGAGTTGCCGATACTCTTTATATATTGCCCAAGCATTCAATCAGCATTTCCCCTCTGTATGTTCTGCCTCATTACCTGACTCTTACCTGTCTACTGGCTCTACTAGTAGTGTTACACGTTGCCACAGTTCTTTTGCTTTTAGGAAAATTTTATCTACTGAGGTTCTGAATGCCAGTGATGAATTAAATGTGAACAGTGGTGCTGGACTTGATGGTATAGAAAATAGCTATATTAAACTAGCATCCAATATTCTTATGTAAGTCTTTCAGACTTATTCAATGTCTCTTTATCCACAAGTGAGTTGCCAGCTATCTGGAAATGTGCACGTATTACCCCACTCCACAAAGGATGTACTTGGTACATGCTGGTGATGTACTTGACTGTAATAATTATAGACTTATATCGACGGTTTCCTATTGTAACCCTAGATCATGTCCGACGCTGACTCGCTCTGGCAGCTCTACCCAGCACAGACGATGCCACACGACATGGGCAAAAGATAATACCGGACATAAGGAGACGGTGACGACCAAGTGACAACCAGTGTGCCCGAACAGCCCCAGGCAGAGGGCGACCCGCAGTCTCGTAAGACTTGGAGATGCCCTCACAAATCCACTGGGAAAGACGCTGTTTAGACAGCGGTGAACCTACCTTCCCAGGGCCGTGACAAACCATCAACTGGTCCAGACTGCAGCCGCGCGCTCAACATAACAAGTCGGCGCCCGCACAGGACACAATAAGTACTAGCGAGTCTCTTCCTCAGGAGGATAGAAGGCGCTCAACTCCAAGTCCTGAGCGCTGAACGCACTCCGGACAACTTTGGAGATGAAAGATACCCATCAACCGTGATGAGAAAGCCTTGTCAGTGCTCTCAAATCATTCTTGTCGCAGCGTAGCTTGGCGTTAATACCTCCCCTCTCAAGTTTTGCCGTTAATAGATCCCCCTACGCTAAAGCAAATATATTAGAATCAAGTTGAATCAAGCTGACCATGTCCCCATATGGAAAGATGTCACATACTGTAAGTTGGCACCTCGCCTGAGTGCAGTCTAGTTCTTATCCTTTCTATGAATCCACCCCTGGACAACTCTCCAATACCCCACGATGCACCTGGCATGGTAATGCTCTATTATTCTGAGAACAGGAAATGAGACGTTGACATGGTGCATTCTGGCCCAACCCTGGAGACGGGAAGTGAAGGCTGGTTAGGACACCAGGAGCTGGTCAGACCCCAGAAAGAGAGAGAGAGAGAGAGAGAGAGAGAGAGAGACAGAGAGAGAGAGAGAGAGTGAGAGAGAGGGTCTGTTGGAGGTTGAGGAGATGCTGAATCTGTGTGTGTGTATGTGTGTGTGTTGTTTGTGAGTGTGTGTGTTGTTTGTTTGTGAGTGTGTTGTGTGTGTGTTGTTTGTGAGTGTGTGCTGTTTATTTGTGAGTGTGTGTGTGTGTGTTTGTGTGTGTGTTGTTTGTGAGCATGTGTGTGTGTGTGTGTGTGTGTCATACACCATGCGATTGTTTATTGTTGAATACGTGAGGGAGAGTGAGAAGAGAGTGAGACAGTTGCATTCTCTCAGCTGATGTCATGTTTTTGGAGAGAGACAGGGGAGGGTTGGGTGAGAGAGAGAGAGAGAGAGAGAGAGAGAGAGAGAGGAGGAGCACAGACTGAAGGTTAGACAGACAGGTGGCTGCTGCTCTGTTGTTTCCAGCTGACAGTGCTGTGACAGTTGGTGCTACGTGAGGGTACTGTCGACACCATGTTTGTTTGGTTCCTTTTGCTAGATCGGGCAACGACCTGCCCCCTCAACGTCCCCTTGTCTGACGGTGATGGACATGTGTGTGTGTTTGTGTCGGGGTGGGGAGGGGGGGAGGGGGAAGGGGTGCTCAGAGGTGAATCTGTTGTAGGTCACGTTGATGCCACCACAACGTGTTCACAATTATACAACGTTAAATGTCCAAGGAGTAGATTCACCTCTGAGCACACACACACACACACACACACACACACACACACACACACACACACACACACACACACACACACACACACACACATCTCCGCAGAGTTCGAGAAAGGCAACTGAGCTCGATGGTTTTCTCAGTTTATTTAATTATCGTGAATAACCTTTCAATATTGTGATCGACCCAGATGCCGTACCCAGGTCGAAACGTCCTCTCTTAAGCACTAATCAATCCGCTCTGCAGGTATACTGATATCAGAGCACTACTCTTCTCTTCTTTCTCATCAAACTAATTTGACAGGGAAACGTTTGAAAGTCACCCCGCTCTCTGCCAGAACCGTTGTCACGTTGTTGTCTGACTTTTCTGAAGTTTTGATGTAACAAGTGGAGTCCTACTCACCCCCATCATTAAAATAAGGGTAAAAATGAACACGCGGGGAAACGAGGTGCCCTAACGCCATTATAGCCTAATATTAATTGTGGGCTGAATCCACACATCTCCCATTCCCCTGTTATTCTGCCTACCTATTCCATGTAGGAAAACTTTATGTACCATTCATTTTCAATGTGTATGTAATGTGCTAAACAAATTAAATAGCCTTGCTCGCATTGCCCATTGCAAATATGAAACATCTGTGACATACAGGCCTATTGTGGTTCCCCCACAAAAGTGTCATTACGCACACAGCAGAATGTCTGAAAACATCAACTGACTGATGCAAATAATGACCAATAACCCGGATAAAAATCGGAAAAATAAGACAATGAAAACATAAAATGAAATCATATAACATCACATGACGCCGTGACCCCAACAAACATAATGGGGAAAATAGATATGCAAGGACAGCAGGAGTTGCAGCCGTGCCCACCAAATATGAACAGCTCACCGATGCACGGGACAATGCGAGACCCTGTGACAGGTAGGCTAGAAATAATATGCCACCAAGGACACATTCAAGATGGCACAACTGCATGTATAAGCAACAAAAAATGTCCCAGCTGACAGAGCATGAATACATGACCAACCTGTGTGTGTGTGATGACAGACCACAGGTGTATCCAAGTGGCAGTCACATCCAATTACGCACAGCTGTTGGTTAATGCAGACTACGGTAGGCTATATAATGATCCGGGGGTAGTTGCACACATTTGATGGGGATGAACTACTGTATCTCATACTGTATGTGCATGCAGATGTGGGATTGTTGCAGAATAATTATGGTCATGATGATAAACTTTATTTATTTCAGACATGGACTGCACCTCAAATTGCTTTATATATTGAGCATACTGTACAGCAAGTGGTAAAGTAGGAGACAGTAGGCCTACATCAAATAGCGAGAAAAACTACAGAGCAGCATAAAAGGATTCAATTCTGATTAGAGGGAAATACGGTAGAACACTTAAAACACATGGAACCATATTACATACTGTAGAGGAAATATTTTCATGTTTTCCCTAATTTTAAACACTAAAGGGATCGGGGTGCATGAAAGAAGGGAAAAGGGGGAAAACACAATAAGGATGAACAATGCGCACTGTATTAATATCTCCTTGCTTAGTGTAACATTTATTTGCCTGTCACGGCTGCATTTGTGAGCGTTTGGTCGCTAAGAAGGGTGTTAAGACCCTTCTTACAACTCCTTCTTAGCGAAGGATCATCTTAGGCTAAGAAGCAATCTGGTAAACCTGTTTGCTTCTTAAGGAGGCCTAAGAAGGATCTTAAGAAGCACTTAGCGCTAAGTTCTTCTTAAATTAATCTGGGAAACACAGCCATTATTTGTGATGGCAAATAAAAGCAAGAAGTGGACTTATATGTGGGCCTGAAGCCAGTCAAACTATAGCCTACAGAGAACCACGTGAAAGACACTGGTGAGTGTATGGTCGGAACAATGGGACGTTGGAGCAATGGGCTTTGGCTTTTCGGAATAACAGGCTATTGGACAAAAATAATGGTGTGTCGGAACAATGGGCACGTGTACACAGGTCCAGGCCTCGGTTCCGGTCGGAGTAACAGGAAGAGGGTCATCAAGTAAAACATTTGGTCTTGCCTGGGTGATATTCATCCTCAAGTCAGTTATCTTATCTCTAAATATGCTACAAATTGCTCACACTTGGAAGTAGAGAAGATGTTGACAGGTCTGTAGGGGGCAGGGTTTATAAGGTTGTCAATTGTTGAAAAAAGCACCCTGGAATTGGTATGATTTGGGGAGATCAATTTCGAGAAGTGATCTCTCCTAGCATTTCTTATAGCCTTATTAAAGGCATAGAGATGTTCTTTAAGGATATCATGGTGAACCTGCAGCTTTGTCTTCCTCCATGTGCGCTCAGCTTGTCTACATGTTCTCATTTCAGTTGATTTATCTAATTTCTCCATGGAGCTTTTTGTTTGGCTGTGACCTTTTTCAATTCCATAGGTGCTACAGAGTCAAGGGCAGCGCTCAATTTGGCATTAAAAGTGGTCACTAGGTCATTAACATGTGAAAGCCTCACTTCAGGGGTTGTTACACTATTTGTGCTCATCATTATTATGGAGTTATCATTACTACGAAGTTTCTTAACCAAGCGTTGTGTGTTAATCTGATCTTTGGGTGTCAATGCTGTACAACAACAACAAAAAAGATCAGAAACGGCAAGGTCAATGATAAGATACAACAGTCGTAAGACCCTTTTGAGATCACAAGATGAAGGGTGAGGCCTCTGTTGTGAGTGGGTCCAGTAACGTGCTGACTAAAGTCCATGGAGTTCAAGAGGTTGATAAAGTCCCTGACCGTCGAATCACCCTCATTATCAACATGCAGATTAAAATCACCTGTGATGATTATCTTATCATAGTTTGTGTGGATAATGGACAGGAGTTCAGAAAAATCTGCTAAAAAAGTTGGACTAAAATCATCAAAGGAAATGCTTCTGCAGCTCAAAACATCCATAGCTGGTGGCTGTCCCTCCTCCTTTTTTTCCACTTCTAGTAGACTGAAAGAAACTATAGTTCGGAGGAGAGGCTTCAATAAGGGCAGCTGACCCATTTTAATTTAGCCAGGTTTCAGTTAAATGGTAAATGGACTGCACTTATGTAGCGCTTTTCCACCTTAGCGGCACTCAAAGCGCTTTATAATGGCCTCTCATTCACCCATTCACACACCAATGGCGGCAGCTGCCATGCAAGGCGCTAACCTGCTCATTGGGAGCAATTTGGAGTTAGGTGTCTTGCTCAAGGACACTTCGACATGTGGACAGTCGGAGCTGGGATTCGAACCGCTGACCCTTCGATCATTGAACTACCCACTCTACCAACTGAGCTACAGCCGCCCCACGGACTATGTTAAAAACATAGTCTAATTTACGTTCACATATAAGTTCGTTGATGAGAAGCGTTTTCCCAGCTTCAGCTGATATTCAGAATTGCCATTGATATATTCTCTGGATGGAGGGGCTGACTCGAGCTACACTTTGGCACAGAAATCAAATTCCACTCCATTTAGTCTGTGACTGTCTCTGTAGGATCTTGTAAAAGCAAGGCATTGTGTAATCGTGTTTATAGGCCTACCACTAGAGACACTAGGATCTCTAAAAACTGACCGATCAGAGGTAGTTACTATGTTGAAAATCCCGCCAAATACACTTGTGTACACTGTGTCAATAGGGTCGGGACCTAGGGGAGATGGTTCGGTAGAAATTTCAACACGATGACAGCGGCTGAGGGAAGAAGCCATGTTCTCAGAGAGCAGCCAGTTTGGGTAGAGACCATCACGTTTCAGAATGTGCAAGCAGAGCAGTGAAGGGGTTTTGACTGAGCAAGGATCTAAACCGACAGCCTGGCTTTTTTCTCTTTAAGGGATGGAGATATGCCAATGACACAGATCAGTAAGGAGGATAATAGTTCTCCGAGGCAGCCTCGCGTCTCTCCGAGTCTCAGCTTTACGTGCCAAAAAAGCCTGGTCTTTCCCAACAAATCCGCTGTGACTTCTAGCAAGGCTAAAGAGTAAAGAAGAATTGATTTTGGTAATTGCCTCGGGTATTTTCTGAAGTGTTGAAGTGAAGCTTGTCAGAGCAGAGGAGGGATTGTGGGGATTGTGGTCTTAGACACACCGTTGACTGAGCCAAAATGCTTTGGAACTGAAGCAAGTCAGTGTAGCAACAATTGCAACACACCCCAGAGGGGCTGATTAACCCCAAGGTCTGCTCTCTGGCTCCTAACATCTTATTGAGGATTAAGAGTGCCAGGGTACAGCTCAGAACAGACTTTAAGGACAGTTTTGGAATTGAGCATTATAAGCCATGTTATCAGGTTATTTACAATCTCATACAACGGCCGATATAAGTTTCGTCAAAACTTGACAAAACTTTGATACATGACAAACATGACAAAACTTTGATATCTGCCGTTGTATATGATCGTAAATAACCTTTTAACATGGCTTATAATGCTGAATTCCGAACCTGTCCTTTAACATGGGAGCCAGAGGAGGGAGAGAGAGAGAGAGAGAGAGAAAGAGAGAGAGAGAGAGAGAGAAAAGAGAAATATGTATAGGTAAAAGGGAAGAAGATATTTGGCTTAGATATGTTCTACTTTCTCCTATCCTCCTTCAAATCTCTGAGATGCTACGAGAATATCACAGTCTAATCTGACACCGCTGTCCACATACGTCCTTAACGTTAGCACAACACATAAAGCCTGGCCATCACTCTGTCTCTAGAAAGCTGGAGGCCACGTTGGCCATCAGGAGGTGTCAAATTATGATTAGTGTGAATCATTTTGAATTAGCATAACAGGACGCACACAGTACACATTTGTGACCATGGCGTGATCGGTTATAATGCGGTCCTCACACACGTGTCAACGCCTCTGCGGGCTTACGTTCTCTCCGTGGGCGGTGGGCCCTAATTGAAGCAGGCGTGAAGTAGAAAGGCATTTGGTAGGTGGCAGCGGGATGAGAGGAGTTTGGAGGCTTACATGTATTGTGTGCTACACCCACTGACACATTATTATTATGGTTCTAATGTTTCAGCTCACAAGGACCCCCGTCACCATGGCAGTCACTGCCACAGTAAATTGACTTCTACAAATCGCAAATGCATGAATATAAAAATTGGATATTAATACTTGAAAGTTTTCACATTCCCTTAGATCCTAGTAGGAGAGATGGATGGAACAGGTCAAAATAATCAAATATCATGCAATTCTCTGCATTCTTTAGAATCTGAGTTAGAGTGTAAGGTTCACAGTTTATTCAAATCAAATCAAATCAAACTTTATTTGTATAGTGCATTTCATACACAGAGGCAACACAATGCGCTTTACAGAGAGCAATGGGGAGGTGGGCCTTAGGTCCCACCCCTACAATAAATCAAATCAAATCAAATTTATTGCATATCGCATTTCATACACAGAGGCACACAATGCGCTTTACACCCCTTCTTACTTAGCAGCACGGTGGCACAGTACTTTGCACTGTCACCTCACAGCAAGAAGGTCCTGGGTTCAATTCCCTGGGTTCAATTCCCTGGGTTCGATTCCTTGGGTTCGATTTCCCTCAGGTGGGGTGTCTCCTTTCTGTGCGGAGTTTGCATGTGCTCCTCATGTTCGCAAGGGTTCCCGACCAATAATCCAATACGAAAACATGCAGAAGAAGAGATGCTATTCAGTCCTGTCCTTGACCAGGACTTGGGACTAAGCACTTGGACTTGGTCCCCAGGTGCCACTGACGAGACTGTCCACTGCTCCCTGGAGGAGGACAGCTTGGATGGGAAAATGCAGAGGACAAATACCACGTGTGTGTTGTGTTTTCGCTCACATGTGTACTTGTGTGTCACTTGCCGTGTGGCTGATTAAAGACCCCGCAACATCCTGCAATTCTAATATTAAAACTAAAACCCTATTAGAGGACGAGCACAATCCATAAAGTTAACATCATTGCCTCCGCGCCCGGCGACCATTTTCGGTCGCGTGTGTTCGTTATTTTGTTCATTTGTTTATCATGATTACACAAAAACAATCAGAGTGATTTTCACGAAACTCATTGGAGGAGTGTAGCATGGGCCAACTTAGAACCCATTAAATTTTGGAGTGGATCCGAATCACTGGGCAGATACACGAATGAAAAGAAAACAAGATTTGGCCACACTAGGACCATTTCCCTTCACTCCATCCTTACGTCTTCTGCCCAGTTTACTATACTGCCCAGTTTACTATACTTCCCAATTTACTATACTGCCCAATTTACTATACTTCCCAATTTACTATACTTCCCAATTTACTATACTGCCCAGTTTACTATACTGCCCAGTTTACAATACTGCCTAGTTTACTATACTGCCCAGTTTACTATACTGCCCAGTTTACTATACTGCCCAATTTACTATACTGCCCAGTTTACTATACTGCCCAGTTTACTATACTGCCCAGTTTACTATACTGCCCAGTTTACTATACTGCCCAGTGGCCGAGTGTCCACTATGACCAGTGTCGTGTATGACAGGCATGTGAGGAAAATCACACTTTATTTATATAGCATTATTTAATGCACAGAGGCAATATAATATTCTTCACACCAAGGAGGGGGGGGATGCATGCAGTATATACTACTGTAACACTGACACTCAAGGTCAAAGTAACGGTCATTTTACTTTTCCAACAGAATCTACCTCTCATTGGTTGATTCTGGAGCCATGGTACATGACGTAGTGGAGACGGATGATTCACTCACCACTGACTTGAGACCTTGATGTACAGTAAACGTGGTTTGTATTAAGGGGTTTTAAGTTCTTTCGAGGAGGAGTGTTTGAGTGTGTGCACAGTGAACAGGCACTGTAGAGAGTGAATGCCCTTTGAGCATCCACAAAACCTTTAGAAAACAGTTATTGCTACTTCAGAGTTGTAGCTTGCTAAGTTTGACAAGCACTTTCAGTGGGGGAGTTTGAGACGCGGGGAACAGTATCATCTTAAAATCAATGGCTGTCAAAACTACAGCAGGTTGACACCCAACATGACCAACAGGTACACTCCAGTGCTGAACAAGCAGCTACTGATGTGGGAGAAAGCTTGGCTATGTATTGAAAGCCATTCTCATGCCTTGAGTGCGAAAACCTTCATTCCCTTTGTATGTTGGACAAAAGAGTCAGTCAACACAGATACTGTATGTTCTGTAAAGGTGTCGGTAAAGAACCTGGACTACAGAGCTATTCACTTTCAGACTAATCACCCTCACAAGCTATCAGGGATCACAATAACAGACAGCTTAAAGGAGTAGTAAAGGGAAAATGCATGTTTAGCCCTGTTTTAGGGTTACTTGTGATCATATACATTGATTCAGATCAAAATGTTGACAAAGCTAGCATTTTCGAGAAAGTTGATAATTGCTCTACCACCGTTTTGGTCATACAAAAACAAAGCTACAAAAAAGAGCTATTTCTCAGCAGCAAATTGAGAGACGTTGAACCTCCAGCCTTGGAGCGGTGCAACCTCCACAACGAACAAGACTTTTATATTTGTTATCTACCCAAACCCAAGCCCTCTAGGCGCCGCCTACACAGTCACAGCCACAACTCCCTGACTCTGAGATCTCAGATTCTACAGAGAAAGACACAAGGCAGCCAGAGAGTATGAGGCGGAACACACATGTCAGCGCTCCATAATGGGTTCAGACAGGAGCCGGCAGTTCCATCTGAACCCATCAGAATCCATCTGCGTGAGCAGCGCAGGACCAAGACCAGCCTTGCACCCCTTAATGAGAGGCGAAAAGGAGGTCGGGATCAGATGAAGGCGCCCCGGGCAGAACATGACCAAGAGATCACAGAAATAACGTCTCTATTTTCATTTCACTTTGGGCTCACAGATAAATGAAAGATTAAAGGAGGGGAACAGAGTGAACCCTCCAAAACTACAGAACAGAACGGGTGGTCCCAGAAACAGCAGATTTGTTTGCTGCGCCAAGCAAAACATAGGATCAAAGCCAGCAAAATTGGATTTCTATGCATACTGTAAGTGTCTGATTGAGATGGAGAGGGCAATTTTCTGGAAGTAGACAGGGAAACAAGACGGATTGGTGTTTTTTTATTAAGTTTTAGCAGGGCCTCAGATATTCATAGCCTTTTCTGAGCTCAGATGAAGGAATGAGTGTGCCAAGTTTGCGATAGAATCAGAGGGCATTCGTCTTGACAGCTCCACACTCCACCATAGCATTCTTTCTCAGACCTGTGGGTATAACTTTATATATTTGTTTCTTACTCTGTTATTTTCTCAGACATGTGGGTCTTAGCCACTGCCACATCAATAAGGCTTGCGTCCCCCTCGGACTCTGCCCCCTCTGACTCTTTGAACATGACCGCTGACTGTACTCTACGGTACATAGGCTTGCACAGCACACACATCACAAAGGTACACACACTGTATACACTGTACTGTATGTGTGCACTGTATATAAAACACCGCACACACTATTGCCCCTACACTGTCTGCCTTTTATGCCATATATCCAGTAGTGTATGACAGAATGAAACAGAATCTAAGAACCAGCCACACGTTGAAGACTTGGAGGGAAATCAAACAGAAATGCCTTCTGGTCGGAGTGGTTAGATAAACACCTATATCCCATAATCCACATTTTACCCAGCCAGGATGTCTCAGGGATT
Source organism: Borostomias antarcticus (assembly GCF_949987555.1). NCBI lineage: Eukaryota > Metazoa > Chordata > Actinopteri > Stomiiformes > Stomiidae > Borostomias > Borostomias antarcticus. The sequence continues at coordinate 28,449,045 of NC_140238.1, read as the reverse complement.
TAGGGAATGGCATGAGAAGGGGATTTTCAGAGTAGCGCAACTTTTTATGGTCCTATTCTTAAAACGTTTCCAGACCTACTGTTCAAAAGGAATTTGGTCTAGACAGTAAAAATGCATTTACTGCAGGTGAAGCAATATATGGCAAAGAATGGTATTTCACAAGAAATGGCTGAGCCCATGGAGCCTATAGAAGAGTTATACAGACGGTAGGGTTTCCACATTCTATCAGATAGTACTTGAAATGGAAAGAGTTCGTTTTGATAGCCTTTGAGCCTTATGAGAGGCTGACCTGACCTGTACTACAAACAGGATTACGGGGTTAGCGCGATAACTTCAGGTATAAGCCTGGTTTATCCGTATCACAAAGGTGGATCACTTTTCACCGTGCTATATCGCCATGGTAGCTTATGCTGTTGAGCTAACCTGCTCCGGGGCAGGTTAAGTTCCAGATTATGGCTTGAAACGTAAGAAGCACTGCCCGCTGACAGATCAATTCACTTTGAAAATGTCATATGAACGTTAAGATTCTATATGGAACATCAGTGTGTGAATTCAAAATAATCTGCAGTGCGCGAACAGTGAGAGGTTATTTTAAGAACACTTTTTACAAACCGACAAAACCCTCTTTGGCTTTCCCCGATATCATATGAAAAATTGCAGAATGGCAGCTGCTTGAACCATATTTTGCCTTGTGCATTTACAGTCCCGTAGACTGTAGGCTATGCACTGGCTTGCGTTTTATTAGCCTACCTGCAGTTTCGTGTAGGCTGTGGGTGATGAGGAGAACCAAGTAAAAACATTTTTAATTCAATTTTCAAGTCTTAAATGTTGATTTATTAGACTACCCGTTCCTAGGAACAAAGATAAGTACGTTATAACTTATAGGCCTACTGAAATAGGCCGCTTTTTCCCTGTAGCTTATAGCCTACTTCTCCACCTCGAGCTTCACTTTTTCCATCTTAATAGCCTATTTTATCTCGAGTTTGTTCGTCTTGTATAGAGACATTGCATTGTCTACTCCAACCTGAAACTATTAAAAACTATAGCCTACATTTGCTTTATTTAAAGCACAATGAGATACCTTTTTATAGTTAAATATTCACCTTTACATGCTATTAGTTTATGAATTGGCCTTAGCACGACCCCACAAATCGTTTTTGTGACATGAGACTGCATGAGACCCTGTGAATTTATTATTTTAGAATTTCGGTGTACTGGCTAGTACACTGGCGGGAAATATTGTGGTGGAAGCGGAAGTGATGCATTTTGCGTGTCACAATATCAGGAAGACAACAAACACTTTGTTTTGTTTATCTACATGCACATAAAACAAAGAAGACCGATATTTACCTGCATTGAAGCCATCCTTCCAGAAAGTCCATCAAAGTAGCTACAATCTTCCAATCCAGTCTGCTCCACGCACGTTTGTTATCATATTTTACCCATCATTACAACGAGTGAGGTGGGAATTGTGGGAAGTGTGGTTCTTAAAACACAGTGCTGATTTAGCACAACCAGAGGGG
>NC_140238.1:28435022-28442522 GCF_949987555.1 Borostomias antarcticus | reverse complement strand
ATACTCAGAGTATAATGAACAATGTCAATGTCAATGTCATTTTATTTGTATAGCACCTTTCATACAAATCAATGTAGCACATAGTGCTTTACATAAAAGGAGACGGATAAAAACAGAAATCATACAAACACAGTGAAAAAAGATTTAAGATGAAAGTAAAATAAAAAAATAAAATATAGTGTAAAATAGAATAAAAACTATAAAACAGAATGCAAATTAAGAGCACTGAGATATTAAAGCAAGTAAAACTACATGGTAACAGCAATGTTAAAAAGGTGTGTTTTAATGACCAGTCTCAGACATTCTCAGGTTCTTTGGCAGGGTGTTCCAAAGGCTGGGGGCATACGAACTAAAAGTAGCCTCCCCATGCCTCTTAGTCCTGGCTCTAGAATCACATTGGGCATGAATGATTTGGTATTACACATGGCTAACCAGCTAGTGCCTGAATATAATGTTGTTATGAAAAATGCAATAATGTCCTGGTAGAGTCTGGGAAAGAAAGTCTCTCACTCTGACCATGTCTGATATCACCAATGAGTCTCTCACTATGACCATGTCTGATATCACCAAAGAGTCTCTCACTATGACCATGTCTGATATCACCAATGAGTCTCTCACTCTGACCATGTCTGATATCACCAATGAGTCTCTCACTATGACCATGTCTGATATCACCAAAGAGTCTCTCACTCTGACCATGTCTGATATCACCAAAGAGTCTTTCACTCTGACCATGTCTGATATCACCAAAGAGTCTCTCACTCTGACCATGTCTGATATCACCAACGAGTCTCTCACTGTGACCATGTCTGATATCACCAAAGAGTCTCTCACTCTGACCATGTCTGATATCACCAATGAGTCTCTCACTGTGACCATGTCTGATATCACCAATGAGTCTCTCACTGTGACCATGTCTGATATCACCAAAGAGTCTCTCACTCTGACCATGTCTGATATCACCAATAAGTCTCCTCCTCACCTCCCCCTATTTCAGCTTCATCCTTCTGACTTCACTTCCTCTCACTCCATCACCCTGCCCATCTCTGACTTTCAACCTCTGTTCCACATTTCCCTCACTCGCTCACCTCCACAGCTAACCCGCGCTGCCGCACTCTGACACAAGTTCACAGATCATTAAACAAAAGGACAAGGACATAGTTAAGATTCTGTTCATGTGCCAGTGTAAAACCACCTTTTTTAGATACTATAGTTGAGACAGGAATATAAAAAGGAATTTTAACAAGCTATTCAATCAGACACTCTTTTGTGAGAAGCAAGACTTGCACATCCAGTGGCAGGGTGAACAGCAGTGACTTGACTAGCCAGTTAGCATGTAGCTACTGCATTGTAGGCTACGGTAAAAACTCTCAGAGAGGACTAATAAATCAATACAAAAAGACACAGCTTCCAATGCTTTCTGAGCCACTGAGTCAAACAGGCAATAAAGCAATAGAAATAGAAAATACACCTCATCCCTATTATCACAGAAATAAGACAAATTGGATTGAGTGTAAAATATCATCAATCACGCCACACAGGGAAAATGAATGCTTTCCTCGGGTGATTAATCACCTTCCTTCCTCAGCAGCAAGTTATCTCAGAGCTGTTTTCATACTGATCTGGGCATGCAAGACTGATACGTTACTTGTCCACCACCAACACACACATTATCCTGGCAGAAACAATCCATTATGTGGCCTATTTGGCTTGCTAAAGTCTAGTCAAATGCTTCTTTATGCAGGTGGCAGGCCTGTTCAACAGGAGAGGGGGAGGGGAGAATCATGAGGGGAGAATTATGGGGTTTTCATACATGGAGAATCCATTGCCATTTTCTGATTAAGAAACTTCTTGAAACTCATACATACTCAACAGTTGCCTGAACCTCGCCAGACTCTGCCTTGTTCAGTTATGCTGTATGGCACAAAACTGTTCTTGGAACACACCGTTTTTTATGAGGATGATGAGAGAGGGATGGAGAGAGGGAGGCTGATGGAGAGAGAGAGATGGAGATAGAGAGATGGAGAGAGGGAGGCTGATGGAGAGGGAGGCTGATGGAGAGAGAGGTATGGAGAGAGAGGGATAGAGAGAGGGATGGAGAGAGGGAGGCTGATGGAGAGAGAGGGATGGAGAGAGAGGGATGGAGAGAGGGAGGCTGGTGGAGAGGGAGGCTGATGGAGAGAGAAGGATGGAGAGAGGGAGGCTGATGGAGAGAGAGAGATGGAGAGAGGGAGGCTGATGGAGAGGGAGAGATGGAGAGAGGGAGGCTGATGGAGAGAAAGGGATGGAGAGAGAGGGATGGAGAGAGGGAGGCTGATGGAGAGAGAGGGATGGAGAGAGGGAGGCTGGTGAAGAGAGAGGGATGGAGAGAGAAAGGCTGATGTGAAGAGGGGGATGGAGAGTCTGTCAGACAGACGAGTGGACAGATGGACAGCCCCTGGCTGGCAGGTCAGGGAGTAAGGGTCACTAACAGACCGTTGGGAGGCAAGGACTGTACCACTCTCCCATCAACCCCCCCCCCCCTACACACACATACTTGCACATAATGAGGACAATTAACTACCCCTATCACTCTCCTTTTCTCTCACCCTCTCTCTGTTCATGTTCTCTTCCCACCATTTATTTATTTCAGATAAATCCACACAGGAGAGACAACAATTGCTCACTCCATCCCCAGAGAGAACCCCCCTCTCTGCCACTCACCTAATTGGCCAAATGGGCTCCATGGCAACAGTGTCTTTGATTATGCTCTATTTTCACAGTGTGAACTGACAGAAGCAGGCAGGGAGTGGTGTGGTGGGAATGTGGAGATGGTCCTACCCGGATGTTGTCAAAGGATGTTTTGTTGGTAACGTCGTACAGCAGCAGGAGAGCTGATTGGAAAGAGAGAGGGAGAGAGAGAAAGAAAGAAAGAGAGAGAGAGGGGGTAGGGAGAGAGAAACAGGAATGCAACATTAGTGGATTGCCAATTAATTCTCCAGTGAGAACTCCCTGACCTTTAATATAAAAGCACAATGTTTGTGCAAGTTATTCTAAGCTTAACTTTCAATTTGTCATTTTCGGTTTCTTGGACCTCTCGATCTCCAGTTAATTGAGTTCCTTGATATATTTAAAGGGAAGGTACATGAGAGCTGAGTAATTGCTCCCTCCAACTCCTACCTTGCAGGCCTCGTAAAGCTGGGCCTGCTTCTCCCAATCTGTCCTCACAGACACAACACCTGGCTCGTTACCTGCCCGTCTCACATGCTGAGTCACCTACATCAGCAGTCAAGTATTAAACTGACACCGCGATGCAGTCTCACAGTGCTGTCCCCCCCACCCTGCGCATTGAAAGCTGGATAACTTTGTGCTGGGTCAGAGAGAGAGGAGAGAGGGAGGAGAACAGAGCAGAGAGGAGCAGGGAGGAGAGAGGAACAGCTAAGAGAGAGGAGCAGGGAGGAGAAGCAGGGAAGTAGTTAGTAGCAGGGAGGAGCTAGTAGCAGGGAGGAGAGAGGAGCAGGGAGGAGTTAGTAGCAGGGAGGAGCTCGTAGCAGGGAGGAGAGAGGAGCAGGGAGCAGTTAGTAGCAGGGAGGAGTGAGGAGCAGGGAGGAGCTCGTAGCAGGGAGGAGAGAGGAGCAGGGAGCAGTTAGTAGCAGGGAGGAGCTCATAGCAGGGAGGAGAGAGGAGCAGGGAGGAGTTAGTAGCAGGGAGGAGAGAGGAGCAGGGAGGAGAGAGGAGCAGGGAGGAGTTAGTAGCAGGGAGGAGAGAGGAGCAGGGAGGAGTTAGTAGCCGGGAGGAGTTAGTAGCAGGGAGGAGAGAGGAACAGGGAGGAGTTAGTAGCCGGGAGGAGTTAGTAGCAGGGAGGAGAGAGGAGCAGGGAGGAGCTACAGTAGTAGCAGGGAGGAGTTAGTAGCATGGAGGAGAGAGGAGCAGTGAGGAGTTAGTAGCAGGGAGGAGAGAGGAGCAGGGAGGAGCTACAGTAGTAGCAGGGAGGAGTTAGTAGCATGGAGGAGAGAGGAGCAGGGAGGAGCTACAGTAGTAGCAGGGAGGAGTTAGTAGCATGGAGGAGAGAGGAGCAGTGAGGAGTTAGTAGCAGGGAGAGAAAGGAGCAGGGAGGAGAGAGGAGCAGGGAGGAGTTAGTAGCAGGCACTGAGAGTGGTGAGAGTGCAAGACTGTGTGTGCATGTGCATGCTAGTACTCTTCTATGCAGATATGACGAGCACATTTCAAACCTCGGATCTGATAACGAACTCTCAACAGACGCCGTATTTGCCACTGAGGGGAGTTCAAGAGAGTTTATCATTGTACCCGTACTGTCCCATTGCATCACGCTCACTTCATACGTAGTGAGAATAACTGCTACTCAAGCTCCCGACACGCTGAGCTGAATGAGTTCTATCATGACCACGCACCTGCCCCGAGAGAGGAACAGAGAGAACGAGGAAGAGAGATCAGAGGAGGTATGTTCAGCCAGAGAAAGACAGGATGTGGCGAGGCGGGAAACAAATAAATGATGTAGAGAGGCAGAGAGAGGCGCGGAGAAGGCGAGCGCTAAATCAACAAGGGGGAGAGAGATCTAAAGTGGCGAGGAGAGGGAGAACAACATCAACAACAACAAGACGATAATGACAAGAGGGAGAGAGAGGGAGACCGGGAGGAAGAGAGAGAGAGATCACACGGATGCGGAACGAGGATAGACGAGGAAGAGAGGAAGAGGATTTGTTGCTTTGAAGAGTGAGAAGGAACAGACAACTGTTTTCCGACCTTGGTCAGGAACAAAACTATTCCTCAATTGCGTGCCCGCGCACGCACGCACGCACGCACACGCACACGCACGCACGCACGCACGCACGCACGCACGCATCTGTATCTATCTTGTTTGCTGTAGGGATTCTCTCCTAAGTCAACCATAATAGCCATAACATTGAAATAAAAGAGGCAGGGGAGGTTTATCTCTCTCGATCTCTCTCTCTCTCTCCTCCTCCTCCTCTCTCTAAATACAGTACAGTATATGTAGTTGACGGATGACTGCCTAGATTCCCATAGAACACAGACAAAGAAAATATACAGTAAGTTGATAGAAAGGAGCAGACCCATATATGTGAGGGCAGAGCTTGTGAGAGCATTTTTCTGATCACCCCCAATCTCTGTAACCTCATTGTTGGGCCGTGTTGGCGGCACGTAGCTCGGGAGGTAGAAAGTTAAGTTTAAGTTTGTTAAGTCTTCTTAAACTCCACTTACACCGTTTCCAATAAGATTCTGGCATTCACCAATGCAATGTGTGTGTCACGTGTGGCCGAATAATGACCCACCCCCCACCCCACCCCCACTCGGGGCCTGTAATTTTTTAATTTTTTAAATGTCAGGCAGGGGGGACAGCTCACCCATGTTATGACTCTTCACTGGCCTAGCCTTTTGTTTGTCAGGACCATAAACAATGGTCAGCTGTTGACCTGTTCGGACCGCTCTGTTCTCCGGTAACCCTTCATATAATTGGTTAGTAGGGATTTACATATTCAGGTATGGGTTGTGTCCTGCATTGGATAAAAGCTAGGCTCTGTGCTTTGTTAGGATGAAGGTCATCAGAACATCTTGCATAACCTTTGCTGTAGAAACTCTTATCTGTTCTGAAGAAGAATGTTCTTCACTCTCTAGCTGATGATGAAGAACCAAGGCATTTTCTCTGAATTCTTATAGAGGGGAAATCCATTTCAGCAACAAGAGCAACAGATAGGGCCCAAACACCAATCAATGTACACTTTGGACTGTCCATGGGGTTCTCTCTCTCTCTCTCTCTCTCTCTTTCCATCCCCTCTCTCTTTCCATCCCCTCTCTCTTCCCCTCCCTCTCTCTCTGTTGATATACAGTCTCAGTAGTTCTTCTAAAGAGGGGTTTGAATGCTCCAGTAGCTGCTCAAACGTTGACATTGATGTTGAATGATGAAACAGTGGACTGGGAGAACACAGCTGCAGGGAACGTGTGTGTGTTTTTCCCCCCAGAGCTAAACACCAATAAATGTTTCATCAGATTTTGAGGTGCAGCGGGATTCTGCTTCTGGGGATAGAGACAGACATCCATACGAGAGCCAGACCTGTCTTCGTCTTACCGTTCCAACAGGCCCAAGGCTAAACTGCTGTAGCTAACGGCAACCATCCCTCTTGAATTCCCTGCTTCATAAGACTTTTAAAAAAAGCAACCGACTGTCAATCTTGCAGGAAGCCCTGCAGTTGTCTTGGTGATGGGTCCTAGAGAATAATACAGAGCAAATGCTTCGGGCTGATGAAATAGTATTACGTTTGAGTAGCGACAGCTGTTTCCTGCTGATATTGGAAATAGCTGGCTTTTCTCCCTGTAGAAGAGTACAAGTGTGATTGAAGCAGAGAGCGCTACCGTCGGTAGAGGCCTGAGGCCCCTGTCTGTGTACCAAGGAGCCCGGGAGAGAAGGAGGGATTGAGAAGAGGGAGACGGAGGGAGGGAAGGAGGGATTGAGAAGAGGGAGACAGAGGGAGGGAAGGAGGGAGATACATGACGATGTTGATGTTTGTGTCTACATCGCGGCTACCTCAATTCAAACACCGCTAACGCTCCAAATGACTGCGGCCCATTTGAGCAACCTGGTCTCACCCGGCAGACGTCAGAATTTGACGTATGATGCCGTCTATATATGACGTTTGGAGGCAATGGACAAACGTCGAATTCTGCCATCTGCCGTGTGAGACCAGGTTGATTTGAGCGCTGCATAAGCCTCCCGGGCGGTTCGTTGTGGCGGACGAGGACCCTGTTCTCCACTTTACGAAAGGCGACGTCACACGGGGGTAATCAGTGCAATCAACACCACACCGCTGCTCTCTCAGTGGGGCAGGGCTATATATAGCATCTTGAACATGCCCCGGTGTCCCAATGTGATAATCCTGTCCACAGAGGCCAGGGAAGCTAATAAAAGCGAGCAGATGGGGTCCCGTGTGTGATAACTGTGGCTGGGCATGATGAAGGGTCCTCTGGGGTCCACTGCTCCAGGGAGACGGAGACAATATGAGCGCTGCTATTACGGACATCGATCCAAATGGTGACACACACGCGCACACGCACGCACGCACGCACGCACGCACGCACGCACGCACGCACGCACACACACACACACACACACACACACACACACACACACACACACACACACACAGATGGAGGCACATCATTGCCACATGACATCCTGAAACTCCCAATGACACCTTGGCCCTGTACTACGAAGCTATAAATAAACGGATAAACGGTCCCACGACGGTGGCTATGAACTCGTTAAGCCTACCCAGCTGGTCAAATCTAGCCATGAGCGTGTTCGCGGTAAAAGGGGAGGTATTTGCATGAAATAACCAATTGCATACCTTAGTATGGGTATTTAGACACGGCCATGGACAAACAATACACATAACCAAGTTCCGTCCACCGCATTTTACACAAGAGGAGCAATATTATAGAAATATGAACTATATAATCCAGGTGCAACACAGTAGCAGGAAGGAA
>NC_140238.1:28400022-28430022 GCF_949987555.1 Borostomias antarcticus | reverse complement strand
GACTCGCGGGAGCTGGGGCTGCCATTGGCCTGGAGGCCCTGGGGATGATTCCTAGAGATAGAGCTACTAAACTCTGATTGGTCTTTATTAGCTATGCTTCTCTAAATGGGGACATCGATCATGCTCAGTAGAAGAAGGCAGTGAGCAGGGGACTAGGATTGTCTCTCTGTCTCAGGGTTGGTCTGGAATTGATCTTGCGATGCCAGATCTCCGCCTCTGAAAGTCTGGAGATCTCCATTGAAAACCGTTGATAGAACAGTGCTGAAAACCTACGCCACCAATCACAGCCACTGCCTACATCTCCAAAAGGGGGGAGGACCCACCTTACTGGAAATTACTGTATGTCCTCCAAACAAAACAAAACATTCACCTCCCATTGCGAATGACCCCCCTAAAGATATTGGATTAGTTCTGCAATGCAGGTTTTTTTCAATCTCTCAAATTGTTTCCACACTCTGTTAGTAACAAAACCTGAAGAAATGTCTTCAGTCTCTAGTTGAGCGCAGCGTTTAGAGCCTGACTCATGAGTCTAGACTGGAATTGTCTCTCTGTCTCAGGGTTGGACTGGGTTTGGCTCTCTGTCTCAGCGTTGGACTGGGGTTGGCGCTCTCTCTGGGAGACCAGCAGGAAGGGAGACCAACATTGGCTCATGGTGACAGAACGACAGAGGGCTGGAGAGGAAGCCTAGACAGGTGTTTGGTGTTGAAGTAGTTGGGGTTGTTACCTGGAGCTTCACCTTTACGCCGTCGATGTTTAACACTTTGTTCTGAAATGGGAAGCAGAAACAAACAAGTAATTATTTTATTGAACGTCTAATTAGGTTAGGAGTTCAGAGGAATAATTGATACTGATATGTTTGTGAGAGTTCACATGCTAAATCCTGTTTCTAGAGATGAGGAATAGTGCAGAGGAGGATGAAAAGCATCAAATGAGAGAGTACCAAAGCTCACAGATAATTTCCAAAAAACTAAATGTATTCGGTGCACAGATCATTTCACTGACGTTTTGACAGCACAGTGTCTCTCTGAGTTAGTGTTTGTGCGTGCATGTGTGTGTGTGTGTGTCCGCACTTAACGTAGAGAGAACCTAGAGAGAACTTTATTTTTTCTCTTCTCTCCTCCCTCTTCTTCCCTTCTTCTCTCCATTAATAATGTAGACGTCCATGTTCCTCTGGCACTTTTTAATAAAGCTGCCCTTGTCCTCCAGAAACTCACCCCTCTGTCCTCCACCTCACACATCCCACTATTTCCCTCACACACTAAATCATCCCTCGGTTTATCTCTCCTTCTCCCTTCCTCCTCTCTTCTTTGGCCCAATCCTAATTGGCCCAATCCCCCTTAGCCCTAGCCCCTAGTTTTGGAGTGCCCTTGACTGGGCAGTGGCCCTTCAGAACGGAGCCACTAGGGGTAGGGGTTGAAATCTTCACCTAAGAAATGGGACACCACTCGCTACATCTTCAATCAGAATTTTATTAGTTGCCTGCTTTTCTGTGGAGTCCCTGAGGTGTTACAGTATTACTATTATTACAGTGATAAATCTGACCAAATGTCAGGACAGAACAAGACAGATTAATCAACTAAACAGCCAGGAAGCATGTTTACACATTGGCTAACGTTAGTCCTGCCCATAGAAATGCACTGATATCAGATGAGCGGGGAAATGTCGAAAATGTACTGCTCGATTATTTCATACATGGGACATGAAATCAACTCACTCAAAAATCTACATTTACAAAATGTTCTATTGATTAGATTCAATATTGCACCGTAGCCTACAAGTAATTTAAAGGAACATCAAAATGCTGTTAAGCTAGGCTAAGAATGAAATGCAGTTGACATCGTGAATAGTGTTTTTTTCTGAGCGTCACATGGAACGTGTCATAACGATCCAATGACATGTTCCTTTCCATCCACATTAAACAAAGTTATTCCCCGGATTGTATCGTTTTTGAATGATTATTTGCGAAGATATCTGGCTTCTTTCCCATGTTTTTTCACGGCATCGGCACCTATGTTTCATATCACTGCCTCGGTTCGCAAAGCATTCTGTTTTCATCTACCCCTCGGCTTCAAGTCAGCATCCACCCTGGTTTGAAGGGCTGTTTGAACGTCCACTAGCCCTCGATATGCCCCCTAGCCCTAGAAGCTAAAAGGAATGAGACACACTACCCTACGCGCAAAATGTAGATGTAGGGCCAAGGGCTAGGGCTAAGGGTGCTGGGATTGGGCCTTAGTCTCTCTCACCCCCTCCTTGTTCCTCGCCCCCCTTTTCCTCCTCCTCCTTCCATCTCTCTCGCCTTCTTCTCTGACATGTCGTTTCATCTCTCTCCCGACTCCTCATCTCTCCATCTCCTCTTCTCTCTTCCACCTCTCTCACTCCCTGCTGTGAGCCGCTGTAGTGCAGCCATGGCTCAGTATGGTGTGTGTGTTCTCTCTCTGCTCCAGGTCTCTCAGGGCAGGAGGCCGGCCCGATGGTAAACACTGAGCTTAAACACTGAGGTTAAGCAGCAACAGACAGAGCGAGAGCGCCTGAATCAACCCTCGCATTGATCCAACTCCAGCCAGCCAGACTCACGCACGCCTGGGTCTTGCCGAGAGAGAGAGAGAGAGAGAGAGAGAGAGAGAGAGAAAAAACCTGATGTCTTGCTTGGATGTGAAAAAATAATACTTACAGTTTTATCAAGGTAAAAAACAGTACTATACTGCCCTGTAAAAAACTGTGAATCATCCTAAACAACTTTTCAAATGGGATTGAGCCAGAGGCCAGACAACTGAATTCTATATCCATGGTTACGCAACATACTAACCAATCCCTGTGGTCCAGCAGTTTGCCCGGCCTATCAGGGAAACCTACACATACTGTAAATTAACCTTATTAAGGTGTGTACCTGCCTGTTGCCCTTTACCAGCCAGCTAGCCATGCTGGTCCAGTGATTTACGAGCACACCATTCTGGCTCCCATTGGTGGTAAACAGACCAGATCATTACATTTCATCACTAATAGTAGAACAGAGCACTGCTGGGAGTCCCTGAGTAAATGTTCGTTAAATATCTGATTGCTCTGGATGCAAACGTCTATGTTCTATGCGCACAGTTGTGTTTGTTAGTGTATGTCTATTTGAATAGACATGGCGGGCAGTGCTAGTCGACTCACGTACACCTTGCTTTCTTCACTGAACGCATGAGATGGTACAGCGATTCCCGAGCTATACCTTCACTGAGTGAACGTGAGACGAATTGGTATCTTATCCACATTGCCACCTTATTTCTCTATGAACCAACGTTTTATCAGATATATTTTTGTGCCTTTTTGGGTGGACAGCGTGAATATCAGGAAGGCTACTTGGCAGCCCCAATCAGTTCTGCATTCACCCATGTGTTATCAGCCCATGCTATATTAGATTTAGTTTGGCATTTTTCTGCATTGAAAAACACCAGCAAGTTCACGCTCAGAAGTATTACTGTGGTCAGGCCAGACGCCACTTCGTAAATCACAGTCGAGCCAGCCTCCACGTTATTTCCTTTCCTGAGATTTTTCAGCATCTCACCAAGGAGGTTATGACTCAGAGGTTATCACTGTGGAAGTCTTGACATCTCTTATACAGATTAACAAGGTATAATATTCAGCATATTATGAAAAATAAATTGTGTGTTTTCAGTCACTAACTAGAAAATTGCATTTCCTGCAGAAAATGCGTGTGAATGCTGAACAGCTGAAAGAAATTGCAAAAGCATTGCTAGAAATGCGTAATGTGAAAAATCTGAAACCTCAAATGCATCACACTGCACAGCTGAAAAACCTGGAAGCTGAAATGTGAGACTGGCAGAATTGGTAGCTGAACTGCATTTCGTAAAGAAGCCAAGAACCTAAATATTTTTTTTACTTTTCAGCCTGAGTAGTTTAAGCTTGGAACTGAGCCCTTAGCTTGAAAGATGAGCAAGTTGTTTAAATTCTGCTTATTGACCCTTAGAGAGCATGCATATTAAGTAGAACGTCAAAGGAATGATGCATTAAGCAATTAGACCTCACTTCCTGTTTACATGGGATTGCATTGTCATTGAGTGGTGGCACAGAGCCATGAAATGCATTCATGGGGGGAGTTCTGTGCTCTCTGAGCAGCATTTCTAGTCTTATTTCATATTAGTATCTTGTACTGTATTTTGGACTGCAATGTCCCGTCTCGACCCTGCACCGTCCAATGTTGTCTCTATGTTATCCATCATCAATTCCTAATATGTTGAAAAACTGCATGGCAATAAAATGAATTATTTAAATAATTGTATTTTAATACAGGTACTATTAAAACAAAACTATCTGTTTCCAATCACTAATTCCATCTCAGACACATTCTGGTAGATGGAACTGTCATGGCAAGTGCATTTTGCATGGCCCGTATAAATCTTAAAGCTAAATCTTATCTACAGTCAGAGCAATTACTGTAGGTGCATTCAGTTCGGTTTCTGGCAGGGAAGAAACATTGCTAGTTTTGGTTTCTGATGTACACCGGAGGTGATGATTTGAATGGTGAATTTTAACTGATTCAGTTGATTTATCTGCTCCTGGTGTTATAAGTAATGCCTTCTATAGCCTACATGTGCAAGCCCGCAGAGTTTGCTGTATGGGACATGGATTTAATCACTGATATTCGATAGATAAATAGATACAGTAGATAGATAGATAGATAGATAGATAGGTTTACCGACACCACGGCCATGCTCACAGGGAGAGGCTCCTGCCAACATTACCCCGCCCTGTGCTGTCACCGTGAGGTACAGCTGACCCCCCCCCCCCCCCCGCCCCCCACCTTGATTGGCTATTTCCCAAGGAGACAGCTAAGATGTTCCACTCCCACAGGATACTCCAATCTGCCACAGAGCACTTGCCGATAAAATCGTTGTTGGCTTGTTGAGTGGGTTTACCTCATGGAGGGCCTCTGAGGACAGCCCTCATCCATATTCACAAGCTGCGAGACTAGATGATGCGGTAGCTGAATCTCTCACAGCGACCACAGTAGAAGACATGAGTAGAGTCTCTGTGTTTCTGTTCCCTACTCTTTAAAAAAACAACCCTTTGCTTCTGGGCATGACAGCTCATGAATGTTTACTGATCCATATAATGGGAGTTGAGAGATCATTCAGGGTACAGATGGCTTGATTTACACCGAAACAATTAGGACTTATGAGGCTCGGGCTTAACAAAGCCTGATGGCATTACTGTGTACTGGCTGGAGCACAAAGCAACTCTCACTAGTTCTCACACACTACTGATCACAAACTGTTCTCGAACTAACTAACTAACTAACTAACTAACTAACTAACTAACTAACTAACTAACTAACTTGTTTACTTACTTACTATACTAACTATTGTAACTAACTAACTAACTAATTACTGTAACTAACCAACTGTAACTAGCTAACTAGCTAGCTAACTAACCATCTAACTAACTACTGTAACTAACTAACTAACTTGCTAACCATCTAACTAACTACTGTAACTAACTAACTAACTACTGTAACTAACTAACTAACTAACTAACTAACTAACTAACTAACTAACTAACTGTCACAGGTTAGGGGATTTCAGATGTACTGTGTGTGTGTGCGTGTATGTGTAGGTGTGTGTGTGTGTGTGTGTGCGTGAGTCAATTGAAACAGAACATACCGCAGTTCACCTGTGCTACAGAAGGCTAAAGCCCGCTGTCTACAGTACTTGCTGTTTAGTATTTGGCGGCACGTTAATTTCTGCGTGCCTGCGCAGTCAGCTGCAGCACTCACTCCAAAGGAACCCAGGTATCAAACGTGTGGTGGATGCATACGCATAGTTAAAAAGCAAATATACCGCAGGACAAATATCTCTAAATCTGGTTGGTGGGAATAGGGTGGGAGTTGAAACTCTTGCCTCTTTCTGCTGGGGAATTGCACGCTGTTTATGATGGAACATCATGTTGTTCGAGTTTGTGTGAAAGCTGAAAAATCATTTTACATTCCGTTGGCCCGTCCTCATGAACGCACACACACAGACGCACACACACACACACACACACACGCACGCACGCACACACACGCACACACTCACACACACACACACCGCTTTGTAAATACTGGGTATAGACTACAGAGCTAACACATTAACTCTTATTGAACCCTGGCTATGGGGAGCAGTGTGATTTAACACTGCCTTACAGGCTACATGAATTGCACATGTATGAGCTGCAAAGTCTGAGAGCGCCCAGGAAACATTGATACTGCCAGCATGGGGCTAAGAGGAAGAGAGCCTTTGGTTCCTCCAGTACCCTGTCTATGAGTGTTCCAACAGTACGGTATTTATCAGAATGTTCCGACAGTCGACGTGTCTACAGTATGAGAGTGTCCCTATAGAGAACCATGTCTATATGAAAGTGTCTTCACTGGGACAATACGGGTCGAGAGAGAGAAAGAGAGAGAGATGGACTCATTGTACTCATTCAGTTTGTTTGATATGACACTAGCTGTCAGCATTGTTATTCTCAGTCTTCTCTCACCTACTCAATCACGTGCGTGTTTTGTGTGTGTGTGTAGCTGTCAGCATTGTTATTCTCAGTCTTCTCTCACCTACTCAATCACGTACGTGTTTTGTGTTGTGTGTGTGTGTGTTTGTGTGCATGCGCGCATGTTTGTGTATCAGAAGGCACAGTAATGGGGAAATAAATTGAAGGCCAGAGATCTTCTGTTTTGCTCTTCACTCTTCTCTGCAGACCTGTTAAGGTTTGCTAGGTTTTTACACTGCTCTCTCGCACACACACACACACACACACACACACACACACACACACACACACACACACACACACACACACACACACACACACACTTGCATTTCAGACTTCATTAGAGGGGACCCAGGGAGAAGTGTGGAGTCAGCAGTGTGCGGGTCACCATTCCGCCAGCATGCCAGAGGCCCACTTGCCTTTACAAATAACTTAAATTAAAACCGAGGGGCCAGCCGACACAAAGCCACAGAGAGAGAGGACACAAAATAAATCGCCCTTCATTGAAACAATCCTGTTAACAAGCCAAAGGAGGACATGTGATTATTTAGTTAATGAGACAAACTCGGCCATAAAAATAAAGTTTGGATGTCAAGTTTTGTTTATTGCAGAACTCTTGGAGAGCTCCTCTGACCCAAGAGACAAGGTTTTTGCTCCAAAAAAATAACACCTTGGCCTCCAAAATGAGTATGACTATACACTCTGCAGAAATTCTGCAGAAATTGCCAGAACCTCTCCATTATTGACTGGTAGTATTGTGTGACCAGACAGGGGTAAGAGAGCAGCAGTGAGTGACTCACACACACACACACACACACACACACACACACACACACACACACACACACACACACACACACACACACACAAGCAAACACACACACACACACACACACACACACACACACACACACACACACACACACACACACACACACACACAGAGTTACTTACACATATAACTGCTCCCTTTCATTTGGCTGATATGCTCATGTTTATCATCAGGGTCGAGATGTGCCAAAAGTGCGTAGGATGAGATTTTATTGTCTTTTTTTTTAAGGATCTAAGATGCAAAACTGATCCTAGATCCGCATTTCTATAATTCGGTAAGGAATGATCTGGTTGTAGGAAATAACTCAAAAGTAAAGTACTGTAATTCGTATTCTGAGTACTTTTTAGAGAGAGTAATCACACACACACACACACACACACGCACACACGAAATGGGTATTAGTGTGTGTGTGTGTGTGTACTGGTGAATAATCAAGTTTGGCTGGATCACAGGGCTGGAGCAGGCTGTGCCACAAGCTGTCTGCTGGGCTCCAACAACACATCACGTTGCATTTCTTTCAAAGTTCTGGAATACGTTTTACACACACACACACACACACACACACACACACACACACACACACACACACACATACAGAGCGGGGGAGCTGGTGAAATGAGAAAGTGGATAGGGTCACTTCAAAGGTGACCGCTACCTTGGGCGCTGTGCTCCGACCGTGTGACTGTGTGATAATCCAATTTAGGGGCAGGCGGCTAAATGGACCGTCCTTCATAGCTCTCTCAGACATGGTCAACATCTCAACAACCTGACCGCCTGCAGGCTCCTTCACCCCTCCTGCAATCTCTCTCTCTCTCTCCTCCCCCTCCCCCCATCTTTCCTATGCTGCAAGTCCTAAGGCTGTGTGTCCACCAACGAGCTGTATGTAGCTGAACAGCGCCAAGCTTACAGCTGCGTAGAGCGCACTAGAGCCGGAGTTTAGAGCTGGCTAGGCTACCGATGTTTTACAGCTACGTTAGCAACGAGTGTGTTTTTGCAGACTACAGATTAACTAGCCAAGTTAATTCAGCTAGCTAATGTTAGCTAGTGCTAACGTTCGCTGTCTCTGCGGTTTTGCCAAAAAAACGTCCGCTGTCGGCATCAGAACAGCCTTTTACAGCCTGCTCTCTAGCTCAAAAAGTTAAACTTTTTTCAACTGCCAAAAAAGCCTAGAGCTCACGGCGCTATAGCGCTAAAAAGCGCTTGGAACATAGCTCTCGTCTTTATAGCGCCCTAGAGCGCATTACCCATTGTAAACAATAAGAAAACAGCTCCAGCTCTAAAATACAGCTTGCCGGTGGACACGCACCCTAAGCCCTCTGTATACCTCTTTTACAGTCTTTCTCTCTCCTTCCCTCCCTCTCCCTCTCTCTCCAGTTAAATATTAATGTTCCTCTTCAGGGTGGACCTCATTACATCCTGATGACATTAGGACGGCAGGTGTCAGACCCCGAGCAGAAGTAAACACACGCGCACACGCACACACACACACGTCCTTCTGTATCTCTCTTTGTGTGCAGTAACACGTCTATGAGCAGAAGCATTAACATTAACAGGGCTGCAGTTGAAGCCTTCTTATCTCCTTCTCTTTAGACTGGTTCAATTTTCAAAAAATCTCAACTCCGAAGGCAAATTGTGTTAATTTATGGCATATACGAGAGGTTTTGAGGGGTGTTGAATTCAAATTTGCTTTATGCCCACCTCAAAAATGGCCAATAATGCCGCAAAATGGAGAAATCACACACATCCTATAACATGGAATAACAATAATGACTAAGTGACTAAGAGCATAATCTAGTGCTGAAGTCAAAGTGCAAGAGCATCAAAATACAAATACAATAGCTGCTTCAGGGGAAGGAAGGGGCCGTGTAGTACTTCTTAAGGAGGTACATTTTGAGCCTGCGACAAAAGATGGGCCGCAACTTTGCGAGTGAGCAGTTCATTCCACCACTGCGGGTCCAGGACAAAAGAGCTGTGACCGTGTCGATCGACCACAGGGGCCTCGAAGCGACAGAGCAACCAATCTCCTTGAGATAGCAGAGCGTCGTACCAGCGTTTTAAATTAGATGAGCTGCTGCTACAGGGAGCTAGTGTAGAGAAAGGAGAAGGGAAGTTGTGTGGGAGAACTTGGGGTGGTTGAACACCAGACGAGCAGCAGCTTTCCAGGGGTTTAAAGGCTGACACTGGGGTCCCAGCAAGGAGGAAGTTGCAGTAGTCCAGACGGAGATCACAAGAGCCTGGATGAGCACCTGCGCCGTTTCATCAGTGAGGAAAGGGCACATCCTCATGATGCGCCCTTAGAGTAGAGCAGGAATCTGCAAGAGCGTGTGATGGATGTGACGGAGATCCGTGGATGTGACGGAGATGGACAGCTGGTCATCCAGGGTCCCACCCAGATTCCTCGCAATCTAAGGGGTAAATCTACGGATCTAGGAGTGACAGACGGTTCCTTCATTTCACACAGAGGACGATGGAGAAGTCTGTCAGTCCGTCCATCAGTCAGTCAGCCAGTCAACCATTCGCTATCTGCTCATGGAGAGGTATGAGCTGGGGAGAGGTATGAGCTGGAGAGAACTCAAAGGTAGATAGTCTCTCTCCTCCTGGATGTTGAGGGAGATGAGCGAAGGCGACCGGGTGTGAGATCAGACAGCGGGCCCCGTGAAGGAGGCCCACATCTAATCAGAGAGACGGACTGCACACAGAAGTTATCGTCTTCCCACACACTTCTGTTGTGGCTGTTCTCTCCATTAACCTCACCTCTCCTTTTATTCCATCCATCTGTGCAGACCGAGATACAGACGTATTTACATACACAATTGTACACGTTGGCAGATTGTATTGCATATTGTCCTCCATCACTTCACTGTTGTATTTTGCACTCTTGTCTTTGTGCACTATGCTTATTGTCATGCACCAACAGACAAAGGCAAATTCCTCATACTGTAGGTGCAAGCGTACTTGGCCAAGTAAAAATCTGACGCCAACGCCCACGCCCACTAGAGGGTGTGGTGTGCTAGGCGTAGTGAGGCAGGACACAGAATATATAAAAATTATATTTATTACCAACACAAAATACCTACTCCACAGGGAACAAAGGGACTAAGAACGGTGCCAAACAAAACAGTAAAATCCCCTTCCCTAACCTGCCTAACCAAAAACCTTCCCTTACTATGAAAACTTACAAAGGTGGCACACGCTCCTAACCTGGTGTACATAACAGGAGGTAAACTACATGAGCTGTGTATACCCATGGGTAGCTTACCTGTCCCCTGCCCCCTGGGCAGGTTACGAAAACTAAGGAATAATTAAAACTTAATAGAAAACTAATATACAAGTACAAGGACCATAACATAGACAAACAACTAAGACAACAAAGGATAGTGCGGCTACTAACTAAGATTAACAAACATTCAACTAATTTAACAAAGGGTCAATAATAAACGCAGCACACACAAATGAATGGCACAAGGCACAGAAGACAGGAACAAACAGGGTTATATAGGTGGTGAGGTAGCAGCTGATTGGTCAACTGCAGCTGGATGGAATGAAGGTAATGAGGGATGATTGGACTGGACTCACCAACAGCACCTGAATGGAGTGAGAGTGGGGGGAGGGAACAGAGGGAAGGAAACAAACACACACACGCACACACAAACCCCAGCCAGACCAAGGGCCATAACACACACACACACACACACACATGCACACGCACACACACACAGAAACACTCACACACACACACACATACAGAAACACACACACACACACACACATACAGAAACACACACACGTCGCCTCTTGCACAATGATTTCATAGTCTTAATGCAAGGGGATACCTCTGTCAGTTGTGGGAGGTAGTACTGTACAAAGAGATCCAGCTCCAGACGGCCCCCGAGATACTCCGACCTCTGACAGTTCACAACCCCGGAGCCACAACCTCTGCCACAGGTACTCTCTGTCTCTCTGGTCCTTGACTCCACACAAAGGCTGTCAGTCTGACATGCCCAAGACTTCAGCAAACCAGCGAAACAGTATAGAACCAAATGAAAAGTGAGCAAAGACTGATTACATCATACACCGAATGATGAGCCCAAACTATGACTCACATCCATCCACTTGTTGATCATGAGTCACGGACAATTATCACCATTAACAAAATTAACAACAACAACAACAACAACAACAACAACAACAACTAGAAAAGGTGCTCAGAGAGCACAGCCTCTGCACATAAATGCATTTTGTTGGTGTAACTCAGTTTACATGGTCACACCTTGGTTTATTACATGTCACACCTTGGTTTATTAGCTTACCACAGGATTCAGGCAAAAAAAAAAAAAAAAATCCTAATAGTGAATGAAAATCTGATATTATTTTGTTTTATATGTATAAAAGATAAAATGATACTGTTTGCTTAAACAACAAATAAATAAACTTAATATCTATCCTTCTAAAGCTGATTTGACTCCTTATTTATAATGAAGAGACAATTCTTTAAAAAAAACACATGATTTGAACCCTGGACTATAGATCAGTACTGCAATGTCTCTCTGCCACCTGTCAGCATGGTAAACTGATGGTAAATGTGAAGGGAATTAGTCCAAGGAATGGCCAAATTTTAATTTGTGTATCCGCCCAGTGTTTTGGATAGCATAGGATTTATACAGATTTATCCAGGCTAAGAAAATGTTCCTAATACTGTGTTTGTCTGATTTATTTATCATGAATCAGATATTATTTTGTTTTACATGCATATAAAGATTTGCTTCAACAGCAAATAAATAAAGTTGATATCTACAGTTTCTATCTGAAGCTGATTTTACTCCTCACT
This sequence comes from Borostomias antarcticus, assembly GCF_949987555.1. Taxonomy (NCBI): domain Eukaryota; kingdom Metazoa; phylum Chordata; class Actinopteri; order Stomiiformes; family Stomiidae; genus Borostomias; species Borostomias antarcticus. The sequence goes on along the minus strand of NC_140238.1, from coordinate 28,417,834 downwards.
GTAACAAACATCTTAAAAAACAAAAGAAAAAACATCATCAGGATTTGAACCCAGGACCACTGATTACTACTGCAACACCTTAACCTCCTAGCCACCTGGCCTTAACCTCCTGGTAGAATACGTAAGGATGAAGTGAAGGGAAATGGTCCAAGTTAAGTTTAGTTTAATAGTTTAAAATTCAGAGACAGTACACATTAAGGAACATTTCTGTAAACATGTTGGTTTAGCCAAATTGGCTTATTTCCACCGTCTCTGGGGTATGACCAAATTTTGTTTTATTTTAATTTGTGTATCTGCACAGTGATTCGGATCCATTCCAAAATTTGATGGGTTTTAAGTTGGCCCATGCTACACCCCTCCATCGAGTTTTGCTCAGTACTCGAAAATTGTGCTGGTAGTTTATGCATAATCCTGCTAAAATACGAACAAACTAACACATGCGACTGAATACAGCAGCCTATATCCCCCACCCCGGCAGCCTATTCCCCCCCCCCGGCAGTCAATGAGGCAACACCAGTCCAGGGGTATTTCAGAGAGTATAGTACTGTATTTCAGAGAGTATAGTACTGTATTTCAGATAGTATAGTACTGTATTTCAGATAGTATAGTACTGTATTTCAGATAGTATAGTACTGTATTTCAACCCAGATCTGCAGCTGGCCACACGTCTAGTATAACCCATAAGAATGAGACAGTAGAGACGTGTTCTTCATACTGTCCATGTGTATGTGTGTGCGTGTGCGTATGTGACTGTCTGTGTGTGTGTCTGTGTGTGTGTCACATCACACTCACTCATTTAGGGAAAGCCATGAAGCCGAAAAGCCATTTCCCCCCCCATCTCCCTCTATGAAGCCATCTTCATTACCTTCCTACCTGTAATGTATTCCAGTTCTAGTTCCATGTCAGTAGTTTCACACTCGCCGCTGCTCTGGGGTTAGCTTCATTGTAGAGAAAACAGCTGCTACATAAGTTAGCCCACCTAGCCACACGCCTCAAATAAAACAGATGCGATTTGAATTGAATTTGAATTTCAAACTTCGTTGTTGTAGTTCTTGCCCTCTGGCAGAAATTAAGTGCTGCTTTGTCTGTGGAGGTTTTGGGAAAAGGTCCCCAGTCTCCATGGGTCTGTGCCGACGCCATGGTGTTGAGTGGGTGTGAAGATGGAAACACAGTCTGCAGGGCCAGATGGAGAGGGGATAGGAGGGAGAGATCTCACCTGACTCATTAACATTTGCCACAGCTGTCATGATTTTGCCACTGTGTACGTGTGTGTGTGTGTGTGTGTGTGTGTGTGTGTGCCTTTGTGAGGCTATTAGCGGATATCGCGCCTGTGATTCAACACAAACTGTGGAAAAATAAAAAGCCAAACAATCATAACAGGAAACAGGAGAATTACAATGATAGAAGAGGCTGCGTCTGCAACTGAACAGTAAAACAGTTTGAGCTAGGGCTGGAGTTAGGGCTGGGGCTGGGGCTAGAGTTAGGGCTGGGGCTGGAGCTGGAGTTAGGGCTGGGGCTGGAGCTGGAGTTAAGGCTGGGGCTGGGGCTGGAGTTAAGGCTGGGGCTGGAGCTGGAGTTAGGGCTGGGGCTGGAGTTAAGGCTGGGGCTGGAGTTAAGGCTGGGGCTGGAGTTAAGGCTGGGGCTGGGGCTGGGGCTGGAGCTGAGCCAGGGCCACTGAGCTGTTATCAATAATATTGACCAGAGAATGGCTCCAGAGAGAGGGTTTAAATCTTCCAGAGGCACCTCTGAGGCATGGTGGACCCAGGTCAAAACCACAACAACACAGGCTAAGAGGCAGAGCACATCAAGGACCATTGATTGGCCAGCACATAGTGGTCAAAGGGCATATAAAAACTAGCCTTGTGAGACCATCCTGATCTCATGTGCTCACAGTCAGATTCTACTTACGTTACTAGAATAAACGCAGCCATACGTGCAGCTTTTGCAGAAATAGACTCAATCATATAAATTAAACAAGAACAAGAGTATGCAGGGAGTTTCTTGGAGGAAAAGACGCTTTCACTGTTCTTCCAACCGGATCTGCCAAAAAACAAAGTTTTGTTATGTTGATTGGCTGAAGGAGCTAGTCTGTCAAGGCAAGTACTCCCGCCCACTGAAATTATTTGAGATAGGGGTAAGGCCAGACTGATCTGTGGAAAGAAACATAATTTCAGCTCACTAGATCAGGATGGTCTTAGGCTAATATATAACATTAATATCTACATCTTCATTTTCACTTTGATTCCTAGGCCTACTGACAAACGAAAGTCTTGCAAGGAGAGAAGGAAAGAAGGAAGAAGGGAAGGAAGGAACGAAGGAGGGAGGGAGGGAGGGAAGAAGGATGGAAGGAAGGAAGGTAGGAAGGAAGGAAGGAAAGAAGGAGGGAGGGTAGGAAGGAAGGAAGGAAGGAAGGAGGGAAGGAAAGAAGGAGGATGTGGTGAAGGTTTTCTTTTTGTTGCACTTCTTGACACTTCCTGATACAGTAGGAAGTCACTGATATGAACGGTATGTGTCTGTCTTCACACAACTCTTCAGGAGTGGGTTCTGGTTATGCTGCCTGCCTTCCGGCATCCTCTGAGAGAGAGAGAGACAGACAAACGATCCCCTCCATCACTCTCCCCCTGACCAGCCGAGCTGGGAAGCTGGCTGTCAGGAAGGTTGGCTGTTCTAAACCCAGTCAAGGGGGCGCTCATTAAAAAAAAGTGCATTTGTGTTATGAGTGTACATATGTGTCCTGCATGAGTTGACTGACTCAGATAGTCATTATAATAGTGTGTGTATGTGTGTGTGTGTGTGTGTGTGCAGCCCTGTCCGATGCCAGACCGGGCTAGACAGGAGCTTTCTCTCTGGCCCTACCTTACTGTGCCTAGCTCAGTTAACGAGACATGCTGCCACATCTCCCCATTCTGTCTTTGCTCTCCTCACCCTCCGCTCACACACCGGGTGACACACCCACCCACGCCTGTCACGTCACACTCTAAACACCTAAACACACACACGCCTTTTAAATAACTTTTTTCCCACAGATTCCTGGATTTAATAAATATTTGGATGCTGTCGCCATCTACACACTGCTCACATGTCCAAAGCTGCCAACTAAACTGTATATAGATATATCAGAGCACCTGTGTCTGATGTTCACGCACACACACACACACACACACACACACACACACACACACACACACACACACACACACAGACACACACAAAGTGAAGCTCCTCACCGCTTGAGCGGCTCTTTTTGAATAGAAGAATCTAACAATGCCGTGCCGTAAGGACAAGGTTATCCACATAGATGACTGTGTGTAGTGTTGCTATACACGGCGTACAGGAAGTTTACGACTACTGTATCTGATCCACGGCTGTCTGTTTTCTGCGATTCCTCTCAGAATAAGCCTTGGGCAGAGTTCTGAAAGTGTAGGAAAGACAGATTCTAACTACAGAAGGATTAGAGGAGGGGAATCAGAGTCTCAACCTCTGTTCTGAAGATAAATCCCTCCATCAACACATCTGCGTTTGATCCAGGTTAACAAGGCAGAGGTAGAAACAAGGTAGAAAGAGGGGTGAGAGAGAGACAGAGAGAGGCAGGGCCGGACTGGGTGAATATTTCATGCCGGGAGTCATGCCCAAGTCAGGCCACGAGCCGACGCGGTGAGATGGAACACTTTCAGTTTCGTTTTGTTGACGGGGGGGGGGGGGGGGGGGGGGGGTGCTGCGCAATTTGTTGACAGGGGGGGGGTGGGGGCATGCCATTCACCACGTGTCAGGCCAGTTGGCGCGCCAGGCCACCGGGAAAACTCCCGGTGCTCCCGATGGCCAGTCCGCCCCTGGAGAGAGGGGGTGAGACAGAGAGACAAAGAGAGGGGTGAGAGAGAGAGAGGAGAGGCAGAGAGAGGGGTTATACAGAGAGAGGCGCAGTAAGAAGAGGGGAGAGACAGAGAGAAAGATAGAGAGAGAGAGAGAGGGGTTAGACAGGGGTGGGACAGAGAGAAGGGTGAGAGAGAGTGGAGAGAGAGAAGGGTGAGACAGAGAGAGTGGAGAGACAGAGAGAGTGGAGAGACAGAGAGAGTGATGAGACAGAGAGAGTGGAGAGACAGAGAGAGTGGAGAGACAGAGAGGGGGGTGAGGCTGAGATAGGGGCGAGACTGAGAGGGGTGTGACAGAGAGAGAGGCAGCAGCAGAAGGTCTTGTGGGACTCTCAGGGCAGGGAGGACATTAGCATGCAGCCTGGGAGCCTGGTCAGGGGAAGGGGGGGTTGACCACAGACAATGCTGTGTATCACACTGGGAAGAAGAGGTGTTGCCTACTATCTGCCAAGAGAGGACAGAGGAGTTGGCTTAAGGTTCTGGGTGAGCCAGGATAGGCAAGCTGTCATTTATGTGTTGAGCTTTTAGTGTCAAGGCTAGAGAGAAGGGGGGGGGGCATGGAGAAATGAAACAGAAGAATTGAAATGGCTTGTAATGTATTCAAAAAGCTTTACTGGTTGAGTGAAGCATGTCACATGTCATGTCTTATAGAGCATTAAGCATAGGCTGCTGGAGAGAAAGAGCTAAGCTGACCTGTGCTGCTGATATATCTGCTCCTGGCCCAGCATGGCAGCCAGCTCTATTTGATGCAGCTCACTGCTGCGACCCAGGAGCGGCCTGCCAGTCTCTCCAGATCTTCCATCTCTCCAGATCCCGCATGGCACATTCAATGACATGAGAAACCTCCGGCAGTCTCATGGTGTCTCAACCCTCTGCCCCTTTGGAGTGTGAACGGAGTCAACAAGAGCAACGTTTCTTTGAAGATGGATGGGGTGACGCAGGGAGGGAGTGACCAGGGTGAGGATGAAAGGAGGAGAGAGGGACTAGAGATGGGGGAGGAGGAGGAGGAGGAGGAAGGTTAGCAGCATTGGAGTAAGAATCATAATCAGAATCAGAGCTTGTTAATTGCCATGCAGTTTTTCAACGCACTAATTTGCTTTTGGTCGTGGTGCATAACATTGGACAGGGTGCAGTGACGAGACAGGACAGTGCAAAGACAGGACAATGCAAAGAGCAAGTACAAAATGCTAGTGCAAAAAGGATAAGCTAAGAAAAAAAACAATATACAAAAAGTAGGGCAGTCTGTATATACTGTACAGAGAGTATGCAGAGTGTAATGTGTACTGTATGTGAGTGTGTGTATGTGTATACAGTATACTGTATGTGTGATGCGTGACATGTGGGTGTAGTGTGTCCTATACAGAACATTCAGGCAGTGATTAATTTGTAAATCTGCAGGACCTGGAACACAGCCTATATACAGTACAGTATGTGCACGCAAACTCTGCAAAGTGTGAACCATGCTCACAACAATGAGTTAATTAAAACTTATGAGTTTTCATAATAACCACTCATCATTTCATCACTTCATAGCACAAACGCCCACTTGCTTAGCTGTGGGGCTTACAGTAACGTTATGGAGTCAAAATGAGGCCAGAAAGCATTGTAAACGTAAGTGAAGTATTGTAAACAAAAACATATGAATTGTAAACGTAAGTGAAGTATTGTAAACGTAAGTGAAGTATTGTAAACGTAAGTGAAGTATTGTAAACAAAAAATATATAAATTATTACTTAATTATTAAAAAATAAAATAAAAATTGCATTTACAATACTTTTTTGCGTTTACAAAACCTTTTCTGCATTTACAAAACTTTTCTGCCTTTACAATACTTTTTCTGCGTTTACAAAACTTTCTTGCGCTGCAAAACATTCTGGCCTCTCTTTGACGTGGGGGCGGGGTTAGATGAGTGGCGTGTCCAGAGAGGAAGAGGCGGAGTTTCGGGATGCCCACCGCCATATGAGCGCTGCTCAACGTTTTTTGGACTTCTTCTATGGTTTTGATTTATATATGGCGGTGGGCATCCCAAAACCCCGCCTCTTCCTCTCTGGACACGCCACTCATCTAACCCCGCCCCCACGTCAAAGAGAGGCCAGAATGTTTTGCAGCGCAAGAAAGTTTTGTAAACGCAGAAAAAGTATTGTAAAGGCAGAAAAGTTTTGTAAATGCAGAAAATGTTTTGTAAACACAAAAAAGTATTGTAAATGCAATTTTTATTTTATTTTTTAATAATTAAGTAATAATTTATATATTTTTTGTTTACAATACTTCACTTACGTTTACAATACTTCACTTACATTTACAATTCATATATTTTTGTTTACAATACCTCACTTACGTTTACAATACTTCACTTACGTTTACAATGCTTTCTGGCCTCATTTTGACTCCATATAACGTAATCATTGTGCCAAAATGACGCTAAAAAGCATTAATCCTTTTAACCCTGTAAGTACAATGGAAACATTCCGAATATTAATTGGATTTTCCATTTATTACTATAAAGTGCAGTTTCTAAGCTTTCAGGAAGTGTTGGAATGTTCAATAAAAATAAAAATAAATAAAAGATTTTAAAAATATTTTTTAGATTATTTTTATTTTGTCGGTGACGCGGTCATATTCAAAGGGTTAAACCACTAAACAGCATACTCTCCCATCCTAAATTCCCCCATCCTCACTAACTCCGTGGCCTACTCGCGTTCTCATCTCCACCTCTCTCCCCGATTCCACAAGCCTTGTTGAAGAGGCTGACGGCTGTGGGGAAGAAGCTGCCTCTGTGGCCTGCAGACGTGGTCCTGAAGGACCGCAGCCTCCTGCCTGAGGGGAGTGGCACGAAGAGACTATGTCCATGGTGGGAGGGGTCAGCCACAATGTTCTTGGCCCGCTTCAGGGCCCTGGAGTTGCGCAGGACGAGGAAGAGGGCAGGTTGCAGCCAATCACCTTCTCGGCAGATTAGATGACACGCTGTTCAGTGTGATGGGGTGGGGGGGGCTGGTTTCTTTCTAAAGTCTACATCCATCTCCACTGTCTTGAGAGCATTGAGCTCCAGGTTGTTTTGGTCGCACCACGACAGCAGCTGGTCGATCTCCCACCGGCGGGCAGACTTGTCTCCCTCAGATGAGTCCAATGAGTGTGGTGTTGTGCGCGAATTTCATGAGCTTGACAGACTGGTGGCTGGAGGTACAGCTGTTCGTACAGGGAGAAGAGTAGGGGGGAAAGGACGCAGCCCTGTGAGGATCTGGTGCTGATGGACCTGGAGTTTTTTTTGCCCAGCTTCACGTGCTGTTTTCCGTTGTACAGGAAGTCGGTGATCCACTTGCAGGTAGAGTCGGGCATGTGCAGCTGGAAGAGCTCGTACTCCAGTGTGGGTGGGAGGATGGTGTTGAAGGCAGACCTGAAATCCACAAACAGGATCCTGGTATAGGTGCCTGCGTGTTCCAGATGCTGTAGAATGTAGTGAATGGCCATGTTTACTGTGCCGTCCACAGACCTGTTTGCTCTGTAGGTGAACTGCAGAGGGTCCAGGAGTGGATCTGTGATGTAATCATCCCAAAGTATACCACAAAGTTCCCCAAAGTAATCAAATAATATACCCCCAAAGTACCACACGTGCCCCAAAGTAACCCAAAGTGCCCCAAAGTATACCCCAAGGTATACCCCAAAGTATCCAAATATATATTACAGAGCCCCTGAAGTAACATGGAGGAAGGGGTCATATGAAGTCAACGACGCAAATTCAGCCGAGGCACGTACGTCACGGCCGGGGGGTCAGCAGAGGTTAATCAGTCACGCATGACGCAGCACCAGCTGACTGTAGCTGTCATAGCATTGGTCAGCTCACTAGAGCGCATGTATTTAAGCTGTCAAAACATGTCATTGTTCGCGCTTGCCTTTACTGCTGTTGTGCATTGCATGCTCGCTGCTTCCGCGTTCTCTGCTCTGGCGTCCGCTGCTCTGCTATTGCTCGCTGCTCGCGTTCCGTGCTCATATTGTGATTTGGTGCGTTTGCTATCTGCTGCCCGCGGTGTCCTCGCTGCTTCCGCGTTCTCTGCTCTTGCGTTCCTCTCTGCCCGCGTCGTCTCTCCGGTCCGTGGTTTGGGGGTCCGTTTAGTGGCGTCGTGGAGCGCCGGCTTCCGAGGCCGAGGTGCCCGTCTCCCTGTAGCACCGTAGTGCCATACTTGCGTATGGTTCAGTTGCTCGCATAGCTTGCGTTGGAAGTCCGTTTGAGCATTGCTACGCGCCGGTCACTGGGTTTCATTCATGAGCCGCTATGTCGGAGGTTGTCCGTGCCTCGTCTGCCGCATTACTCAACTGTCGATGTGCGCCGGGTGCATTCACCATTGAAATGTTTGCAGTTTCGGGCGTGGACGTGCTATGTGGATTCTCTATGTATTTGGTTCATCTCATGGTGCGTTCGTTTATAAATGGGAGGTGGCAAATTGCGACTTGCTACTAGGAATAATTAAAATACAACACCGCATGAACTCGCACTTCCTCGTCGCAAATTCGGATATGTTTCTCAGCCCCCAGTTGCTCGAATGCACTAGATATAACTAGGTGACTGTGATATAATGTTATATAGCTCGAATGCACACAGGTCGGAGGTAGGTATTTTGCCACTTGCGACTTGCCACCTCCGACCACAAACGAACGCACCATAAGTCCTCCCCTCGCGGCTCGTTCGTGGATTCGCTGGCCGCATGACAGGCTATACTGCTCGTTGCTAACTAGCTGGCGTTCGTCAAGGTTCCCGTATTGCACGTCGGGGCATCATTATGTTGGATTGCTAATACTAGCTCATGATTCTATTACTGGCTCATGATTCTGATACTAGCTCATGATTCTAATACTAGCTCATGATTCTAATACTAGCTCATGATTCTGATACTAGCTCATGATTCTAATACTAGCTCATTATTCTGATACTAGCTCATGATTCTGATACTAGCTCATGATTCTGATACTAGCTCATGATTCTAATACTAGCTCATTATTCTGATACTAGCTCATGATTCTAATACTAGCTCATGATTCTAATACTAGCTCATGATTCTGATACTAGCTCATGATTCTAATACTAGCTCATTATTCTGATACTAGCTCATGATTCTAATACTAGCTCTTGATTCTAATACTAGCTCATGATTCTAATACTAGCTCATGATTCTGATACTAGCTCATGATTCGAATACTAGCTCATTATTCTGATACTAGCTCATGATTCTAATACTAGCTCTTGATTCTAATACTAGCTCATGATTCTAATACTAGCTCATTATTCTGATACTAGCTCATGATTCTAATACTAGCTCATGATTCTAATACTAGCTCTTGATTCTAATACTAGCTCATGATTCTAATACTAGCTCATTATTCTAATACTAGCTCGTGTTTCTCGCGTTCAATCGTTGCAGCCCGAGGGTTCCGGCCGAACTGCACTCTACTCGCTAGCACCCATGATTGCGAGTGCCTCCACGCAGCTAGCGTTAGCCGTTCGGTGTGGCTAATGCTAGCTGTGTCCCCATCAATCAATCTAAGCTTGTTTGGTAGCGCATTTCATGCCCTGAGGCGGCTCAGTGCGCTTTCCTGAGGACATGGTGGGTATACGTCCCACCCCTACATATTTTGTTAGGGACTTGACGTTCATGATCGCATCGGAATTGCTTCCGGAGATGCAAACCATGTAAAGATAAATGAGGAATAAATTGATGACTGTAAGTAATGAGATAAGGAACGATAAATATTATAATAATATTAAGGCTGTCTCGCCTGTCTGGTAGGCCTGGCTTGTATGGCCGATTGCTTCGGCATGTCCAAACCTCGTTCGGGGACAACAACGGCGATGATGCCTTACCAATTATTGCAGTTTATTGGCTTTATAATTAGTTCGGGTCAGTAGCATCGGGCTACTGCATGGTTCTTAGGGCAACGTACTGTAACCTGTGCATTGTCATCAATTGTTTCAAGCCATTATGCTCTGCAATCTGCTGCGTGTGCGCGACTATCCTGGCTGTTCGGTTTAACGCGGTGCTTATTCTTCCACCATTTACGTTCGTCGCCTGCTCCTCCGCGGTGTTTGGGGCAGGGTTTACGGGCTTTTATTTCTAAATGTAAAAGGGATGTATGCTGCGCTGGTCACGTTTCAATGTCGGATGTGTCATTTTACGCTGCGTTGGGATCCTGCATTGCTCTTCGCATTTAGCCCTCTGCGTTATTTCAAAGACTAATCACCTGATTATAATGCTGCGTGCATGACATGATCGGTTGTCGACTGGACGATGGATAGGGTGTTATGCGCGACGTGCAGTTTCTCTATCGTCGCTAATATTTTGCGGGGCCCCTCAGTGGTCTAGGAAACGCTTCTCTTCTGCATAACGGTGCACCGTGTATTTATCAACTATGTTCGTTCGTACATTCCGTTCGTCAATAATTCGTGCGCTGTCGCATGGCTGTCCGGGCAGGGGGAAATTCTTTTCCACGCATCCTCGTCCCCGGCTCAACGATCGAATCGCAGACTCGCTTCCCTTTTTGATTTACAGAGTTCTGCAGACTGTGCCCGGCTGCGGGCGGCCCTGTCCGGCCTGGTCTGCCTCTTCAGCGGATGGTTCTGGACCAAGAGATGCCTCGTGCCCTACTGTATCCGCTGCCCGATGCATGAGAGCTGGTCTGGCCCGGACCGCATTGACCAATGCGACTGCATGGTCTCTTTTCGCTGCGTTCTGCTCCACATTTGATGAACCTCGTGCCCGCTAGCGTTTCGGTTTCTCAGCATTTATTGTCCATCGTGTTGGATCCTGACGGCTGCGGCCTCGATCGGTCGAACGTGTCGTAGCAGGCGTACAAATTCGCATGCGCTGCCTGGACCCCTTCATCGGCATATGAACGCTACCTGGGGCCCGGCGTCCACTACGCTCTGCTCCATATTCAATGTAAACGTCATGCCTGTGGATATTCAATACTATCAGCATTCATAGTTCATTGTGTCGTGTCTAGGCGGCTGCGGCCTCAGTCGGTTAAGAGTATTGTTGCAGGTGTTCATTCCACATGCGATGCCTGGACCCCTCCACCGTTTCTCTGCTGGGGAACCGATCCGTCCAGCTCCTCCTTAATGGCATCACGAAGAGCATCCCCAAGGCATGGATATACGTCTTCCCTTCACTCCTTCGCTCGTTCATCGGTTAATCGCACGGTTGAGGCAGGGGTGTTTTGGTGGTCACTCGTATTTAATGTTAGAAACAGTCATTCTCACAGCTTTCTATGGGTTCCTTAAGGTCGGTGAATATTCTACACGCACATTGTCATTCAACCCCGCGCACGACCTCACTCGGGCAGATGTCACGTTGCACGCGCTCTATTTCGTCCTGCACCTGAAGCATTCAAAGGCGGACAGAGCTGGTGCCGGCGTGACCGTTTATTTATCAGGCAATAACACCTTGTTTTGTCCTCTGTCCTCCATGAGCTCCTACCTGACGAGCAGACCCCAGGCCGGTGAGGAGGAGCCCCTCTTCATAAGAGAGGCAAAGCCCATGACCGGAGCCTGGTTTGCCGCCAGACTCCGCGCCCTCTGCCAGGCGTGCGGGCTCCCACCGGTCCGGTACACTGCACACTCCCTCCGTATAGGAGCGGCAACCACCGCCGCCGCCATCGCCCCGGTGTCTACCCTGAAGTCCATGGGCCGATGGTCCTCGTCTGCTTATGGACGCTACCTACGGCCCGGAGTCCAGGACATTCTGGATGCCCAGAGAGCTATGAGTGGACTGTGACATTGGGTTGGGGGGTACTGCGTATTCAGGCGGTCATGTGGCTGGTGCACTATTAAATGTTGTCTGGCTCATCAGTCAGAGCGCTCTCCGTCAACCCTTCTGCGCATGCGGGCCACGGAGTTGCTGGTGTGTTCTTGGGGGGTAGTTTGCAGGTATTCCACCAGCGTCGGCCGGTGGATGCCAGAGTAGCCGCTAGCTGGTCTCTGTGGCTTTCCATGGCGGGCGCCATGGACGCAGAGACACGAGGCTGTATCTCCCGCGGAACCCACGAAGCGTCGGCCCGTGGGGACCAGGGACTATAATGTACAGCAGTCCTCCTGTGGCACTCTTTGACGGTCTTAGTGGGCTGAGTTACCTCCGAGCGTCTTCCCGATCGCGGCCCACTCTGATCGTCATTGAGGCAGGATGCCGTTCCCCCTTCCTGGCTCTCTGGGCCAAGGGCTTGGCCCAGAGGGGGGGAACACCTAGATTGCCTCCCCCTGCTAACGCGCTTTCCACGCCGGTGGAAGGCAGGGGGCCCCCCGGACAGAGCACACCGCCAAAAATTCATATGTATGTATTATGCCGCTTGTATAATAAATGTTCAAATTTGACAAAAGTGATCTCGTCTGAAATGAAGTCAATGACGCAAATTCAGCCGAGGCACGTACGTCACGGCCGGGGGGGTCAGCAGAGGTTAATCAGTCACGCATGACGCAGCACCAGCTGACTGTAGCTGTCATAGCATTGGTCAGCTCACTAGAGCGCATGTATTTAAGCTGTCAAAACATGTCATTGTTCGCGCTTGCCTTTACTGCTGTTGTGCATTGCATGCTCGCCCCACCTCCTCCCCTGCTCCTCCTGCGTATGTCGATGTCATCTGTTGTCATCGTTGCTCTCTGTCCGGGGTAGTTTGCAGGTATTCCACCAGCGTCGGCCGGTGGATGCCAGAGTAGCCGCTAGCTGGTCTCTGTGGCTTTCCATGGCGGGCGCCATGGACGCAGAGACACGAGGCTGTATCTCCCGCGGAACCCACGAAGCGTCGGCCCGTGGGGACCAGGGACTATAATGTACAGCAGTCCTCCTGTGGCACTCTTTGACGGTCTTAGTGGGCTGAGTTACCTCCGAGCGTCTTCCCGATCGCGGCCCACTCTGATCGTCATTGAGGCAGGATGCCGTTCCCCCTTCCTGGCTCTCTGGGCCAAGGGCTTGGCCCAGAGGGGGGGAACACCTAGATTGCCTCCCCCTGCTAACGCGCTTTCCACGCCGGTGGAAGGCAGGGGGCCCCCCGGACAGAGCACACCGCCAAAAATTCATATGCATGTATTATGCCGCTTGTATAATAAATGTTCAAATTTGACAAAAGTGATCTCGTCTGAAATAATTTAGCTAGCTAGCTAAAACATTAGTAATATAATCATTTCCTGATGTTATTTAGCATTGAAAAAATAGCTAGCAAGCTAACTGTTAGTTATGTAGCTAGCTAGCTGGCGGACCAAGATGGAGGACAATCGCTGTTTGTTTGCAGGATAGGATGTACCCAATACCTGTGGGCACCACGTTCACGTTGCCTCAACCACAATGCATAGACGATCGCCACACGTTCGACCAGATTAGCATCCATGACAGCACTAAACGAAAAGCCGGGTGGGTTTTCAAAATAGTGCGCGCAAGCAGGTTCGGAGAATCTACTGGCTGTTGCGAGCGCAGTTTCGGACAATGTGATTGGTTGTTGCGTGCAGCAGACACGCCTTCCGCCATACGTCATACGCCATACGCCATACGTTGACCGACTGTTGTTATCAAGCGCAAGCGTGTGAGCGCAGCGTAACTGTTTCTAAGACTTTTTGATAGAGTTTGTTACACCCAGCCTGGCTTTATTCATGGTACGGTTGCTTCAGATGGTCTGAGCTATGGTACCACTTCTACCAGGAGGAACAGGTGAGACATGCAGACATGCATCTGATCAACACTCATACTGTAGCCTATCCATACAAATCTTACTCTGCTTCTGTCTGTCAGCCAGCCAGCCAGCCAGCCAGCCAGTCAGTCAGCCAACCAGCTAGCCAGCCAATCAGTCAGTCAGTCAGTCAGTCAGTCAGTCAGTCAGCTGGTCGCTCCAATACAGGTTTACTCATTCTGTCCATTGCTTTATTCGGCTTTAGAAAATAGTTTGGCTCACTGTTCCTCTCCATCCCTGTACCTGACTAGCACAGACTGCTAACCACACCATCATCTCATACACACAACACACAATCTGAATCAACAAACTGTATTGTTATCCCTGAAGGACAATGATTCGTATCCAGCAGGATAATACACTGGAGATCCTGTGTAGAGATACAGTAGGTTAAGGTCTAATCTCTTCATCTGTCATGATCAACACACCTGCTTCTTCGGAAAACAAGGACTTGTAACATGAGTTTTAATCAACCTCATTCACTCGTGCTGTGAACCTGCCAGCTTTCCAGGATCCATCAATAGTAAAAACCGGCTTTGTGTTCTCGCCTACGTGGAACACAACACCTGGACACCGCAGGCACGTACGCCAGGATTCTGTTTGTGGACTTCAGCTCAGCCTTCAACACCATCCTCCCGGCCACACTGGAGCACGGGCTCTCCCTGCCACGAGTGCCTGTATCTTGCACTGTCCTGTCCTGTCCTGTCCTGTCCTGTCCTGTCCTGTTCTTGCACTCCATTATTGTATTGTTGTAAAGCACCACGGTGTCGCAAATAATTCCTATGTACATTTAGTACAAATGGCAATAAACTAATTCTGATTCTGACACACACACACACACACACACACGCACACACACACACACACACACACACACACACACACACACACACACACACACACACACACACACACACACACTCAGAGAGAGGGCCAGGCAAGGAGGAACACCAGGGTCAGGACTAGCCATGAATTCTATTCATCTTACTGTATATCTGTGTGGTATCTCTTTTGATACCAGTATGTGTTATTGTATGCTTTATGAATGTATGCTTTTTTTTTAAGGTGATATGCCATGTTTGTTTGTGCTTGATTTACCGTAGGCAGAAAAGCAGCAATGCATTTTTTTTCATGATGAAAAGTGCCTTCAAGCTTTGGGAAGCAATCCCAAGACAGTAATAAACACAGGTGACCTGTCGGCATCAAGAGGGCTGAGGTCGACCTCTTGACATGCCCACGAGAACCAGGGAAGCAACTATTGGAAATCCATGAAGGGGACTGTGACTGAGTGTGCGTTGCGGACAAGCACAACTGACCATGCAGCCAGGCAAACTGCCTATAAAGGCATGCTTAGACAAGCTCCCTTATTCGTATCTCAACTGAAGCCTCCAATCTACCGGTACATAATTTATCCTCGCATTCTGATCACCCATTTATCTCATCGACATTATTTTACCACCTGGCTCTCCGAAAGTACACCGCAAGTCAAACCCGGGAGGTCAGCGTTCATCATCCTGTCCTCAGGGCGGAGCGGCATAATCCCTAGCTGTCTACGGAGGCCTGATCCAGTTGGCTGCAGACAGGATTGACAGCCTAATACCGCTGGAATATGGCTGACTGGCTGCCGTGTCTCTCAGAGGAGCCGAAGAGCGCTTCTCTCTACACACATGGCTAGAGTGAAAGTAGGATTGAGGGAGATTAGCTTTCACAGGGGGGTGCAGTGGTGGGTGGGGGTGAGGGGAGTGGGTGCAGTGAGGTAGAGTACAAAGAGAGGAGAGGTTGTGTTTCTGACCTTCCCAGCATTCCAACTTCCCCA
Organism: Borostomias antarcticus; assembly: GCF_949987555.1. Taxonomy (NCBI): domain Eukaryota; kingdom Metazoa; phylum Chordata; class Actinopteri; order Stomiiformes; family Stomiidae; genus Borostomias; species Borostomias antarcticus. The sequence goes on along the minus strand of NC_140238.1, from coordinate 28,402,447 downwards.
ACAACTGAACATGGGGAGAATGTCTGTCTGTCTGTCTCTCTCTCTCTCTCTCTCTCTCTCTCTGTCTTTCATCACTACATCACAAATGATCTTATGGCCCCCAGCAGTTGTAGAAGACAGTTGTCTCCCTGACCCGTTATGGTTGTCATGGGGACTGTCAGCGGCTCCCGTCCTTCAGGTTGGAAACCCATTTGATATTCATAGCTAAATGTAATGGCAATTAGTTCTGTGGTCAAATTCAGTGAGAGGCTTCTAAAGCTATTTCTGCCCTCCATTTTCAATTTGTGAGATGTGATGACGATATTTCTATTTTTGCCTCTCCATAGTCTTTTGGGAGGATGCAGCACAGTCAGAGACTGTGTCCGAGTCCACATACATAATTTTCAGCTATATGAAGTGTATACTAGTATATAAATGGCTCCAACAACAGGGTGGACAATTGAATAAGTGGAGCATGTCTCAAGCTCTCAACCTACTGTAGAACGGATGACAAGGTTCAAGGTGTATAGGATTTTCCTGTCGCCAGCAAGAGTCAGTCAGTCTTGTTGCACATTGAAATGAAATATTGCTAATATATCATCCATAAAACATCTGGATCCACTCTGAATCTGTCCCATTAAAGTGATTGATTGGCATGACCCGGTTAAAGCCATAAAGCAGACACACAGAACTCTATGGACATGGCCAGCTGGTAGCGAGGGCTAAGATGACTCTCAGGCTAATCAATCACGCGGATATGCAGCATAGCAAGTGTTAAACAGTATAAAACAAATAGAAGATGCATTCTTCATCTAACATGGTAATGACATAGCCCTGAGGACATAATACATAGTGCACCTCAACGGGGCGTGAACACCACCATAAATACAGCACTGTTCACTGTTCAGGCTTTCCAGAGGAAAAGGAAGATGCTGCTTTGCAAATCAAGGAAGGAAAACCGACCTCCTCTGTTCATACTGCTTAACAAGATGAAGGAGTTAGAAAAGGGAACTTGGGAAGCAAAGGCGGGGACATTTCAGCGACCGGTCGTCGTTCTTCTTCGAGTCTCGAGATTGGAGGAGGCAGACACGATGTGAAGACGTAACCGCACGGCGGAAATGTTGTGATGCTGTTGCCTCAGCAACAAGGGCAGAGAATAACGTGACAGATCACCCCCTCATTAAAAAAGTAGTCTTCAAAACCTCTGTCATGAGACTGCCTTGATGACACAGAATCATTATGCTCCTAGTGAATGACACAGATATAACGTTGCTCTTATTCTCCATTGGGAACCTGTCAGACAGACATTTCCATTAACACCGTTTTTGTATGTTCCACTTAATTACAGCCTCTGCATATTATGTAAGCAACTGAATGCAGTCTAAAAACAGACTGATTGATGTGGGAAATGTATTCCAAGAGGAGCACGCTTACATAATCCAGCCAAAAGTGAACTCTCAGGCAGAATGCACAGTTCCAAACGGAATAGAATGGAGGGCTGCATGTTTCAATTATCACAACAAAAACCTCTCTAGAAAAGTCCTGTTAATGAGTTGAGTTACTTCCAACAGAAAAAAACCCAACCTGTTCAAGGGACAAAGGGACTCTACAGGACACAATGGGAACTGGACACAAAAGGACTGTACAACATGGTCTCCAAGGCAACAATTGAAGTTATGTAGATTAAGGCTATATTTGGGGCACGAGGGCTGCTGATCAGAAGGGAGACAGAGTACTCCTTGTACCTCGTGCGAATTGTTATGTTGGACCTCCAGAGAGCATTTTATGCAGTGGATCACATTATTTTGTCAAAGAAGCTCAAAGCTCTGGGCTTTAGTGAGTCAGCTTTAAAATGGGTCAGTTCCTATCTTGAAGGTAGACAGCAGATAGCAGATATACATGGAGTATTCTCCAACCCTATGATTGTGTAGATAGTGTCCACAGGGGAGTGTTCTGGGTCCACTCAAGATTTTGAAGATTCCTTTTATTTGTCACATGTAAAGTATGATGTACAGTCACAGTGAAATGTTGCTGCCGGGTCCAAGATTATGCTCGATACAGATAACCTCTAATACTCAATTCCAAATTCCAAATTTACAAGTTACAAATTTACAAATTATGAAAATTACTAAATTTACAAATTAACACTAACTACACAATACCTTTTCTATACAGTATAAGATGGATAATGTAGAGTTATATATGGATATGCATGAATAATAAATAACCCATGGATGAGTTATGTACATGCTATAGCTATAATAAATAATCCTGTGGAGAAGGGGGGGAGTGTATGATATTTGAGTTGTTAGTGGTTGTGTTGGTAGGCTACGTTAGATCGAGTCATTCAGAAGCTGGATGGCTTGAGGAAAGAAGCTCTTCCTGAGTCTCTCCATGGTTTCCCTGTGTGTGCGGTATCTTTCCCTGATCATAGCAGAGAGAACAG
>NC_140238.1:28385022-28395022 GCF_949987555.1 Borostomias antarcticus | reverse complement strand
CCCTCAACTCCCCCTCTCCCCTCAACTCCCTCTCTCTCCCCTCAACTCCCCCTCTCCCCTCAACTCCTTCTCTCTCCCCTCAACTCCATCTCCTCTCTCTCCCCTCAACTCCCTCTCCCTCCTCTCTCTCTCCTCTCTCTCCCCTCAACTCCCTCTCTCCTCACTCTCCTCTCTCTCCCCTCAACTCCCTCTCTCCTCACTCTCCTCTCTCTCCCCTCAACTCCCTCTCTCCTCTCTCTCCCCTCAACTCCCTCTCTCCTCTCTCTCCTCTCTCTCCCCTCAACTCCCTCTCCCTCCTCTCTCTCTCCTCTCTCTCCCCTCAACTCCCTCTCTCCTCTCTCTCCTCTCTCTCCCCTCAACTCATTCTCTCTCCCCTCAACTCCCTCTCTCCACCTTGTGGAGAGCCTTCGTCCACTTGAAAGCTAATAAGCTAGGTCTTCTAACTCCTGTCTATCCGCTTGTCTCCCTAACAAAACCAATCCTAAACAGAGACAAACCGATACACATTCCATTGCACTGAGCGCTTCATCTTACCCATTTAAACACGGTTTATTATACATTTTGACGGTATGGTTCAATAATGTACGGTTTCAGTCATAGGTGTGATTATTTTATATACGTGTAAATCCCAGCCCTGCTCCTTACGCGGAGTGAGACAGAAGAGCTGGGCTGCTATACTCTAACCTACAGGGCTGCTACACTGAAGCTGTGAAGAGGAAGGATGTAATTGAATCTTTCATCTCACAGCGCAGTGCCTCCCTGCAATTAAATTATAAGTCAGTATGACAAAGAGGCACACCAGGCAGTAAACTTTACGACAGAGTATTAAGGGTTATGTCTTTGTTTGCCCTGGCTACAGTGTGGAGCAAAGCTTACAATGCTCCACTGAGTTTAATGAAAATCGGTCTGGTAGTTTTAGTGTCATCCTTGTCCAAAAAATGAATGGAGGTGAATGGACAAACCAGGTGAGCTCCAGGTCAGATCGGCTCCATAATTTAATCCGTTCTAATTGGCCCATGCTACACCCCTCCACCGAGTTTCATGAAAATTGGTCTATTGTTTTTGTGTAATCCTGCTAACAAACACACACACACACACACACACGCCACCGAAAACATTACCTCTTGTCCTGCGCTGTCGAGCACACACACACACACACACACACACACACACACACACACACACACACACACACACACACACACTCTCCAGGCATATTGGAAATGGATCCCCATTCCTCGACATGCCAGACCATACATGGCCACAATTACTCTTAAACTAGCACAGGAGAGGCACAACCTTCAGCAAGGGAATCTTCTAAAATGAAAGCATGCCAAACTAATTTAAGAATCAATATCCAATCCGTTGAGAGGTTTCTTACAGGAAATACTGATGAATATTGTTTAAATCTTACCATGAAAGGTGTGCATGTGTGTGTATGTGTGTGTGTGTGTGTGTGTGTGTGCGTGCGTGTGTAGGTGTGTGTAGGTGTCGTGTGTAGGTGTCGTTTTCTGCACGTCACATCCGTCACACGCTCCTGCAGATTCATGCTCTACAACATCAGGAGGATTCGCCCTTTCCTCACTGATGAAACGGCGCAGGTGCTCATCCAGGCCCTGGTCATCTCCCGCCTGGACTACTGCAACTCCCTCCTCGCTGGGGCCCCGGCGTCAGCCATTAAACCTCTGGAACTTGTCCAGAAAGCTGCTGCTCGTCTGGTGTTCAACCACCCCAAGTTCTCCCACACAACTTCCCTTCTCCGTTCCCTACACTGGCTCCCTGTAGCGGCTCGCATCCAGTTTAAAACTCTGGCGCTAACCTACAGGGCAATTAAAGGAACAGCCCCCTCCTACCTCCAGGCCATGGTCAAACCCTACACCCCCTCCTGACCGCTACGCTCTGCTACCCCGGGGCGACTGGTTGCCCCGTCACTCCGAGGCCCCTGCGGTCCATCGACACGGTCACTGCTCTTCTCTGTCCTGGCCCCGCTGTTGTGGAATGAACTGCCCACTGATATCAGGACAGCAGAGTCGCTGCCCATCTTTCGTCGCCCATCTTTCGTCAAAACTCATCTCTTCAAGAAGTACTACAACAATCCTCCCTCCTAAGCACTTATTCTATTTTATTGTATTGTATTGCACTGTACTTTAGATTGCTATTCTTGCACTTTGCCTTCAGCACTAGATTATGCTCTTAGTCACTTGCTTTAGAAAGAAGATGCACTTGTGAGTTCTGGCAAGTAGTAGTACATTGGCTTTTCCTACGTTAAATGCAATTATTGTTAGTCGCTTTGGATAAAAGCATCTGCTAAATGACTGTAATGTAATGTAAAATGTAATGTGTGTGTGCGTGTGCTGATGTCTTCTGTGACTGTGTGGGTTGTTGTTGTTGTCGTTGTGTATATTAGATGTAGACTGTGTGCGTTTGTGTGTATATGCGGTATGTATGCCATGTGTCATTACTCCTATGTGTACAGACCCCCCCTCCCCGGTCCGTGGGTACTCACCCTGAAGTCGATGCCCACGGTGGATATGAAGCTTCCTGCCAGGAAGGCCCCGTCTTTGAAGCGGACCAGCAGACACGTCTTCCCCACCCCGGAGTCTCCCACCAGCATCACCTGGACAGCGGGCAGCAGCAGGACAAAATCAGACAGAAGGCACAGTGATCAGCACACGGCGTGTCACCGCACAGCTGACAGAGTACTCTATCAGCACACCGGTCTCTTATCACCCAGCGGTGTCACTACATATCACCGGTTGCTTGTCTAACGGTCACGGCGCTATTCGTCGGTGTTGCTTCTGCCCTCAATTGCCTCCCAGTGGGTTTGTTCTTAGGTCCTCTGACCCAGAAACACATGTCCCACCTCCCATAAACACCGCTTTAGCCAGATACGCCACCGCAAAAAGGTTAGAAATAATAATAATAATAATAATAATAATAATAATAATTAAAGCTGCAAGCAGCCTCTATAGGGGCCAAGCGCAATAAACGCATCAAAGCATGCCCCTCTACAACTGTACTAAGTCTGGGAAATGTCTGCATGGCAGTTAGGCTTAAACCGGAAATGAGCTCTCTAGCGCCCCCATTTGGTTAGATTGGGCCAATAATGGAGGGGTCCCTTTCCGTTATGTGTCCAGACATGGTTACAAAGTTTGGTGGTGTTTGGTCTATCCACTGAGACATTATACACCTTTATGTAATAAGCCCCGCCCAAGCATCACACTCTGCAAAATAAATTGCCCCATCAAGGCATATTTTTGTAACTTTTAAAAAATTGGTCTTGATAGACCTGTAGATATCGGTCCCTAGATTGCATGTACCGTGTTTCATACAGACCGATCCAAATTTGTAGGACAAGTTCGTTTTCAAAGTGTTTCAGACAAGATCACTTTTGTCAAATTTGAACATTTATTATACAAGCAGCATAATTATACAAGCGGCATAATACATGCATATGAATTTTTGGCGGTGTGCTCTGTCCGGGGGGCCCCCTGCCCACCGGCGTGGAAAGCGCTCCACGCGCGTGGAGCGCGTTAGCAGGGGGAGGCAATCTGGTGTTCCCCCCCTCTGGGCCAAGCCCTTGGCCCAGAGAGCCATGAAGGGGGAACGGCATCCTGCCTCAATGACGATCAGAGTGGGCCGCGATCGGGAAGACGCTCGGAGGTAACTCAGCCCACTAAGACCGTCAAAGAGTGCCACAGGAGGACTGCTGTACATTATAGTCCCCGGTCCCCACGGGCCGACGCTTCGTGGGTTCCGCGGGAGATACAGCCTCGTGTCTCTGCGTCCATGGCGCCCGCCATGGAAAGCCACAGAGACCAGCTAGCGGCTACTCTGGCATCCACCGGCCGACGCTGGTGGAATACCTGCAAACTACCCCGGACAGAGAGCAATGACGACAACAGCTGACATCGACATACGCAGGAGGAGCAGGGGAGGAGGTGGGGCGAGCATGCGATTACGACAGCAGTAAAGCAAGCGCGAACAATGACATGTTTTGACAGCTTAAATACCTGCGCTCTAGTGAGCTGACCAATGCTATGACAGCTACAGTCAGCTGGTGCTGCGTCATGCGTGACAGATTAACCTCTGCTGACCCCCGGCTGTGACATACGTGCCTTGGCTGAATTTGCGTCGGAGACTTCATTTTTCCAAAAAATTTAAATGGCGGAAAATGTATATAACTGGAATTTATGGGTTCTTGAGGCAAATTTGTTCCTTATGAGGAGAGGCATGTTCAAACTTTGCGAATTAGAACGATTCCTATAGCGCCACCATCTGGCCAATCGATGCAATATTTCTTGGAGCCTAGTTTTCAAATTTGAAAACTTTTGACCAATCACACACAGAGTTAGCTGTCAGAATAATAATAATAATAATAGGGAATCCTACCAATAACAATAGGGTCCTCGCCCTTTCAGGGCTTGGCCCCTAATAATAATCATATAATTTGTTTTATTTATTAAAGGAGTAGTAAAGGGAAAATGCATGTTTAGCACTGTTTTAAGGTTACTTATGATCATATACAATGGTTCAGATCAAAACGTTGACAAAAATAGCGTTTTGAGTTTCTTGTCTTTGAAATTGAGAGATTAACATGTTTTTGGAATTATTTTTCAAGGTGCCAACCCACATCCATTGTATGACCAAAACGGTGGTAGAGCAATTATCAGACTTTCTCAAAAGTGCTAGTTTTGTCAACGTTTTGATCTGAACCATTGTATATGATCATAAGTAACCTTAAAACAGGGCTAAACATGCATTTTCCCTTTACTACTCCTTTAAGCACTTTTCATTGTCAAAACAATCTAATCTTGAATATTTAGTTATTTAATAGCACAGGTGGGTGGTGGTATTTATACTGAAGAGTGAGTTTAACCAATTCCACTCGGTTACACGTCTGTCAGACCTCGGGCTGAACAGACAAAAATAGGAAACATCATGAGTAACAGAAGGAAACAGGATAAGGAAGTGACTGACTTTATTGGCCATCTGGTTGTTTGTTTATGGTTATCATTAACCTCAGATAAATTAACCCTTGTTTGATCTGAACATAACTGAATTGCAGTCTACTGTAAGCATCTTGTTAGCTGGCCATCGTTGATCAATCAGTGATTATCCTTCATTGTTGCCAGAATAAGAAATATTGTGAGAGTATCTGTCTGTATGGGAGAATAGGCAGCTGCACATTCCTCCTTTTTCTGGCTGTGATGAAGGAAGGGGTTTGATGTGATTAGCTTTATCAGGTTAGACAGGATGGGGCCTTGGCTGGGGTGAGGGGGGCACTGCTGCTGCCACAGAGATAGTACATATCACACAGGAGGTAATGTCTCCGACCCCGAACCCTCTCCCCTTATCTCTGCGCGCATCTCTTATTACTCATCCTCTGACTCCAAACTCTCCTCTCTCCTCTCCCCTTCTCCTATTCCCTTTCCTCCCATTCTCTCTCCTCTTCTTTTCTCCTCTCCTATTCCCTCCTCTTCTCCCCCTCCTCATCTCCTCTCCTCCCTATGAGCGATGTGAAGTCAACAGGCTGTATCCCTGGTGGTTAATCATGGTCTGGCCCCGTGCTCGGTCGGGGTGAGAAATACAGCCACTGCCTCAGTCTACATCAACGCTAATAAAGCAGCCGGAGCCGGAGTCTGGGCACTGCTGCTCCTCATATGCTGGAAATCCACCCCGGCGACATGGTGCTCTACAAATCACCTCTCTGTGCATCATTTCACTAGGGGCCAATAAAATGATGGGGCAGAGAGGGGGGGGTGGGTCTGTGGTTTCCCCATTCTCTCTGCTGAGGTTAGGCTGTCAACAGCTCACAGGAGAGGAATCTGCCCCCTGGACTGCCCTCTCATAACCATCAGCATCGGAGGTGGTTTAATGCACCATCTGTTCCAGCTATAAATGTTGGATTTAACATCTTCACTTCGGTCTGCTGAGGGCAGACACTTGTGAGCTGAGCTTCAGTTGTTTATGCGTTTTAACAAATTGCAACACAGCAGTCTTAAATAGCACCCAATCGCAGTGGCATATGTGTATAGCTAACTTGAGCTATTACTGCTCATGCAAGACACAGCTGCCAATCATTATTTAAGATTAAAACACTTTGAAGTGATCTATTTTTGTCATACATAGCCACGAGCAATCTCATGATCTCTTCCGAAAAGACACATCGGGTAAAAGCAGAAAAATAGTTCCCAGGGGGTATTTAATTCCAATATTCAGACATGTGAAAAACAAAAAAAAACATGCATGGAGTCACTTCAAACAGCTACTTCAAAGACTGCAGGCACACAGGCCCCGAGGGAGGGGGCTGGCGGGGAGGGGGTTGGCTGCATAGTTAAATGGAGAGAGAGAGAGAGAGAGAGAGAGGGGGGCGGGGTTGACATTTTGAAGTGTGAATTAAATATTGTGAATGTGGCTGTATGCATCTCAACCTGTTGCGGATTCACTAATTCTACTCAATAGCCTTGGCTATCTGACTACACGGCACGGATTAAATATTTGTTCAATCAACTAGGGGTGATATAGGCCAGTAGGGGATAGGCTAAGCTCCACATCGTCCCCTAAGTTTGGTCCAAGCAAAACAAAGCAATACATTTCCTATGTGAGGTAGGCTACCATGAGTGCGCACATCATTGCGAGTGATATTGATCTTTATTGACACAGCTGTGGCAGCATCTGTGGATTGAGGGATGTTGTGATAATAGGGACGTCCCTCTTGTAGAAACGGTCAGTGCTCCTTTGAGGAGTGAATAGCCCAATCCAAATGTCCACCCTCACGGACTCACAGACTTCGTGGCATGTTCCTGCTAAGTGTGTGATGGTTTAGGGCTGTCCCATTGTCAAATCGTCACATGCTGGCTGACTTTGAGCCCTTTATGCCCACTTTCTGCCTTCAACTGGGGGCATTATCCACAGGTCATATCGTTGTGATGTGAAACACTGGGTTTACCTGAAGAACGGCAAGCACAGAGGAGCAACCAACCCTAAGGTTCACATTACAAAACAAAATGTTTTCAACTGGACTTGCGGCTGGACTTGCTTATCTTCACAAGTAGCCTTGTAATTATTTTGGTTTGAATATGTTTTAATGTATAGGCTATTAACCCTATGGGTTTGTATAATTTGATTTGTTTGAAAATATGTAGGCTATGGCTATAAATTGCATCGATTTCTGTTTCCATAAATCCCTCAAATGATTCCTTAGTAAAAGGTTGTATGACATTAATCCTCCATCTCTGTGCAGTGTTCTTTGAATTGAGATTTCCAGCATTAATATGGAAAGAGTTGTAAGGTATTTGTGCAGAAATGCATGTTGTGTCAGTGTCATTCTTGAGTGGCAAAATACTTTTGGATCACAAACAAGAATCATAAGCAGTAATGTAGTTACAGTAGCTCAAGTCACGACCACAAAATGAAATGATTTTGAGGGTAACAAAGGGTTGTGATAATGCAAACTTGGCCTACAAGAAAAACATAACATAAATGTAAAATAAAAAGTCCCAAACCCACAACAGTGATAAATATGTTTTGATGTCACAATGTGCCGTCCCATTCCTTTTTAGACCATTTCAAGCCCTCGCAGCCTCTCGCCCTCAACCACTTCACCAGGTGCTGTCAATAAGTCTGTGAGGGTTCAGGGCTTGAGGGTTTAGGGGGGACATTGGGACTGGGGCAGTTTCACCAGCTCACTTAGTTACTCTCACCCCTCTGGGTAATGGCACCACTGTAACCCATCTGTTTTGGCATGCCCAGGACAGGATTAGAACCCGGGTCTTCCGCTTGGGCAGTGGATGCACTGACAGTTGCACCTATAGGGACGTCCCTCTTGGAGGGACTGTTAGCGCTTCTCACGTTTCACCCGGTTACACATCTACTACTCACATTTTGTGATGGTGGGCAGTGGTGTAGTGGAGAGTATACGAAGGTATTAGGCATATCCGGCACACATAGAGCCTACCCATTCCTTTATCCATGGACACACAGTATGTCTACTTCTGTAACCACCACTAATGTAAAAACGATATTTCTGCATTTTAGCAATTAGATGATACCCACTTCTTTAGTCAGCACTACATCTCTGATGGTGAGTGATTGAGTAATAGTAAGTTATTAAAGACTAAGATTATCTTGTTTACAAACAGAAGAGCAGATGTACCGTATCCATGGCTAACGCAGCCTTCTTACCTTGAATGCGATGTCATAAAATTCACTGCTGTTGCTGAGTGAGGGGCGGCTAGGATGAACCACGCCGTTCGCCTGAACCACGCTGCCAGGGTTGCTCTTTCCAACCGTCCCATCATCAGGTTTGTTGGTGGGACTACCTGCCGTTGGGCTGCTATTGGCATTTTTGCCCTTCCCCGACTTTTTACGGGACATTTCTAAACCTATAGTTACAGTTTTAGAATTGCTTTTAGCGCAGGACAAATTTGTATCCCTTAAAAGTGTGTTATAGGCTACTGAATCTGAAGTCCCTTCTGTTTTCACCTGCGCGCCGATGTCATGGTTATTGCCACTTCTCTCACACAAAAACAACTTGTGTGAATGGTCCTGCGTCCTCTTGCGTCCCCTAGCTATCTCCCTTTCTCTCTCTCTCTCTCTCTCTCTCTCTCTCTCTCTCTCTCTCTGAGAGCGGATCAATTATAGAATAAAGCTGATTTTCTCTACCCTCCCTTTTCCCGTCTCTGCCTGACTAGAGATAAGACTGTTGGGTTATTCACCATACAGTAACGGCTAGTCCGTTGACTGATTCTCTTGACAGCTCTCCTTCCGCTGAGACCGCAGACGTGTCTCCCAATAGCCGCGCGCGCGCGTCACACGCTCCACCTTGCGAGCGCGTAGAACATCTGGTAACATTTCATTAACATCATGTGCGTTTTTAGCAGTTAGCCTACTTTTGCATAATTCTGGTAACACAGGAAGTGTGTTTCTCTCTCTCTCTCTCTTTGTGTGTGTGTGTGTACGCAATAAAATATGATGGTCCAATCGTGCGCTCAAGCACAACGGTTTTATTCTTATTCATTTGGGTTCACGATAAAGCCATTGCCCTTGAATTTATTTGCATGTTTACAAAAACAAAATTAGAACAAATTAGAGCAAACGTTCAAGAAAGATGTATATAGCCTATTTGAACTTGTGGAATAGTTCTGAAAAGGAAACACATACGGAATGTAGGCCTAATAGGAATTATGTGTAATAGCCAACACTAAATAGATTTAAAAGATACTTAAAAATAAGACGATGAACACATTTAAAAGGGAGGTAGGGTATGCATTTCCTGGGACCTCGGTAAAAGGGAACTACACTAGCTCCCTCGCGAAGAAGGCACAACAGAGGACGTACACTTCCTGAGGCAGCTGAATAAATTCGGGCTTCCAAAGAAAAATGATAGTACTCCTCTACACCTCCATCATCGAGCCCATCCTCATCTCCTCCATCACCATCTGGTGCTTTCCCCGTTACAGCCGAGGACAGTGCCAAACTTTAGCGTGTCATCCGATCGGGCGAGAAGGTCATCGGCTGCAGCTGGCTCATAAGGCTTGTGTCCCCCTCTGACCCCCGCCCCGCCCCACAACGGACTTGCACATTGAATGTACTGTAGGCCTATACCATATACTGTAGCCTACACATACACACACTCACATACACATTACACTCGCACTCACTGTATATACACAGGCCGCACTACATTTTGTATATATATATATAGGCTATATATATATTTTTTTTTTTAATTTATTTAAATATTTAAATAACTGGAAAACCCTACTGGCAAGGACGCAGAGGGGCAGCGCGCGCTGTCCGTGGTGCTGAATGGTTCGCAGCCCACGCAGGCGCGACGACGTGACTGGCTCGGCCCAACGCCTCACCTGCAATTCAGCTCTGAGTAGCCACAGTAGGGCAGCCAATAGAAGATAAACTCACCTTCATCCGAGGTAGATAGCCTCATGTTTGGAGGCTATTCCCGACAGCTGTGTATAGCCATGACAAATGATTCACC
>NC_140238.1:28365022-28372522 GCF_949987555.1 Borostomias antarcticus | reverse complement strand
CCACGGCCAGACTGCTGTGGGGAAGTATCAGTTTACTCCTGGTCTCCCTCGCTCATTCTAATTCTGGAAGGAGACCTGTAAACGGACAGAGGGAGGAGGGAGAGAAAAAGAGAGAGGGAGAGAGGGGAAAAAAAATAATCTTATATGTGTTTCCATCAGGTCCGTTCCACCCCTGTAACACTAGAAGTCTCATGCCGGGGATCCAATTTTATTAAATCAACTGTGCGACGACGTCGGGCAGTTTCCACAACATGGCCAGGTACGTGGGGCGCGCAGACAAAGTGTTCTTTGAGTGCTGCGGTCGGGCAGAGCGCCAGACGCCTTTCCACACCTAGCATTCTGGGAGCCCTTAGCGAGCGCCCGGGCGGTGGGCGCTCTTACCCTCGCCATTACTGCACTCAGCACATGGCCAAACGGCTCTGATAGCCACGTTCGCTGCTACCTTGGACCGGTGAGGTGTGTGTGTGTGTGTGTGTGTTTGTAGCTAGTTGAGCGGTTTGGCGTCTGTCAGGCAATTGCCAAGGCTGAGGCTCCATCGGTGCATAAATGTTCTAACGTTAATAAAACACCACCGAGAAAAGACTGGACCCTAATAAAGGCGGAGGGCTAATTGATATAGCCTAATGATGTAATAGGTGTGTCTATGACTGTGAATGATCATGAATAAAGATGAATGTGCATAAGGAACTCTGGATTGCACATATGTGATAAGTCTATACATAAGAAAGTACAGTATATATTGCGCAAGTGCAGGCTACTGTGTTTATGTGCGAGAGAGCGCATGTATATGTGTGTGTGTGTGTGTGTGTGCATGAGAGAGAGAGAAAGAGAGAGAGAGAGAGAGAGAGAGAGAGTGAAAGCACTGTGTGTGCACTTAAGAAAACGTGAACACTGAGTGAGAAAATCCTGTTTCGCCGATACAATAATTGAGCAGCTATAAATCACGCAGAGAGCCTAGGTAAATAAATAAGAGACGGCTTATTTATTTGATTCTGGGAAGCCGGAGCCGTAACTCACGTCTGGTCGCGGTTGGCGCCGTGTGTTCCTGAAGCACTGGGAGCCTGCTCACTGCCAAGCTTTCTGTTCTATCCACCAACACCCTGTAAAGCCTCTCTCTCCCTCTCTCTCTCTCTCTCTCTCTCTCACACACACACACATATCTCAAACGTGTCAGTATCACCGACACCCAGCGTGTGATAGCCGGGCTGACCGGCTAGCAGGCCAGCGGCGTGACCGGAGGAAAAGGCCGGCCGCGTGCTCTTCTGACCACACCTGACCAGGCTCTCTGAGCCCTACAGGTGTCGGCTCAGCGCGCACCGGTCCGACGGAGTTTCCCACCCGGTCGAAACGAGCGCAGAGGGTAACGCGGGGTAGATGGACGGTATTACTTTGTTGCTGAATAAGTTATGGTTCAGTTAAGCCTCCTCGCGCTCCTCTCGTCACGTTCCACCCCCCCCCCCCCACGTTCCACCCCCCCCTCCCCCCCGCCCCCCCCGAAACGGGAGGTGTGGGAGAAAAGTGCCGGGGGCTTTGCCGGGATTCCGATCCCCTCCCCTCCACGCCGGGCCTGTCCCCTAGCCAGCTGAAAGGCGGGCGGGACGGCGGCCATCTTGGCAGCGCCTGTCTTTTCCCTTACATACTTATTAAGGGCTTATTTTCCCTTGGCCCAGACTCTGCAGGAATAAGGTGCGCTCGCTGGCTGGAGAGGACCTCCACAATCTGGGGCCAATTTGAATGGAGAATTAGGAGGGAGGGAGGCACCAGCCAGACGGTAAAAGAAGTCCTTGGCCGGATAAGCATGTCATATCACAGACTGATATGATTATGATAATCTGTATTAATCTGACCACAACTACATCGATATTGATTAGTGTAAACCCCTCTCTGGCATGGACGCATGCACCCGCCCACACACACACACACACACACGTACGCACACGCACGCGCACGCACACACACACACACACACACACGTGCGCACACACACACACACACACACACACACACACACACACACACACAACATCTGGAGATACCAATGGAAACAATAGTAATGATATGGTTAGGATGGGAGACAGCGTGATGACACATAGACTGATGACTGAGGGCTGCTCCACGCGCTTCAGGGAGAGACTGCATCACATCACACCACAGTTCAGAAAACACACACACACACACACACACACACACACACACACACACACACACACACACACACACACACACACACACACACACATCTAGGCCCCTGTGGACCCAGTGACACAGCAGCACCCTCCGGTTAAGACTCTGGGGGGACGCCTAACAATACGCTCCATTCTCCTTCATCCCTTCCACTCTCTCCTCTCCCCTCCTCACCCCCTTCCTCCTGCGTCTGCCCATGACTAATGACCACGGGGGCGTTGTCACTGCGGACACCAGCACAACAACAGGACCCCCCCCCTCTCCCCCACTGAAGACAACATGTAAAGACATGACAAACACGTGCAGTCATATGTCATGTCATAGAGTTTCTTCTTCTCCATATGTGTGTATGTAGTGACACACTTTCGGCATGGCACTGTTGACTAGCTGGGATTCATGTTGTCCCAAAACGACACTTGCAGATGAGTTTCAACAGGCTTCTTAATAAGTGGTGACAGGCTACTTTCTCGTATGTCAAATGTTTTTTTTTTATCAGTCTGAATATGCCTCCATAGAGGGACAAAATGCACCATAAGAATTCTAGATACTGTAGATACCGCTAAATGGATAGGACAGCATTTGGTGCTCCTCTGTGTCGTCACGCAGTGCGCTGATGGATTGACCATGCCTTCTCAGACAAACAGCGCAGAGGTGGAAATAGCCATGTTGTCGACAGAACCAACTCTGATTGAATTGATGGAGGAATCTGGACTTGAGACTTCAGCTATGAATGAGTTGATCAAACGGGGGAGGCATGGGTTAGGCTGGGCCAGTCTGACATGGATGTAGTGGGGAACTACTGTACACTACACACCATGTGCTGGCAAGGGCTGATTATGGCCTAGCTAGCCCTCGTGGTCAAGAAAGGGAGGGGTGCATGGACCAGTTTCTCTTTGTAACTGGTTCTAGAAAGTGCCATTAGCTATACTGTATATTTCTGTGGCCTCTGTTGACTCTTTTAAAACTCTTAAGACTCAGCTTTTTAGACAAGCCTTTGTCTAGTCTCCTGTGTCTTTTATGTTTCTTCGTCTTTGTTTTTGTGTTATTGTACGTTTTGCCATTGTTAGGGGTCAAGCACCGAAGGTGCATAGAACCCTATTGTAATTGTTTTTTTTGTCATTTTCCTTGACGCCCTTGAATAACTTGAAGTCCTCAACCAAAAATGCTGTAACTTAGCATGTCACAACTACAGACCATGTGTAACTACGTCACAAAGACTCACCATGATTTGCCCATAGGTGGCGCTACAATAAGCAATTTAGCGTACAATTCTGCCAAGTCCGCACCGATTGACGAAAATGTATGAAACTTGGTAGACGTACGACATTCCTCATGAGGAACAACTTCGCAATTTGGACCCATGATCTCTGCCATGATGGACTTGGCTGGTAGGCAAAACCTACAAAAAGTTTCTTCTCATAAACCCAATCGGTCTGAAATTTCATACATATGTTAAGGGTGCATGTCTCCCTAAAGGGTGTTCACAGCTAAGATATCCAATCCAAGATGGCAGAGAAACTGGCATTCAAAAATGAAAAAATGTAAAAAAGTTCAAAGTTCAAGTGCTTATTGTTATACAACAATAATCTACGGACATGAAACTCACAGTACACAAATATTATTCTACTATGTTGCACCTTAGAGCAAAAATTTGAGTGTTGAAATTTCAGGGTTAAACATTTCCGAGTTGATTTCCACTCCCAAAGTGTACTTTTAACACCTGCTGATTTACTGTAAATGGTGTTGTGTTAATTATTTGACAGTTGATCACATCAGTGTTCAACAACACCGAGATATAATTAAGCTCCGCACATGCATTTCACTTGTTCGAGTTGTTGGAGACAATAAGTCGAAGCCATCTTCTTCCATGAGTGCAGTTCTATCCTGGTAAGTGCAATTATGTCAAACTTATAGAAACAATTAAAAATTGGTGCTGTGAACTGCAGTATGTACAATGGAACATCTATGGAGATGTTTTATGCTTTACAAAGCCTTCAGGACTGAACACTAAATTGGTCTAGGTCACCATGTGCTAACTGTTAAGTTAGCAAGCTAGCCAACCAACAGTCTATGCTAGCTAGCTAAAAGTGTCCTTTATCACGATTTAACATTATGACGATTTAACAATTCACATGCAAGTGCGATGAAAAACAAAGCTTTGTATGTGTGTTTTTATATTATTATATGAAATCTTGTTTGTGGCTGGAGCTAAAGTTAACGTCTTTTTCACTGCTTTCACTGCAGTTGAACATCAAAGGGGTGGCAAAAACATGTCCCAACACACACTGTGTGGATGTAGTTTCATTTTGTAGGTTTTACCATTCAGTGTTAATTTACTTTGTCAAACTTTCTTGCATGTCATGAGTAAAAATGCTGGTCCAGGTGAAGTACAGCCAACTGCAGAAGTATGTGAAATTTAAGGTTGAATGATGGTTTGACTTTATGCAATTCCATGAAAAAGGTTATTTCCATCTCACGCTCCATCAAGCGCTCACAAGCACTCTCTCTGGGATTCTTTTGTGTCTTTACCATCCGTTTTGAATTCAAACTATCGTATAATCCGTTCTGGTTTGGGGACCTATATTATTATATGCTCTAGCCGGATCTAACTGAGTGTTACTCAACCTGCCAACTCACAGACATAAATATAAGTTCCACAAACCAGAGTGGATTACACGATAGTTTCAATTCAAAACGGATGGTAAATAGACACAAAAGAATCCCTGAGAGACTTTACTCATTTTAATTTGTTTTTGGGTGTTTGGGGGTGTTGTTTGGACAGGCTAACATGACTTAATAAGGTTGCACTAGCATTAGCCACCAGTGGAAATTGGAATGACCCAAAGCTATCTACAGCATGGAATTAACTGAAAATGATCTCCATCAGTCAAAAACTTCAAAGGTAAGTTGAAAATGAGGCCCTTGTTCAACAATTCCAGAATATCCTTTTAAACTCACTCCTCAGCTCTCTTGGCACAGTTGGTAGTGTATCCGTTTGTGGAGCGTGATGTGCTGTGGAGAGCGTGGTATCAAATCCTGCTTCTGCCCCTGGGCAAGCCCTTCACAGGCATTACAGCTGCACATTCTTCTTGTCTAATGTTCTTCGTGTCCTTATCTTATCTCTATTCATGCTGCAGTTTGGAGGAGCATCTCCGCAAACAGCAGGGTCAGCGGCCATACCTCCTCGCTGCTGGGCTTCAGAAGGGCTAGATTGACTGCTTCTACAGTACATCGTCATGGATAAGCATCTCATCCCATGCCAGGCAAACCGCTCGCCCGGGGCATTTGATGAACTTTTCAAAGCACATTTTGTGTTTAACGTGTCTTATGATGCTGCACTTGTGAACTTCTACACATTCCTGCAGACGACAGTGTATAACATTGATGTGGGGGAAATGAAGGAGACACCCAGAGTTAGAGAACTGAGAGCCAGACTGCTTAACCATACAGTACTCACATTCTTCGAGTAAGTGGCTACAGCAATGCTGAGCTGTTTCATGTGTCAGAAAGTGTATCCCAGCAGTCAGCGGTTGATTACACATTTAAGAGTCCAACATGGTTACTATCCTGGACCAAAGTTCAAATTGTTTTGTTCTCAGCAAGGCTGTAGGCATCAGCTCCTAATATATACAGTACAGGTTTTCGGAAGCACCTTAATAGTGTTCATAGCAATGTTGAGCAAATTTCTCAAACTTCAACTGTTGCGGGTTCCAGTGAACCATTTCCAACTTGATTTCAGGCAGATGCTTTGGAGGATGGATTTAATCTCCCAAATCAGAGCAGCTCTTCCAGTGTTTCTTCTGAGAACAATAATTCAGGACTTGCTAAGGATCCGACCAAAGAAATGTGTGCATCAATCATGGCCAAATTACAGGGGAGTGGGATTTCCAACAGTTTGGTATCCTCAATTGTAGGAGATTTGGAAGAACTAACAAGTGTGCTTTCTCTCACAAGCAAAGCAGACAGTTATTTCCGTTTTACCTGTGACTGACCCCAATTTATCTATGATAAATTAATCTTTAAAAAAATCCCATGAAAACCCATTCACAAATCAGAATGCAGAATAGAAAAGAAATAAAAACGTCAGCCAAAAGTTTTTTGAGCCAGTACAAATAACAAAAATGTTGTAGAGCCAGTAGAAATAAGACTGGGAGTGAGATATGACAGCAGGCGTAATCAGAAATCCGGTACTTATGATCAAGTACCTGTGAAGGATAATTTGGTATATGTGCCGATTATAGAAACATTGAAGTTTTGGTGCAGAAATCCAGACATTTGTGCTTTACTAAAGAAAGAGTGTAGATCTGAGCCTGACACTTACTGACTTTTTTAAAACCCACCCTTTGTTTTCAGCTTAAAGACACACATTAATAATTAATGATGATGATTTTGAAACAGCAAATCCCCTTGGCTCTAAAAGTGGAATTCATAAAATAGGCTGTCTGTATTTTATTTTAAGCCCCCAATTTTCCCCCAAAATGTAATTCGGTTTTAATGAACATTCATCTGGTATCACTTTTTCACACACAAGATCTCCACAAGTATGGTTTTGATGACTATTTTCTTATTAATGGACATATTTTGATATTTTTTCATTCTTTATACCATTTTTTGGTTCCTGCTTTCTTCCATACCAGGGGCTGAAGTAACAGTGAGTAGCCAGAAATAGTGGCTCACAGTAGCTCATTTGTCAACACGAAATGGCAGTTCAGAGGGGCGGCCATGACAGCTAAGAGCCGATGCCCAGTCTCGCCTTCAGTCAAAAAAGTACATGACAAAATGAAACCCTCCGAACCATCTGGCCATATGAGCCATATGATACATAGAGAACAGGACTGGGCTGGGCGGGGCTTACTGTGGTAGCCAGCAGTAAAAGCATGCAGCGGTAGCAGGAGGGGGGTGACGAGGACAGAGGCTGAGGGTGGTGTGTGGGGCAAGCGGTCCGCGGCGACGGCACAGCTTGGTGGAGCCCACATGTGTGAAGGCACTGATGGACGCGTCGGTGACAGATGCATGTTTGGCTGAGCCCTGTGCAGCTGTGTGTGTGTGTGTGTGTGTGTGTGTGTGTGTGTGTCTCATAGAGTGTAATGGGTCACCTGGGTCTCAGCTCCTCTGTTCCAGTAAAAGGAATATCGCGGCCTTTCCCCTTGGCTCCACTGGGTCCGCCAGCGTCAACTGTCAGTGTGTGTGTGTGTGTGTTTTCAGGGCCAGGTTAACTTCATAGGGATAATAAACTGGGATAAGCTGGAGTGAATTGGATCCGTATCAATATATTTGTGCACGTGTGTTTGTGTGATTGTGTGGTGCAATGTGTGT
>NC_140238.1:28315022-28360022 GCF_949987555.1 Borostomias antarcticus | reverse complement strand
GCTGGGGCTGGGACTTGGTGGGGGATGGGGATGGGGGGGGGGCACTGGTACTAGTACTGGGACTGGGACTAGGTGCTGAAACTAGGATTGGGGCTGGGACAGGGACTGGGACAAGGACTGGTGCCGAAACTTGGATTGGGACTGGGACTAGGACTAGGACTAGGACTAGGACTAGGACTAGGACTAGGACTAGGACTAGGACTAGGACTAGGACTAGGACTAGGACTGGTGGTGGGACTAAGACTAGGACTGGTTCTGGGACTAGGACTAGACTGGTGTTGGTGCTGGTTCTGGGACTGGGACGGGGACTCGGACTGGGTCTGGGGCTGAGTGTAGTAGTGACTGAAGAAGTGAGTAAAAGTTCCTTTACTCTAATAGCTAATTTACTGTACTGTAATTGTAAAGTTTTTACATTCGTATTGCTTGAGGAGGGAGTAAACAGTGTAAGTGGGTTTATTCTCTACCCTCTGCCCTGGGACATACTGTGGTGTGGGCTGAGGAGCGCTGGAGCTGGCCAGTCACATGCTAGGCTCTGATACCATCTCAGCCACGAGGACAAGATGGAGAACAAAATCACATGATGTATTTACATACTGCACAGCAGCAGGCCAGATACGAGAGGATTTTTCATTGGCCATTGTCTTATTGACTATTCTGCAGATGACTTACCCCAGATTCACTGGTGAACTTGGCACATACTCACAATGGCTTCTAGCAGTTGTGGCTGAAACACATTTTGGAAGATGTCAAGCGGATTACAAATGTTCTTTTAGCCTACGCAAATGTCCCTCAATGGTTCCTTTCAACCAAAATATATCAGTCGTCCAAAATCAGTGGAACCGTTTGGGTTTGTGAATGATGGCGGGAGACGCGATCAATGGTATAACAGTGTGACGACTGTTTCTGTCTGCCGTCCTCAGACAGAGTGGGCCATTAATGACCGCAACTCCGGGCTATAAGTCTGGTTCGGGGCCTGCTAGCATCATGAACACATTTCCCTGATCCGAGTAGCAACTCCCTAAGCATTTGCTGCAGCTTATTAAGGCTCCATTACGCCTTCATATGAAAGGTGATGAATGACGGCTATTAAAACTCTCATATGATGCTAGGGGTGTTTTAATCAACGCTGCGTGTTGATTTTGAGTCCTCCTTCATCGCCTGACATCAGCGATCTTTCCGGCGAGTGTGGTAGTGATGCTCTGAGCCGGAGAGCAGATGTGTGTCTGCTGGACAGCGTGCTGGTGACCGGCCAGATGTGTGGGACACCTGCAGCAGGCTGTCCAGGAGCAGGAGGACAGAGACGCCTGTCCAGTCAGACACAGATGTACAGCAGGACACAGGCCTGCCATTGTGCAGTTCAGACCCCCCCCCCACCACACACACACACACACACACACACACACACACACACACACACACACACACACACAGTCCAATGCATGTGCAAACACACACACACATATACACACACACGCACGCATGCACAAACACACAAATACACACACAGACGCGCGCACGGCACGCACACACACACACACACACACACACACACACACACACACACACACACACACACACACACACAGACACCAGTCGCTGGTGAATCGAATGCTGTTTAACATCAGCTGCTGTGTTGCTGCGGTTGTTGAACAGTAAACATGCTTGTACTGGTCATTATGGAGGTCACTGGGAGGCTAGCTGATGACACATTGATACCTCGACTTTGTGTTGTGTTGAGCTGGACATGTTGTAGCGCTTTGCTGTAGTTACAAATGCAAATGTTTATTTGCAAGTAAAATCCACAGCGTTTTCCTTCTGACTTCTGTGTAACTCAGTAACTGATGCTCTATTACAGTGTGGTTTGGATTCTATCTATCTATCTATCTATCTATCTATCTATCTATCTATCTATCTATCTATCTATCTATCTATCTATCTATCTATCTATCTATCTATCTATACTAATGGTATATATAATAGTTATTTCACACAGCTGCCTCCAGAAAGAAAGTATTTCTGGTATACTGTAATTATGAATTAATGTGCCTCCCTTCCAAACCAATGAATCAGTTCCCATTTCCAAGGGACAAACTGTAAATCAAATCAACAGAAATAGAAAGGCATTTCCTGGCAGCTACAGTACCAGAGACCGGCATACAGTTTTGTGATTGTGTCAACAGTGTAAAAATGTCCGATATAACGATATACCCATGTCGATGCATGTGATGGGGACATTAGCTAGATACAAATTAATGAAACTGATGGGAACTGTGTAAAATTGGGTTGTTTTTCTCAAGTTACCTGAGCACTAACTCAATTTCAATCAATACCCAGAGAGCCATAGAAAAAGGAAGGCATTTTTTCTTGACACTACTGACTGATGTATCAACGTACTATGCAACCCATTGACTTTGATGATGTTCTGCAAATGAGAAACCTAAGGGATTCTCAAAACAGAGAGTGGAGGTAGCGAGCGAGAGAGAGGGAAGAACAGAGAGAAAAATAAAGAGAATGATAACAGAGAGGTGGAGGAAGGAGTGAAAGAGAGTGAAAGGAGTAGGAGGGCAGAAATGATGTCATCACGGTTAGCAGATTCAAATCAGAATTGAATCCCAAACATTCTTTGAAACTCGGAGAGAGAGGGTTGGAGTGTGGGTGGGTGGTCACAGCATTCCTCAACCGCTCCACGTCAAGTTTTAAAATGCAGATGTCAGATGTCCCCTGCTCTCCTCCATCTCTGATCTCTTCTAGTTGATGTATTCATCTGCCAGGCTGGACGCACAATAGTGTCATTCATGTACTTTGCTGTGAGACTCCCTCCTTGAACGACCCCCCAGCCCACACGGCCCCCCAGGGCCTCTCATTCAACCTAGCCAGTACCAGGCAGATAGGCGGTGGTCGTAGTGCCTGGAGGGGGGGGGGGGGGGGGTAGAGACATGGAAGTACAGTTCCTGCTGGGGAAGAACCCACAGGACCACCAGGCTCCACGCCAGACACAGACAGGCCTCTCCATTTGATGGTCTGAGAATCGGATGTAGAATAATTGTGGACAGGATGCATTTCTTCTTTGAAATTATCCAATTCCCATTACCTTGTTACTCATTGTTACTTTGACAACATGTAGCTTGGAAATAAGCCAGTCCAAAACCACGCCTTAACCCAAACCCCAACGCTGACTGAGCATTTCGGATGAAAAGCACAGGCACATGTTTAGGAAGCCAGCAAGGTCAAGATGAGTGTGGGGGTGTCAGAAACAGCTGAGCGTCGTCTTTATGGGGCCCCTGTGTCATACAAACTGATAGCAGAACAAGCCTGAATATGCTCCTCTCAATCTGTGAAAGGCTGCCTTAAAGAAGTCAGTTCAAGTGCACTGAAAAGACCTGGGCCCTGTACTTGAAACAGGATTATGGGATTAGCGCGAAATGTTCAAGCCTGGTTTTTCCGTATCACAAAGGTGGATCGCTTTTCACCATGCTACTGTATATCGCCATGGTAACTTATGCTGCCAAGCTAACCTGCTCCGGGCCAGGTTAAATTCCAGATTATGGTTTGAAATGTATGAAGCACTGCCCGCTGACCGATCAATTCACTTGGAAAATGGCATACTGTATAGATGCTAAGATCTCATATCTTCAGTGTGCAAATGAAAACATAATCAAATAGTGAGAGGTTCTTTTAGGAAGACTTTTCACAGACTGACAAAACCCTCTTTGGCTTTCCCTGATATCATATGAAAGATTGCGGAATGATTTAGTCAGCTGCAGTCATATTTTGCCAGAACTTGTGCGTTTACAGTCCCGTAGACTGTAGGCTATGCACTGTCTAGCGTTTTATTGGCCTACCTGCAGTTTCAGGTAGGCTGTTCGATGATGCGGAGAACCAAGTTAAAACACTTATTTTTTATTCAATTTCCAAGTCTTTATTGTTGATTTATTAGACTAGCCTCCCTTTCCTAGGAACAAAGAGAAGTAGGCTACATTTTAGTTGAATTGTTATAGCACCAATGCCTGGCAATCAATGACGTTATAGGCCTAGCTGAAATACCTTTTTTTCCGTACATCTCCACCAAACTTTTTCCATCTTAATATGTTTTATCATAATATCTAGTTCTAAACTCCTCTTGTATGGAAACATCACATTGTCTCCTCCAACCTGAAACTATTAAAAAGTAAAGCCTACATTTGCTTTATTTAAGCGTCCCTTGCCAGTCTCACAGGGTTGCAGCTGAAAGAATAAGATATATAAGCAGAGGCTACAATTGCTTTACATGCCATAAGAATACACAAACATAGCCCAATGATCTAGCCTACTCGTGTTCATGAGGATATTGATAAAACGTAGGCGGTCGGAAACATTTTTCCAGCTCTCCTTCCTGCCTTTAGCAGTAGCAACTACTGTGTTGCGTTCGGATTATATAGTTTATATTTCTATAATATTGTTCCTCTTGGTTATGCGTATTGTTTGCCTTGTCCATGGCCGTGTCCGAATACCCATACTAAGGTATGCGATTGGTTATTTTGTGCAAATACCTCCCCTATTACCGTGAACGCGCTCATAGCTAGATTGGACCAGCTGGGTAGACTAAACGAGTTCATAGCCACCGTACCGTTTATCCGTGATTGCAGTTGTTTGGTTTACTCGAGCGAGCTAGCGAAAAGTTATCCTGGATATGTTGAACTAGCTTCATAGTACAGGGCCCTGGTTTCTATAGCAGCATTTTTGACCTATTCCTAACCAGTACCTAGGCAGCCTACCTTTTCTTAGCCTCTTGGTGGAGAATATTGTACAGCAGATATTCTGTGTGAAGATGGAGCTAACGGGAGTTGTCCTGTGTAAATGGAAACAAGGGAAGGTATCCGAGTGAGGGAAGGAAGAAGAGAGAGGAAAGGAGGCATATGGGGAAGGGGCGAACAGGGGTCAGGTTGGCCTCTGTCTCTCTCTCTGTCTCTCTAACTCTCTCTCTCTCTCTCTCTCTCTCTCTCTCTCAGGGAGACTCTGACAGTGTCTCCTGCTCAGAAAGACAGTCTTTCTTTTAGTCCAGGCTAATGCAATTGAAACAAATTAGTATAATTATGCTCCATATTGGAGATTGAGGAAGCAATGTGGCCTGTAGGGTGGGAGGGGGGGGGGGTTGAAGGGGGGACGGGGACAGGGACAGGGGACATGGAACAGGGGACGGGAGATGGGAGACATGGGTGGACGGGGAGCGTGGGTATTTGCTGACGAGAATAACTTATTCATTGGTTACTTTTCGCGGTTTATCAGAGTACATTCTTGCATTTATGACATTATGGCTAATCAAATAAAGGGGCCCTGGAATGCCATCTCTGCTCTCAAAATGAGATTAATTTGAAAATACGCTCCCCCCCCCGCCCCCATCCTCCACACACGTCACACCCCGCCACCCCGCACCGCCACTGACCGTCCCCGGGACCGGCTGCCCACACGCCTGACCCCATGTTGGCAGTGGAATTCACCATAGACCAATCCAGTCGTCTGGCCTGTACCATCCTGGCCCGGGGGTCTATGTAAATCCAGGGCCATTGTTTTGACACAACAAGAGGCCTGCAGCTGCACTTAGTCTGAAACACATGGGGGGAGCAGATCCATCATCATGGTCCACTCCAAGACAGATGTCCCCAAACCCTGACACATTTATGGGGTAAATATGTTAAAAAGGAACAGAAAAAAAAACAAATCTATGTCAATAATATTTTTTCCAAGCCTTGATGTGCCGCTTTCTACATCTGAGAGAAGCTGCAGCAGGAGGGGGGGGGGGTTCTTACAAATCCAGACCAGAAGTATGCGTTTATGACCGCAGTTTGCCTGAACAAGTTTCCCGGGCTGTGATCCACTATTAAATAGACTAGGGTGACAGTAATTAAAGAGTGCTGTGCCATGGGGTCATAACGAGGTGCCGAGTGATTTGAAGAGACATGGCCCTGAGTGTGCGGGAGGAAGGTGGTTTTGTGTCAACACAACAACACAAACACACAACAACGTGATGGATTGGGAGAGAGAGAGCCGGGAGGCGGGAGATGCTAACGCCGTCCAGATGACGAGCAGGAAGGAAACGGTCAGAGGCTGCAGGTGTGAGGAGCTGACCTGGAAACGCAGCACCCGACCCCCCTTCTCTCCCTCTTCCTCCTCCTCCTCCTCCATCCAGTTCCTCCGGGCTCCTCTCTCCTCCTCCTCCCCTTCCTCGGCCCGTCCGTCCGGACCCCGCCCTGTGGGGAGTGAGGGAGGAGCGCTGGAGGGTGGAGGAGCTCTATTTGATCCCCGCTCCAGGGAGCGTCAGGCCTACTCATCATCTATATCCTGTTTGGGAAGGCAGGCGTTTGAAACCCATCTGCTCCCAGGTCCCAGCGGTACCATCATTGAGACGTGGATGGAGGGAGGGAGGGGGAGAGAGAGAGAGAGATAGAGAGAGAGAGAGAGAGAGAGAGAGAGAAAGAGAGAGAGAGAGAGAGAGAGAGAGAGGAGAGACCTCTCACATATGTATTTTAACACAAAGACTAGAGCTCTAGAGTGCGCTGATAACATATGTGCAGTCATATCAGAAAAGTGTTGTTTAGAGAAAGAGAAATTTCCTTTTAGTGAACTTGAGCGAGTGCCAGTGTATCCAAAGAGAGATTGGACATATGAATATACCGCAAGTTCCAACATGACCTCCCACATCCACCCAAATGTGCTCTGATCACATATTCTATGTAATAATTATGACCTGTTTACCTACGTTACACAAATATACAGTAGATAGACACGTCAGGTCGTTATTGCATCCTATTTGAACATTTTATGTGAGGAAAATATTCAATTATATTTAAAAAAGTAATTTGTACGTATGTATTTGATAACGAGAGATATTTGCTTAATCCAATATGAGTGTTATCATATTGCCAACTGGCATAACTACAGAGTCCAGATGTGCTGAAAGTGTAAAAAAGTTTAAGTTTAACTAAAAGTTAAAACTAATGCAGTGACAGCTGAAATCTGTTTTGGAGTTTTTATTTTTAGACCAAACAGGATTAAGTGTAAATTGAGTTTGATCATGTTCCTACAGGCATACCTGTGAAGCAGCTCCACCAGCAGCAGACCAGGGAGGTCAGTAGGGCTCTGACATCTGCTAGTCAGCCAGCTAGGAATGTGTGATGAGTATTAGTCTGGATTCTGTTCATAAGTGGTAAAGTGTTGACCACCCCTCCAGCTGGACACACTGGGAAAATAGAGTCACATGCTTGGAGAAGGAGAAGGAGAAGGAGAAGGAGAAGGAGAAGGAGAAGGAGAAGGAGAAGGAGAAGGAGAAGGAGAAGGAGAAGAAGGAGGAGGAGGAGGAGGAGGAGAAAAGTCAGATCTGCTTGGCTTAAATCTCCATCTCTACTGTACTTATATTTTTGTATCTAAAGAGAACATCATGACACATTCATTCAATTACATGTTCAATCATAGACACGTGTTTTATTGGAAATATTTTAAAATTGAGGCAATTTGATATTTTTATAAGATGCTATTCATATGTGTGCATAAAGAGGCTTTCAAGAATACAATTATCAAAAATGGTGTTGGACAAACTTTAAAAGGAACCAGAATCAGATACTATTCGCCAGACCACACGGCGAATCTCAACGATCCAACGCATTTGACTTTGCTTAAAGGATTAACATGGTGGTTGAATGTGACACTTGCCAGTTGTCTTTAGGCAACAACATCAGGCACACAAACTGTGCATGCTGTTTTCATTATTCAGTCCTTTAAATGCTTTTTAAAGCTTATTTTTCTAAGGCTTAATTTCCCACTATAAAAGTTCAATCAAACTGCCTGGGCATGATAATGACAACTGTCAATTAGCTATAATTGACATGATGCCCGCACTTTCCACATATTGTAGTTTGTTACCATATAACTACCTCCATACTGTATGCATTAATCTTGGGAGATTACATTTTCACAAGCTAGCAAACATAGTACAGCAACTTATCAATAGCTAAGGTAACAATGCTGATTTATCTAATATTTTTTTGCTAGCTAGCTAGCGAACTGAACTAAAAGTACAACTATAACGTCCTTATGAAAGCAAACTAGCTAACGTTATGATAGGGAAGTGCTTATCCTTGTGTGACTCATTTAACACGCCTGCTAATCCAAAACCACAGAAAGGACATATTTAAATTTTCATTGTGTTTCTTCAATGCCTTTTGCGCAAATTGCATATACAAACCTAGAGTGTGACCAACCACTATATTAATCCTTTAATATAAAAGCCTAAAGCTTAAACTATCACTTCGAGCGTCCATTACAGTACAGCGCCTCACCCTCTCAGTGCTGAGCACGGTGAAACAGGGTAGAGCCAGGACACTGGAGATTTATGCCAATCTAGTGTAATAAAAAGTATGGAGAAAGTGGGCTGGGATTGTCAAGGCCCATAACCAGAGCAGTTAGTCAGTCATAGCGTAGGTGGGGGGAGCGGGAGGGGGGGTGGTGGGTCTCCCTCAGGAAGTAATTAGCTGTGTCCAACCAGTGGCCAATAAAACATAGCAGCTACATGCTACCCCGAGTCTGGCCGGGCCAGTGAACCTCGCTGTAATGAGACGTGTGTGTGTGTGCGTGTGTGCGTGTGTATGGGGCTGAGGCCCACCAGCAGGTTGAAGAGGGAAAGTGCTTCACGGTAAGCTGAGACCCAGTAGCAGCAGCCGCTGTGTCGGCAGCACGGCGAGGAGGGTCAACTGCCAGGTTTGCATCTCCCCCCCAAACGTCATCCACTTCACACCATAACATGGATTACGTACAGTACTGTCGCCCTATTCCTCCAATAACAACAAGCGAAAACCTGCACCAAAACTAAATCCCAGTACCTGACACCCAACCACTCACTTGGGCGAGATATGAAGTGAGATTTCTGAACTCTCCACTAATATGAGGAACAATTAGATACGGTGTGAAACGCTCCAAGAAAAAAAAGGGGGGTGGGATTATACTCTGTGCCCCATCCGGGGAGCCTATAGTCTCAGACGGAGAGCGAACCCAAACCACCCGGCAGCCGCTGAGAGGAGCAGAGAAACCGTGGCGTCCTGTGGTGAGCGGAGCGCAGCGTAAGATTAGGTTTCAGCCTAGCATCCAGGCCGGCCACGGGCCCGGCCGGCAGACACAACATCACCAGCCTGTTTGGAAATAAAGTCCAGGGAACACCACTTCAAACCGCCTCTCAGTGGGAAAGAAGGGGTGAGAAGAGGGAGATGGAGGAGGGGAAAAGAGAGAGGGGGGAGTAGAGAGAGAAAGAAAGAGAAAGAGAAGGAGAGAGAGGGAGAGAGAGAGAGAGAGAGAGAGAGAGAGAGAGAGGGGAGGGGGGGTGCTGGTGAGTTGAGTTTAAGTGGAAGCACATTGTCAAGCTGCAGACATGAGCCACTTCTGTACATTTCAATGCGCAATCCAGCTCCCCTTGCACTGTGAGAATCTGTTGAAAGGGTCGGACTCTCGTTGTTATCCTGATCTGCTCTGGGGAATAACAGCTTGACACAAAAGGTTAATAGTTGGATGTGTTTCCCCAAAATTACAATCTTTATGAATTTGTTTTGGTGGATGTACTTTGTTGTTAGCACTGACTTCTTAGCCAGTACAGTGCTTATTTAGGTCAATAAATAAATTCAGTAAACCACAGCACATATCACATGATCTTACAAGGACTGCAACACAACACATGATTTAAAACCCTTACTGTATATATTAATAGTCTACCAATTAAAACAGTTCCATTACACTCAACTGAAGTAAAATCCAAGTTAACAAGGCTGGCAATCAGTGGAGAGTATAGCCAGGAGGCTAATCGCTATCACATTGAGGCTTGGGGGCTTCATTTCAGCCCTGATTTTATTTCAAAGCATAAAAAAGGCAGACATTGGCTCGTGAATTCAGTAATATTAGAGAGTTGGCTCTCTGGTTTACCTTGAAACGCTAAAGAGCTATTTATGCTCATGCTGTGTAAATTTAAGTGTTGAGAGTGCTCCCCTCGGACCACTCACAGGAAAACGAGTGCGGCAGAGAACGAAGGAGGCGTTACCCGAGGCGGCGTTACCCAAGGACCATTTAAACACAAAACCCAGAGTTTGACATTTCCAGGAAAGCCCTCAGAAAAGAGACGGCCGAATCCTAACAAACACATTGTGTTTAGATGTGCTTGCCAAATGCAATTAAGCAAACCAGACTCTCACACAAACAAACAAATAAACAAACAAACAAACAAACAAACAAACAAACAAAAAAACATAAAAACAAACAAACAAACAAACAAGTTTTTTTTCACAATGAGATTGTCTGACTGCAATAAATAAGACTGTCCGATATCTTCCATTCAGGAATTTCAGTTTGAAAAACAACACAACTGGCAATGGAACGGAAGAGAGAGACCTCGCGGCATCTCAGGCACATTTTCAGCGTTGGCCTCTTCATGTTTATTGAGGAAGTGTCTCCCAATTACAGCAGGGACTACAAGCGAGCAGTGGTGAACCACAGACTAATCCTCAGATCCCCTGCAAGTCAAGAGCCAGCCGTTAAGTGAATGCATCGCTTGCGTGCCATTTTAAAACCAAGAGTAGGTTATTACCAGTGATGGCTGTGGGGCGAGTGGCCAGAATGACGCACAGGAATAACAAGGAGAACCTTACAGTCACTTGAGGCCCCATTTCGCTGTCTAAGAGGGCGGACGTGCCCAGGCTGCGCAGCGGCGCTCAGAGAGCCGGGGTGTGAGCCTGTGTATGTTTGTTGAGGGAAAATACCCGCGTGTAATCAGAGATACAGTACGCACACACACACACACACACACACACACACACACACACACACACACACACAAGCACACGCACATACACATACACTAGAAGCGAGGCGTGTCCGCGAGCCAGATTTTTCACATGCTGTGTGGTCCTGCCTCCAGAGGTGAGCAGGGAGCTCAACCTCACCCTTCGTCAACAGAACAGAGCCGAGCGTGTGTTTCCGTGGAATCTCCACGGAACCCTCATGTTCTTTCCCATAGAATGACTCATGTTTTTTGATCCGGAGCTCTCTGCTCTTTTTCGGCCAGACCTGGGGGGAACCAATGGCAGGCCTGGGTACTTTCACGAAGGCAAGACTCCGATGGAGGAGATGATGAGTCAGCAGAAATGGGAGAAAGAAAGAGAGAGAGAGAGAGAGAGAGAGAGAGAGGGGGGGGGCCGAAAGAGGAAGAGAGAGATGGATAGATGGAGTTAGAGATGGAGAGATGGAGTGAGAGAGAGAGGGAGAAGTAGAGATATATATAAAGAGCAAGATTGAGAGCGTGAGAGAGCGATTGAGAGACAGAAAGAGAGAGAGAGAGAGAATGTGGCCCACTCATCAATGGACCGATGACGCAACAAAGGACAGAGAAGCTCAAGAGACAATTTCCTTCAATGCCGCTGGAGAGATATTCAGACGAGAGCAGTTTTGAGGAAATGGGAGTGACCAAAGAGATAACACACATCCTCCATCTTCATTGGAACAATTAGGGATGGGTCTCCCCTTTCCCTCTCCCTCTCTCCACCCCCGTCCCTCTTTCCACTCCCGGACCTCGCTCTCCCTCACTCTCTCCAACCTTCCCTCCTTCTCTCCCGTTACCTTCTCTTCCTCCCTCCCTCCCTCCCCTACCTTGCCCTCTCCTCTTGGCCAGAGATTCTCCCGCCCCGTGATGCACATGGGCGCTCTGTGTCCAGCTTAGAGCAATTAGCCAGACCTTCCTCCCTGACAGGTGCACCGTCACGCTGGGCCAGACGCCTGCCACAGCCCCCTCCTCCCCTGCCCCCTCTTCCCCTGCTCTCTCCTCCCCTCTCCCCCTCCTCCCTCCTCCATTCTCCTGTCCTCCCCTCCTCCATCCTCCCCTCTCGCGCTTCTCCCCTCCTCCCTTCTCCCATCCTCCCCTACTCCCTCTTCCCCTCCTCTCCCAGCAAATAGACAGACAGACAGACAGACAGACAGACAGACAGACAGACAGACAGACAGACAGACAGACAGAGATACAGGCAACCAGAGAAATAGAGAGACAAGCAGAGAGAGAGAGAGAGAGAGAGGGAGAGAGAGAGAGAGAGAGAGAGAGATACAGGCAGGCAGACAGAAAGACAGAGAGAGAGAGAGAGACACACACACACACAGACAGACATGCAGACAAACAGACAGACAGACATGCAGACAAACAGACAAACAGACAGGCAGACAGACAGACAAACAGACAGGCACACAGACAGACAGACAAACAGACAGGCACACAGACAGACAGACAGACAGACAGACAGACAGACAGACAGACAGACAGGCAGGCAGGCAGGCAGGGAGACAAGCAGGCAGACACAGACACAGAGACAGACAGACAGGCTCTGGGTCTGGTTAGGTGTGACAGAGCCCAGATATTACTGTCTGACCCATTCTGGATGATGTTTTTCCATATTGGTATTGATACTGAAATCCAAGATGTCCTCCACAATTTATAGTCTTTGGGTTAACCACAGGCAGTGGCGTTCTCTCCAGAAAAATCACACATGGCCAACATAAATTACGAACTTTAAAGTTAAAACATTCAAATAAAACAAATATTAGACAGACCACATAAAGTATGTGGGATTCTGTGGATACTAACAGTACAGCTAAGTCTTTTTCTTCACTTGAAATGGGCCTGTAATTACTTAGTCTTAGGGAATCAACTTCGGGTTTTTACAGTTGTAAGCACTTAAGGACAATTATATTCTTGGCACCTGAATTTCACTAGAGCACCGTTCCTCTGCATGCTTCCCAGGACTGCACCAGCCTGATGGAAATAACACCAACCGAACCAGTCCGAGCCTTAGCCTCAGCCCCAGCCTCAACGCCCAGCCTCAGGTCAGCCTCAACCTCAGCCTCAACCTCAACCCCAACCCCAACCTCAGCCTCAGCCTCAGCCTCAACCCTAACCCCAACCCCAACCCCAGCCTCAGCCTCAGCCTCAGCCTCAGCCCCAGCCTCAACCCTCAGCCCAACCTCAGCCCCGGCCTCAACTCCAGGCCCAGCCTCAACCCCAGTTTCAGCCCCAGTCCATTCCCATTCCCACTCCCACTCCCACTCCCAGCCCTAGCCTCAGCCCCAGCCCCAGCCCTAGCCCTAGCCCTAGCCCTAGCCCCAGCCTCAGCCCCAGCCTTAGGCCCAGCCCCAGCCTCAGCCCCTAGCCTTAGGCCCAGCCTCATCCCCGGTCTCAGCCCCAGCCTCAGCCCCAGCCCCAGCCCCAGCCCCAGCCTCAGCCCCAGCCTTCGGCCCAGCCTCATCCCCGGTCTCAGCCCCAGCCTCAGCCCCAGCCCCAGCCCCAGCCTCAGCCCCAGCCTTCGGCCCAGCCTCATCCCCGGTCTCAGCCCCAGCTCCAGTAGCAGGACTGTGGCAACCTCAGTGTTTGGCTGGCAACACAATCACAGCAGAGGAGAGTGCCATGGAGACTATAAAACAGCCTGGCAGCTTTCATATTGGCATTCTAGATGTATATCATACAGTTTATTCTCTGTCGGGATGTAAAAAGTGACTTTTTACAGTTAAGTCTTGAAACTGTAGAATATGAATAGCCATCACAAACTCTGTCCAGGCGCCGGGTGATGACATCACAGGAACAATGCACAGAACAGGAACAGAACCAGCTAGCGTTGCTTACCCCTGGAGTCCATAGACGACTGAAGAAATTGATATTAGGGAAGACCAAGTAGGACCCTAGTGCAGTAAGTGATGACAGAAGAGCATGATTACTGGCCAGTTGGTGGGGAGGTACTCTATATTTACTCAGATGGCTTGAAGATGCCTCACAGTCACTGAGCGCCCAGTAAAAGAGGCCATGACCTCATACATTTATTCATTCACTCCACAGGGCAAATTCACAATAGCGGAGACCACGTACAAGTAAATGTATAGAGTAGGCTACAAGCATTTTCCATCTGTCTGAATCTTCTCATCTCTTGTCTAATTGGTGGATTAGTAACAGGTGCCGCTGTGGCCGTGGACAACAGCATTACACTTGTGTGGACATTTTTGTGGACCAACTGACCGGCAAGCCGACCGGCCAAACCGACAGAGCGACCTATAGAGCAAAAAAAAAAAGCTTGACGCTACTTAAGAAAACCACAATCCATGTCCAACTGGTAAACCTGTAATGAGACGATGCAAATGTCCCTCTTTTGCATCAGATTTTGCATTTTCAAACATCCTGGTGAGCCCATCCAGCTGGGCTGAGCGGACCAGCGTCTGTGCGGAGTGCCACACCAGAAAAAAGGAGAGTGGACAAGCTTTGAATACACAAATGAGCCGTCTTTCACGTGGGCTCGTCACCCCGAGCGCCTGGTCAATGCAAAGCGGCCCGCTGCGCCCTACGGCGATGCTTATCGCTGGCGGAATAGGGAAATGAGCAGAGCAGGACGGGCGTGACAGTTATTTCACACCCAGATGGACATTTTTACTTCCCTTTGCAGAAATCCAAGTGGTGTTTTAAGTGCTACCGTGACATGCAGTGTACATGCTCCGTCTGTATGGTGGCTGTAGATTATGCAGTTAAAACACACACGTGCGCACGCACACACACACACACAGATCCGTCAACCATCGCGTTGTTGTTTAAATATAAAAACCTTACCCCCCCCCCCCCCCACACCACCCCAGCTGTGTCCCGGGGAGGCGAAACCCAAACCAGAGCAAAGAGAGCTCTCTCATCTCCTCAACCTCTCAACA
The DNA here is from genome assembly GCF_949987555.1 of Borostomias antarcticus. Taxonomy (NCBI): domain Eukaryota; kingdom Metazoa; phylum Chordata; class Actinopteri; order Stomiiformes; family Stomiidae; genus Borostomias; species Borostomias antarcticus. The sequence goes on along the minus strand of NC_140238.1, from coordinate 28,345,289 downwards.
CATCCTCAGCACTACCCTTTGAAAACAAGCCATGCTGGTCTAGAGACCTATCCCCCCCCCCGCCTCATCTGTGTGCACACATGCCCCACACTGCGCTGGGAGGGAAGGAAGGAAGGAAGGAAGGAGAGAAGGAGGGAAGGACTGGAGGAGAGAGGGGAGTGTTTCAGAGGCTCGGTCGAGACGGTTTCCGGGAAGCAGATGTGAGAGTGGTGCAGATCAAGCGTGAGTCTTCATTCTGTAGCTACACACGCACACACACGCACGCACACACACACACACACACACACACACACACACACACACACACACACACACACACACACACACACACACACACACAGAGCGCCGTAGTCACTCATGAGGAGACACATAGAGGGAAAGGGACAAAAGATTGACTGCAGTACAGCAACTCACCTACAAATCACAATTTAAACACTGGGTCTGGATAAGGCAGTAAAGAAGTTCAAAGTTATAAAAGTTATTCGACATGATAAAGAGTCACAGCGATGACAGCGACTGGGAACTGTGACTAAGAGTAATGGACCACAAACCATTGCAATATCCATTGCTCCCCCCCTCTCTCTCTCACACACACACACACACATACACACACACACACACACACACGCACACACACACGCACGCGCACACACACATACACACACAAAGACAGACAGACACATAAACATACGCAGACGCAAAACACATGCTTATTTAAACAGTTAGTCCTGAACTGATGAAGTACACCAGCGACATGTTTCCTTAGCTTCCCAGTTCCCACACTCTGGAACATGTGGAGAGCAACGGAAAGCCAGATGGCTGTTGGGAAGAACGGCGCTTTCTGAGATTCACCTCCCTTTGGCGCTCGTTACAAACAAACACGCGTACATGTAAACACGCACGCAGGCACGCAGGCACGCACACGCACACGCACACACACACACACACACACACACACACACACACACACACACACACACACACACACACACACACACACACACACAGACACACACACACACACATGAAAACGACCAAGTGTCTGTATCAGATGAAGCGGATCAGAAGTGGATAGCCTTCACAGTCACATGACCTGAGCTCTGAGTTACAGATAAACCCATAGGCTGGGAGCCAGCCATGCAGAAAAACAGCCAGCAAGCCATCCAGCCAGCCAGACGACTAATCACCAGCCAATCGGCCGTCCATACAGCCGGCCAGCCAGCCAGCTAGCGACAAGACATCCATCCAGCCAGCCAATAACCCAGTCAGCTAATCAGCCAGCCAGCCAATCAGACAGCCGGCCAGCCAGCCAATCAGCCAGCCAATCAGCCAGCCAGCCAGCCAATCAGCCAGCCAATCAGCCAGCCAGCCAGCTAGCCAGCCAGCCAGCCAGCCAGCCAGCCAGCCAGCCAGCCAGCCAGCCAGCCAGCCAATCAGTCAGTCAGTCAGTCAGTCAGTCAGCCAGCCAGCCAGCCAGCCAGCCAGCCAGCCATCCAATCAGTCAGCCAGCTGGCCAGCCAGCCAGCCAATCAGCCAGCCAGCCAGCCAATCAGTCAGCCAGCCAGCCAGCCAGCCAGCCAATCAGTCAGCCAGCCAGCCAGCCAGCCAGCCAATCAGTCAGTCAGTCAGTCAGCCAGCCAGCCAGCCAGCCAGCCAGCCAGCCAGCCAGCCAGCCAGCCAGCCAGCCAGCCAGCCATCCAATCAGTCAGCCAGCTGGCCAGCCAGCCAGCCAATCAGCCAGCCAGCCAGCCAATCAGTCAGTCAGCCAGCCAGCCAGCCAGCCAGCCAGCCAGCCAATCAGTCAGCCAGCCAGCCAGCCAGCCAGCCAGCCAATCAGTCAGCCAGCTGGCCAGCCAGCTAGCCAATCAGCCAGCCAGCCAGCCAGTCAATCAGCCAGCCAGCCAATCAGTCAGCCAGCCAGCCAGGCCCCTTACACAGACCGGACGACCAGTCAGTCACCAGTCAGTCAGCCAGTCACCTACACAGCGACGGCCCTGAGAACACAACAACTGCTCAGATGCTAATCTCCACCGACTCTGGAAGGGATTACAACTTGAACTCACATTAAAAGAAACCCCAATCTATATAATTCCATGTTGATAGAACACACCCCCTGGACTGAGAGGAACAACGCAGGCAGCTGTCACTGCATAGCTTCTCTGGTGCGCAGTGCTGTGCACGGACGCGTCCTCGCAGTAGATACTGTTGCCGGGGGGGGCTTCGGGGTGTCGATAAGGTTGTAGTCGCGGGCTGGCATGGCAAGGCCAGGCTGGAATATTAAGTACGTGAGGGACAGTGGGCTCTTTCAGGGGCCAGCAGCCCTGGCAGTGGGGCATGCTGGGTAGGGCGCAGCGGTCGGCCTCTTTAAGAGCAGACCGAGCCTGTGACTGAGGACCTTGTTATCAACATGGGCCCAGGCGACACTATAGCATGGGGAACGTGCCCGTTTGTGTGCGTGCTTGTGTGTGTGTGTGTGTGTGTGTGTGTGTGTGAGTTCACATGCGTGTGTGTGACTACTGAGCATACCACGCAGAGACCAGTATTCTGTATAATGTTCCCACATACCGCCTCCCTCCAATCCTCCCTCGCACATCATTTGCATATTTCTTTTATGGTTATCAAAAAGCCTGTTTATGGAACATGACAACAGGGACAAAACACATGCAAAGTCGATCCAACATTCATCAGCGTTTTGGTCACATTTCCATCCAAAATGCACATATCAAAAAGGGGCCCCTCTGGAGATGATCTGGGGGTTGGATGGAGGCTTTACGACACGGCCATAAGGCTCAAAGTGAGAACAACTGTGAAAATGTTCCAACTTCCCTCCTCCGCCTCGAAAGCGCTGTTACATCCCTGTCTCACAGGCGGACGGAATGAAAGCGAGCAGAAACAAGCATGTGGCCAACATGTAGCCATGCAGTTCGTACCTCACATCCCTCTGGTGATATGCACCAGACAGAGAGAGGGAGAGAGAGTTGGGGGGGGGGGGGGGAGAGAGAGAGAGAGAGAGAGAGAGAGACATGCGATCCGCCAGCACAACAAGAGCGCTGGCCCGCACGACTTCCTCTTTCTTTATTCCTGTCTTTTCTTTCAATCCTTTCCTCTCCACCCCTTTTTTTTTTTTTTTTTTTCAGGCGCAAAGCCGGATGAGGGTCATCTTACCGATGTTCCCATGGCGATGCAGAAAGACGACTTTTTGGCAGCAAATCTGACCCGCTAGCATCTCAGCTTCACAGGGCTTGACAGCCTCCTCTCCCCTCCACCAATCCCGACCGCCACCCCTAACGCCCTCCCTGGACGGATCTCCATCAGTGCTCGCCGCTCTCTTTTTAGACGCTCGGGAAGGACACGACCCCGACAGAAAGGCGTGGTGAAAAGTAATGGGATTAGCAGCCTTTGGAGTGTGCGTTGATTTTGCACAGGGACCTATGACCTACAGTCTGAGCTGTAGAATAGTGTTCCAGCACTATATGGGAAATGACGGTGACATACAGTGGGGGCAGTGTTTCTGTGGGCAAACAACAACAACAACAACAACAACAACCCACACCCGCTCCGGTACTCATGGTTGTACATGTGGGTGAAAGTGATTGTGTTGTATTGTGTTTATTTGTTTGTTTGTTGTTTGTTTGTTTGTTTGCTTTTGAAGAAGGGGGGTCGTGTGAGCCCATGTGTCAGTGTGTGTGTGTGTTGTGTGTGTGTGCGTTGGTGGGGGGGGGGGGGGGGGTGGGGGGGGTAGCGCAGCTCTGCAGCCTGATATTCTGGGAACGGAGGGTCTAGTTGTTGACCCACCTGCTCTCTTCTCTCTTCAGCTGGATCTAGTCGGATTTCAGCAGCTGCATCCCCTCACAAAGCACCTCTTTGTAATCTTCCCAGGGCGCACGAATACAACTGCAACAAGAAGAGGACAGGGAGAGAGGAGGAGGGAGAGAGGAGGAGGGAGAGAGGAGGAGGGAGAGAGGACAGGGAGAGAGGAGGCGGGAGAGAGGAGGAGGGAGAGAGGACAGGGAGAGAGGAGGAGGGAGAGAGGACAGGGAGAGAGGAGGAGGGAGAGAGGAGGAGGGAGAGAGGAGGGAGAGAGGAGGAGGTTGAGAGGACAGGGAGAGAGGAGGGAGAGAGGGAGAGTTAAGGCAGTAATGGCTCTGCTTGGTTTAAAGCAGTGTCACTTTGCAGTGCATATCTTTCAGCAAGGTTACATACAGTAGCAGGCGCCCTTGCGGGGGTGTAGCGCTCTGGCGCCCACGTTAACCCCCCTCGCGCGCACTCGGCATGCACATACACACACACACACACACACACACACACACACTCCACGGTACATGTGTACTGTACAGTACGCATGCATGCATGCACACAAACACACACACACACACACACACACACACACATGCACACACCGAACCAAACCTCCATCGTGCCAGACGACATAGGCTGTAATCATATACCAAGGCAAAACAATTATTCAAATCAGGGACTTCGGTTTTATGCAAAGCGCGTTTGCAAATAGGGGACCTATAGACGGACAGCAAGCCGGGTCCGTGTGACATGATGCAGGGTGACGGGGAGCTGAAAGGCGCAGCGCCTTCGTTTCCCGTTACCCGAGCCTTTCCCCCCCGGCACCTTCCCCCGGCCGGGAACGCGTGGCGTCGGCACCACGCCACGTCAAATACATGTCACGTATGTGCGTGCGTGCGCCGCGCCGGTCACGGCCCGGGTCCCCAGAGAACCCGCCGCCTAAACCACGAGGCCTGGCGCTCTGCCCCGATTTGACCGGCCCTCCCAGACAACCCCGCCCCCCCCCCAGCCCCGGGGTTTCAAGTCCCGCCCCCTCCCCCCGCCCCCCCCCCGCCCCCGCGCTCTCCAGCAGCCGCCCCCCCGCTGGGCCCGGGACCCAGACTCTTGTCACCAGCCACGGAGAAATGGGGGACGTCGCTTTGAGATTAACAACAGCAGCCTGTTTTACTGCCCTCATAAATATACACGCACATACGGCCGAGGAGCAGGGGGGCTGGGGGATGGAGGGATGGAGAGATGGAGGGAAGGGGACGGATGGAGGGAGGGAAAGGGGATCAGAGTTAATTGGTTCTCGTTCATTTTGGGACCCGTTTATTCAAACGTACCGAGTTGAGTCACACATAGGTCGAGCGTGCTGTACATGCGTAAAAGACTATCTGTGCATTAAAACACACACACGCGCGCACACACACACGTGTGGACGCACACTCGCAGAAACATGCAGATCTCTCTCTCTCTCTCTCTTTTCCTACCCTCCCTATACAGACAGAAAATAAAGATTTGCGGTAGACATTGGGCAAAGGGGGGAAGTCAGAGAACCGTGTCATTGTCGAATTACGGATGATGAATGAATCCCCCCACCAAGATAAACAGGGGAGCTTTACAAATAAAGAGAGTAATAACTATCAAGTCAACCATAAGTGGCATATACTGCCCCAGCAGTGGGGGGGAGGGGGCGGGGCTGTTTCTCAACACAGCTCCGTAAAGCAGTATCTTGTTAAGTAGGGGCCGGGTAGCCAGGCAGATTTACAGTGAATATTAAATCTCTCCTAAGCCGTCTCAGGGGCTGTCATTAGCGGACACCGTAGTTAACCGGTGAGGCGACCCGCCACTCTAAGTAATGTTCCATTAAATCAACCAATGCAACCAGATTAGCCATAAAGCTGAAGGAAGACCACAGGTAGTAGGGAGGAAGGAAGGTAGGAAGGTAGGAAGGTAGTAAGGTAGGAAGGTAAGTAGGTAGGTAGGTAGGTAGGTAGGTAGGTAGGTAGGTAGGTAGGTAGGTGGGTAAGTAGATAGGTAGGTAGGTAGGTAGGTAGGTAGGTAGGATCAGGTAGGTAGGTAGGTAGGTAGGTAGGTAGGTAGATAGGTAGGTAGGTAGGTAGATAGGTAGGTGGGTAAGTAGATAGGTAGGTAGGTAGGTAGGTAGGTAGGTAGGTAGGTAAGTAGGATCAGGTAGGTAGGTAGGTAGATAGGTAGGTGGGTAAGTAGATAGGTAGGTAGGTAGGTAGGTAGGTAAGTAGGTAGGTAGGATCAGGTAGGTAGGTAGGTAGGTAGGTAGGTAGGTAGGTAGGTAGGTAGATAGGTAGGTAGGTAGTTAGATAGGTAGGTAGGTAGGTAGGTAGGTAAGTAGGTAGGTAGGATCAGGTAGGTAGGTAGGTAGGTAGGTAGGTAGGTAGGTAAGTAGGATCAGGTAGGTAGGTAGGTAGATAGGTAGGTGGGTAAGTAGATAGGTAGGTAGGTAGGTAGGTAGGTAAGTAGGTAGGTAGGATCAGGTAGGTAGGTAGGTAGATAGGTAGGTGGGTAAGTAGATAGGTAGGTAGGTAGGTAGGTAGGTAGGTAGGTAGGTAGGTAGGTAGGTAGGTAGGTAAGTAGGACCCGTGGCTCGCCGGGTTAAGGCTCGTCCCCACCGCAGTGACCCGCGTTCGAATCCCACCCGGCCATGTGTTGCATTTCTCTTTCTCTCTCTCTCTCTCTCTCTCTCTCTCTCTCTCTCTCTCCAACAGTTCCTGTCTAAAATATTCACTGTCCTGTCTAATAAAGCAGAAATGCCATGAAAAATATCAACAACAAAAAAAGACTCGTGAGAGACTGAAGGAGAAAAGAGAGCACACAAGTAAAGCTGGAACAATGGTGGAAGCTGCACTGTGAAACGTGTCTTTCAGAGCAGTGAGTCCGTTATCTCATCTGTGATTCATCCCTTCTCTTACTGTACGGCAATTACTGTGTAACTTTATGACAACTGCACAGCTGAGCTGGGGGGGTTTGGAGCCTGACTGTCTGTAACTGGTGTTTGTCTGCAACACTGCCATGTCTGACAAACACACATGTACGCACACACACACACACGCGCACACACACACACACACGCGCACGCACGCACGCACACACGCACACACGCACGCACACACACACACACACACACACACACACACACACACACACACACACACACACACACACACACACACACACACACAGGGGAATTAGCCTAGGTGAGGTGAGAGAGGGGGTTGGATCAGAGGCTTGCTGATTTGATCAGGATATGTAATTCCATCCATGTGTTGACTGTGCTGAGGGCTGGGCAGCCTGCTAGAGGTCACCCAGGTCAGCTTAACTGCCCGGCAACAACGTTTATGTCTGTGCAACTGATACTAACACATTGCAACATATTATTCACTGTCAGATAAGAGAGGAACAATCCCAGTCTAAAAAAACAAATTATAAACAATAATTATCAGAGCCGTAGAATTTTACCAAGTAAAAACTTTGGTCTCTGGATTCCCTGTGAACAGCCGCAGTTCTCAGAGGGAGAGAGTAACAAGGTCAGACATCATGGTCCACTGAAAAGGCAATTTAGGTTCCAGGAACCACATCCGTCCTTCATGTGTTCCTTTGTCCTCTCCTCACCCCTCGTTCCCTGCACCTCTTTAAAGGTCCGCTATTATACTCCTTTTCAACTTTTCAAGCTTATATAGGTCTCTGGGGTCCCCGAAGATGTCTTGTTTTTGCTGAAAATACCATTCAGATCAAGCATTCTAGCATGCCTCGATTGGCTTTGTTTCAGTCCTGTTCTCGATGGGCCGTTTCTGTGTCTGTAGCTTTAAATGCAAATGAGCTGCTGCTCCCCACGCCTCGCTCCAGAACTGGGTGTGGCTTTCCTACCTCGCGGTGTGCGATGAGCACATTTCTCATCGTTTGAAGGCAGCTTTAGTTTTGACATAATGCTAGCGCGTTCGGCGCTTGGAAGAAAAAAAAATGCCGCACCTTCGCACAGGTAACTTAGCTCTCAATCCGAGGTTGGAGATACTCAGATGGGGGCGGTATAATTCCAGGAGTCCCCACTTGACATAAGAGGGGCAGGCAAATCTGAATGGCTTGTTGAACACATTTTTTCTGACCTAGGAAGCCTGCAAAAAACTGATTGTGTTGTCGTATTTCACAGTGTACTAAGCCCATCAGAGACCCACGTGTATGAGCACAAGCACTTAAAGAGTGAGTTTTTCATAATAGGGGACCTCTAAAGAGAAGAAAGTGAGGAAGTGATCGCTGTTCCTACGCCATGTCCTCTGGTGTGCTGCCCATGCCCTGACACTTTCTGATTATTATGATAAAGAAACCCCCGCCACACACACACACACTGACACTATACCCCCTACACCACTTGTACATGACCTCTGATTGTTCTACATACCTCAACGGCACACACACTGCACACACTGTATACATAAAACATCGCTCATCTATCACACCACACTCCGCACACGCACTGTACATACAATCGCCAAACTCCATTCTATATATAGTACGTAATTGGATTTGTGCCTCCCTTTTTCTAACAGTTTATTGTATATTGTATATTGCACTGTATTTTGTATTTGCACTTTTTGTATTGCATTTACACGTCATGTCTTTGCACTGTCCTGTCCTGCACCCTGTCCTACAGTATGTCGCCTGCAACAGCGTATGCCTAAACCCTAGTCAAATTCCTGGTATGTGTGAACCATATACATGGCCAACAAACGGATCTTGAATGTTTAATGAGCAACAGCGAGGAAACGGTTGGAAATAGTGAAGTACAGACACCAGGAAAAACCCTCCCAGCACCTAATGGAAATGGCTCGCAGGCACTTCCTGCTTTCTGAGGCAAAGTGGTGTTAGACCGTTGGTACGGTCACTTTGACCAACTGACAGATGTACAGTAGTTGGACAGTTACCTAGACAACCCTGACACAGAGTCAAAGCATCTTAACTGACCTCATCAATGCATCTACTACAAGAGTAAAGTGGTTTGTTAGGAAGTTTTGACCATTGTATTCAATAAGGGAAACTTAGAGTACAACAGACAGGTTCCAGTATTGAGTTAATGTACAGTTACGCCTGTGTGAAATGTGTCCTGAAGCTCTCTTTTGTGCCATGATTGGATCACTTTATAACAGGCCGTCATAGTGTTGCCAATAAATGCAAATCACGCGATCGGTGGCTCTGCCCTGATTAGAGCCCCCCCTCCTCCTCCTCCTCCTCCTCCCAATCCCCCATCAAAACCAGGCCGCCCATAAGCCAGTCAGAAAGGCAAAATTTACAGATCACAGAAGCCACCTAAGATGAAAACAAATTCCTCTACAGTAGAGCTATATTTAATCCAACGCTCCGACAGACATCCAATGACTCGATTACGTTTCTCAGAGAAAAGGGCGGGGTGGCTTGGGGGTGAATGAGCGGGGTGGGGGTTAAAATATGTCACATTCCCATGGTGTTGACGTCTACCGACGCCCTGATTCAATTAGGCTCTCTTTGGGAGCACATCTGACGGTTTGCGGCTGACTATGTGTGTGTGTACGGGCGCTAATCTCCAGATAATATTGTAACGTTGTTTTCCACAGATCTGGCCTGATGAGTGTTTCTGGGCTTATGAGGTTAAATATGAACTGAAGACACCATTTAGGAGCGGTTAGAGCAGATGAGCTGTTTCTGTGGCTTTTCATCCCATACCCCCCCCCCCCCCACACACACATACACATACACACACACACACACACACACACACACACACACACACAGCTCCTTCCTGCTGTATTCACTATGCTCTGATCTAGATGAAAGAGCTAGAGAAATGGACACAAATGCAGCGGTTTCGCTCACTAGCATGGCGTAGAGATTGTACGAGAAGGACAAGTCTGCATCGGATATAATGCAATGATTTGCGCTGTGAGGAGAAACCCGTACGTGCGCTTTTGTGAGGTTTTTACAAAAGTGAGTTTACTAACCTCCATCACACACCTAACCAGGCAATTAGTTATACATCACAATAAATTCTATTCCAGGAATAGGATAAGTGCAGTCATATTGGATAACACTTTCCTAAGTGTCCACGAGACAGTCTGGCTGGTTCAGGTTAGTGCCAGGTGTGTGGATGTGTTTTGGAGCATGGCAACCCAGCTTCACGTACTGTATTAGGGGGCAATTTGCATTGACGTGGAATGTGAGTCGGCCATAAAAAAGACTAGAGAATGGTTGGCTAATATGTGTCTAACTGGTACGCTTCTCTCTAGTTCTCTACTGACCTCTCGCTTCAGAGCTCCAGGAACCACATTGCAGAGTGCTATTGGATGTTAGCGGTGTGCGTGTCTGTTTGTGCGCTTTTGTACGTGTGTGTGTGCGTGCGTGCGTGCGTACGTGCGTACGACACTGTACTGCATAGAGCAGTGTTCCGTGGTTCCATTCTTGGTTCGATTATCCCTAAGTAAAAACAATCCACAGGAAAGCTAGCTTAGCGTGGTGAGCCAAGCACCGCGGGGCTGCGTCCCGCAGCCAGACTAGCCCTCGCGGTCTCGCCATTGTGGAGGAGGCCTTCCATTTCCCGTAAGGCCGAGGGACGGTTCTCTGTTCTTTACCCCCCCCACCCCGCCCCCCGTCCATCCATCCCTCCCCCCAAAATACACTGCACGTCCCGCACCATCTAATTCACAGGCAAATTAAGGAGATGATTTATGAGAATCTGGGATCAAAAAAGCAGACGATCTGGAAGACTGGGGACACCACAAGTTTTATAAAGACCATATGCAGAGGGAGGAGAGAGAGAGATAGAGAGAGAGCGTGAGAGAGAGAGAGAGAAATAAAGAGAGACTGAGAAAGCAAGACAGAGGGAGCAAAAGAGAGAGCAAAGAGAGGGAGACGAGAGAGAAAGAGAGAGAGAGAAGGCAGGAGGGAGGAAGAATGGAGGAGGGGTACATCGGAAGAGGAAGAACAAAAACATACACCCCCACGGTCGCCCATGTCTGTGTCTGGGACAAGACACAGGATGAGAAGCTGATTCCCCCTGAGCTTCTGAGCACTTATCCTGTCACAGGGTCGAGCATCGCATCTGCACATGGAAACATGGAGGACAAGGTCCTGGCTCTGGGCTTACAGTAAATACACCCAGACAAATGTTGTGTCAACAGGTAAAATCACCATGCACTTCACATGTGAGGTGTACAATATGATGTACAGTATTTATGTCTTTAGGTAAATCATATTTTGATCTACTATGTACATTGTGAAAGATGGTTTAAAGAAACCTTTACAAAGTGGTAGGAAGGGTGCAAGTCTAATACAGAATACAGAAAAGAGAGGATGAGAAGATAGAAGAGAAGAGGAGAGAAGAGAAGAGGAGAAAAGAGAAGAGAAGAGGAGAGAAGAGAAGAGAAGAGAAGAGGAGAAAAGAGAAGAGAAGAGGAGAGAAGAGAAGAGAAGAGGAGAGAAGAGAAGAGAAGAGAAGAGAAGAGAAGAGAAGAGAAGAGAAGAGAAGAGAAGAGAAGAGAAGAGAAGAGAAGAGAAGAGAAGAGAAGAGAAGAGACCTGACATAACACTTGTCAGTGCCAGGGCTACCATCTAGCTCTTCTCATATATTTTCTTGTCTTTATCTCTAATAAGAATAAACATACTAAACCACCACAAGCTTTACCGCAGGACAGCTACGTGTCAAGGAGAAAGACCCAATAATCTGGAAGTACTTGAGGGCTTTTTATACTCCTGACATTAGAACTGAGTGTGGCTTAAGGCCAAACACACCCTGAGACGTTTGGACTAATTGTTTCCTTCAGTCTGAAACAACCCCTCACATCAACTTCCCCTGCCTCCCTGTACCCCGCCCAACCCCCACCCCCTCTCTACCTACCCCCCATCTCCCCGCGTCCACTAACAGGTTTAAATAAAACCTGCGATCGGGCCAGTAAACCCCTCATTAAGGAGTTTTAATAGAATTAATTCAGGGGAGCTCGGGGTCAGGGGTCAATAGGAGGTCCCTAACGCATGGCAGCTGTCATGGGGGGGGGGGGGGGGGGTGGGCCGGTGATTAGAACCAGCCCCCACATGCTGTGACCCCCTTGGGGCCACGCCCACCTGACTAAGTAGACAACCTGGAAAACACATTTGGCTCCGGCCCAATGGCCAAAGCAGGAAGGAGGGAGTGAAGCATCCATCATAGAGGATATTCGCTTTAATATGTGTGAGAAGAACCTGGTCGTATCACTTTAAACCGCTCTGGAAAGTAGCAGAGGCCTGGTAGAAGCACATCTGATCTTATTGTCTGTATATGGTACCAGTTTCTGTAAATGTTCTGTGTAAGGTTCTCTAGATGTTTTCTAATATCCGCATTTTGTCCACAAACTCTTGTAAATTAAAGGCAGAAGTTAGTTCAGTAGAAGCAGTGTAACCTAGTCTCATGTCAACCATGTCCGCCTGCACGTGGAGGCCTCAGTGTATTTCCTTACAGTACATTCTTGGTACGGAATGCGCTATTTAGAGTAGATACAGTGTCATTGATTGATTGATTGATAGATTGAGCAGTTGATTGATTGGTGAAGAGTGAGGTTTCCCCCTCTGCACACGTCAACATGTCTGCAGCGCTGGGTTTTGAATTAGCCTCACGGCTGCTCATTAATGGTTCTCAACTGCTGACTCCTCATATGGGTCAGGCTCTGAGGACTTCCTGCTTCTCACTTGTTTGTTTCTTCAGAAAGCTCATCTCTCACCTCCATAAAATAACACAAACCTCTGGACAGAGTACGCTCTGTTCAGACTACAACCTTCCTTCAACCTGTTTCTCAACTTACATTTAGTCTATGATGTATTACTTCTGCAATTGCCTGTGCCAATGCTTCACTATAGCCGTTCCCCAAATGAATTGGTTGGAGCAGAGAGGCAGGCTTAAGTGCTTTGAAACACAAAGAGGCAGACTAAAGCATATGAGTTTCCTGTGGGTGGTTGTGTAATTTCATTTCATATGCGCATTACTTAACACGGGGGAATATTATTTGCGCGCGGGTGGGTGGAGGTAGAGGTGGGGGAGGGGGGGCGGGGTAGTGCTCACCAGCACTCTGGGGAGTTGGAGAAGCAGAGGCTACTTTGAGATATCCCCAGAAAGCCAAAAATTAAAACCTCCCGTCTCTCCCTGGGACAATAAAGGTTCAGTAGTTGCCCCTTCCCTCTCTTTTTCTTTCTCTTCCCCTTCCGTTTCTCTCTCTCTCGTTCATTAGGCCGGCAGACAAGGGGGACAGTTACTCCCCACAACACATGGAGCTGTGAAGGCTGACCGCTGGACTCTCTACTCAACTACCTCTCTCTCTGTCTCTCTCTCTCTCTCTCTGTCTGTCTCTCGTTCTCTGTCTCCCCTCTCTCTGTCTGTCTCTCATTCTCTCTGTCTCTCATTCTCTCTCTCTCTCCTCTCTCTGTCTGTCTCTCATTCTCTCTGTCTCTCACCTCTCTCTCTGTCTCTCATTATCTCTCCTCTCTCTCTGTCTCTCTCATTCTCTCTCTCTCTCTCCTCTCTCTCTGTCTGTCTCTCATTCTCTCTCTCTCCTCTCTCTCATTCTCTCTCTCCTCTCATCTGTCTCTCATTCTCTTTCTCCTCTCTCTCTCTGTCTCTCATTCTCTCTCTCCTCTCTCTCTCTGTCTCATATTCTCTCTCCTCTCTCTCTGTCTCATTCTCTCTGCCTCTCTCCTCTCTCTCTCTGTGTCTCTCATTCTCTCTCCTCTCTCTCATTCTCTCTCTCTCCTCTCTGTCTCTCTCCCTGTGTCTCTCATTCTCTATATCTCTCTCTCTCTCTCTCTCTCTCTCTCTCCCTCTGCTCCGTTCTGCTGTCCTGACACCAGACCCCATCGTAACCACCGGCCAGTGCCAGTGTTTGGCAGAGCCTGAGAGCAGCTGCCGGACGACGTTTCTCCTGCTACCACTCCTCCCAGAGCGGCCATGCTTCCTCACAACGGCGGTGGGGTGTAACTGAGCACCCCCCCATTCACTCCTGCAGCAACAACTCTTGTTTCTTTTTTTTCCCTCCAGGTTAGCTGCTGCTAGCTCTGCTGATACCCATATGTCGTTGAACCAACATGAATCAACCGTCAGAGTGCAAAAAAAACGATGTTTTATGTGAAGAGTTAGGGTTTGTCAAAAGCCTAGTAAGACAAGAAATTCAAATAACCATCACCATCTACCAGTGGATTAACAAGGTCTTTTTTTCCCAGCTCACTGCGTTGACACCTGTTGCAGTGCTGTAGCCAAGTTGGTCAACTGTACTCGAAACAACATGTACTCACCTCTGGGCGGGCGGCTTAGGATTCAAACCTCTCAAACAGCCTCTCATAATTTTACCCAGCATGTGTCAATGATGAAGCGACAACTAAAAATGACAACGTAGAATGACCCACCTCCACCAGGGCTGTGTCAGGGTCGCCCTCCTCGCTGTGGCTTCTCTTTGCTTAGGCTTGGATCCCTCTCTTGTCTGTCTTGGTTTTGACCATCACTCAAGCCTTTTCGGGTGACTATAGGAGTTTTGCTATATTCTGTAAATTGAATATACAAGAAAGATACATGTAATACACCATACTACTGTTAATCATGTGACAAAGTGCTATTAATGTATTTGATAAGGAGTGTGCAGGTTGGAATGTTTCTCTTGTAATCATACTTAAGAATCTGAACCCATGCAAATGCCGGATCACGGAAGGCCATAAGAAATCATTGAGAAAAATTATCCTTGTTCATTCACACAAAGAGACAGCCATGAATGACCAGCCAGACTACTAGCCAAGCTTCTGAGAACATTGTTTTATTGTTTACAGTGGTGGTGGGCATTCTCACTCACAGACACACATACAGACACCCACACACACACACACACACACACACATGCACACCATGCACACATGGTCCAAAGTGATCCAGCATCTGTGGAAAGCAGGGAACGGGGCTAGGACAGTATGTGGCCAGTCAGTCAGGCATGCATGACAGCTATCCTCTGTGCTGTCTGTCCACATGCACTGGACTTGGACTGGACTTGATTCCACACATCCCTTCTCATGTAGTCTCAAAGAAGAACCACAGAAATGTGGGATTTTTCATTACATAATTTGTGTGGTAAAATAGAATGTGCTTCCGTCAGCATAGCTAACAGATTGAGAGTAGTAAGTAGCCTATTGTACATTCTGTTCAAACAAGGTATGATAATTGTTTGTTCACACAAACACAGACTGCATTTCATGTACAGAGATGGCCCATAATTACTGTATCAACATTACAGAATAACAAAAGTATTTCATTCACATACTTCTTACTAACGAGGCCAACTCTTCTCTTTGACTTCCTAGACCTCATGCAACCCCATAAACATCACAAAAAATAGACAAGCCTTTTCTTACCTCGCACAATAACGTAAAGTGTGAACTGCCTCTCACAAAAAAACACGGATGAGCAGTGACATATTCCAATAAAGACCTCTCTCATCCATTTAAACTGTCCATGTGTTCAAATCCACAAGCTGGATTCTCTCATCTCTCCAGCCGCCTGCAGTGAAGATTGAGCAAACTAAACTGCCAACTGAAACATAGACTTCACATGAAGGACAATGATAAAAATCAAATGAGCAATACATGGGTACAAAGACAACCTTAACAATGGCTGTGATTCAATCTGCCCTCTTCTTATCAGCTCTGCTCTTTCTGTTCAGCATTCAGTATCATAAAGGGCCCTGGTTCATTATGTGTGATATGTGTTTAGTTTCTTCCTCATGGATAACAAATAGACTTCTGTTGGAGGTGAACTTCCTCCTCTAAGTGTGAAGCTTGTCACTGTGGCATTTACAAAAGGACCTCTACCTGAGGACATGGGCTTGCAGTTTGTTGTGGGGCCCTGTTATCAATGTCAACAGAGCCCTTTGTTTCACTGCAACAGGAGCGCTGTGTGCCACACAGTGTGCAAAGGAGAGTTCAGATTATTTGCTTGCATTCAAATTCAGCGTGGACCTTGTATGGATGTCACCTCTGAAATTAGATGAGAGAGAGAGAGAGCAGAGAGAGAGAGAGAGAGAGAGAGAGAGAGAGAGAGAGAGGTAGACTATCAATGCCACAGTTAGTCAGTGCAATATAATTTCAGCAAATACGTATTTAAAAGACGTCCAAAAGTAAAATATGTAAATACAAATATATGTAATGTCATTTTTGAATAGGCTACGAAGTTCACACATAGGTTGTAGCTGTCAGTCTTAGGACAATGAGTGCATTGGATGACAACTAGCTTTTAAGACAGCTTGCACGGTACGCTGCCACCCAGTCGGAGTTTTATTTTCGACACATTGCACAGCCTGAACTGCATACAAAAATATGACGGCGCTGCCTTGTGCCGTGCCGACGCTTTGCCACTGTCGAGTGCTAATTGGTTGACAGCTATGGGCACGAGATGGATTCGGCTTGAAACACGATGGAGAACGTTAACTTACAGGGAGCGACACTCCCCAAAGACACGACGCCGTCAGACATCAGCAGACATCAGTATCCTAAACGATGGGATATTCGGTAGGAGGCTGTAAATAAATGAATATTTTCCTATATAAATTAATAATACGCTTTAATTCACGGCATCTTCGGACAGGGAGGCTTTTGAGAACGTATCGGCAGACTGAAAGCGTGGAGTGTGGAGTGTAGCCTACCGTTTTCACAGAGCTGGTTACCGCCTTCACTTTTGAAACATTTCTTCGTTTTCTGGCAAAATGTCTGCTGCTGAAAGAAATATTAATACGATACTCGAACGAAATAAACGAATCCAATTACAGTCCTGACACTTTCAAATTGTCTCATAGAGCCGGTGGGCATCCCGTGCGACGCAAAACGTCAATATATCGACTCTTGATTTTCATGCACTTTGTAATCGGCATCAGGTTGCTGATTAATATAGGAAACCTTTAAAATACTTGTCTGAAAACACGTTCAAATTTGCATTGCCAGCATTGAGTTCGATATCATGCCAGAGATTGTCCCAACATAATAACCTAAAGCAATGTAAGCATTTGCTTCAAAATCCCATTGACTTTTGGAAATAATTATCCTCTTTGTCATAGTCACGCATATGAAATGTATCACAATAAAAGAGAATTGAATATAATAAAAGCTGACGTGACCAGGCGGCATCACATATTTCACAGTGGTCTAAATAGCATAGCAATATAGCCATAGTGTCTGTTTTCTGTACAGTTCAGTGCCTGCTCTAGCACACAGTGAGAAAGTTAGTGGTAAATCTCAGGCTATGTAAATCATCACGGAATCTATGTTTAGCCTATTCTTTGATCGGTTAGAAGGACATTTTTACGATTGTCTTGCAATCTTTGTTTTTCCCCTAATAATTCATCCCTGTTGTTTTGGAGAAAATCTAAAATACATCCATAAACTCACAAACATAGGCCTATAATGGCTTGTTTTAATACTAGGCTACATATATACTGTAGTCTAACTTTAACAGTTGCGTATACATGATTTCACTTACTTTCAAGGAGGCTTAATATTATCTAGCCTATAATATTAATGACGGGGACACTTTATCTTGCCCTGAAATATAGTCTTCCTACAGACTTACGGGCATTTGTTTTGACATGCAATGTATTGCAGACTATATTGCAATGCAAAATGTAGATCTAGGCTACTATGTAATTACAATAACATTTATTGGCTATTCACTGTGTAGCCTGATGTGAAAAGACATAAATATCGCCAGGCTATTGCACGATATTGATCAACCCTGTGGTCATGAAACTGAAGATGAAAATAGGAATACAATTGTTACAGAAATGTAGGCACCGCTAAGAAAAAATGGACTAAAGAGCTTGTCCATCAAAAATAAACCAATGGGAGCAGAGAGCGGTGACACGGCAGAGCCAATCAGAGAGGGAAGGTGGAGTGAGGGCTTTAAACTTGGGAGTAAAGTTCCTCTATCCCTCAGCTTCTCGACTCACATCTCGGACACCCACCTCCAGAACTGCACCACCCATGAAAACAAATGAAAACGAGAACGAGGAAAAACAAACAAACGACGCGAAAGGCAAACAACGGACTCGTAGGCCTACCTGTTAATGTTGTGAAGGAATTTACCATGGTTCCCGGTGCGTAAAGGCGCACTCGTTTTTGGTTCCAAGCGCTTTTCCTCACTTGAATTGCCAAACGGCCGTTGGCTATTGACTGATATTTACACGGATTTCATCTCCCCAAGGCTGATCAAATGTTAAAAATGACGGAGGAACATGACAAGTCCACCAGCGACCCGCCGTGCAGTCCGGCGGGGACCAGCAGCTCCATGTCCCAGGACGAATCCGATTCGGACGCTCCATCCTCTCCGACGGGATCCGACGGGCACGGATCTCTGCTCTCTGGCTTGGGCAAGAAACTGGACGGAGAGGACGATGACCGGTTCCCGGCGTGCATACGAGACGCAGTCTCGCAGGTCCTAAAGGGATACGACTGGTCCCTCGTCCCCATGCCCGTGCGAGGGAACGGCTCCCTGAAAAATAAACCGCACGTCAAAAGACCGATGAACGCATTCATGGTGTGGGCACAAGCGGCGCGCAGAAAGCTAGCGGACCAATATCCTCATCTGCACAACGCCGAACTCAGCAAGACTTTGGGGAAACTTTGGCGGTAAGTGTCTTCATTTGTTGCAGCGTTTTGAAGTTAAAATTATGAATTTAAAGTGGTTAGTTCAATTTCATAATTTGTCTTAATAAAGAAATACAATGAAATAGTAATTCTTAATTAAGGGTAACATTAGTGTTTCTGTCCGGAAAATGCCCGTGCATTATTAGCCTACTGTAAATATAGAGGAGGTATAGCCTTTATATGAGTAGGCTAATTTAAAACATTGAAATAAGTGGCCTACAAGATGCACAAGAATAGGGCATATTCAATATCACTATCCAAAATGTCCCTATACAATTGTGTTAATGAGTAAATACCCAATACTTATATGGTAAATACCATAGTTGTGCTGATATTACCATAATTCTATAGCCTAGAATTGTACTACCGTGGCTTAATTCTTAATGTACTCAATGCATTTTCCTTATTTTCCTAGCTTGCTCTCGGAGAGTGAGAAGAGGCCGTTTGTGGAAGAAGCAGAGAGGCTTCGTGTTCAGCACAAGAAGGACCATCCCGACTACAAGTACCAGCCCCGGAGGAGGAAGAACAACGTCAAACCCGGACAGAGTGACTCGGACTCTGGAGCCGAGCTGGGCCATCAGATGTACAAGGCGGAGCCTGGCATGGGAGGACTGGCTGGCTTGGATGGACACCACCATCCTGAACACGCAGGTTAGGCGAGGAGCATTTTTTTTAGCAGAGAAAGCGCGAAATAGCTTTGCTTCACTTCAGTTTCAGCTGCATATGAAATGTGTTCATAAACAAAGGACCGCATGTAGATGGTGTTTTTGCTGTGTTTGTCGGTCTGGCACAGTTTAAAGGTGTAATACTAATGATTTTTTAGTGTGTACAGTATGAGATTATGCACAGCGTACAGTGCGCTGCGTTCTGAAGCTCGGCCTCTCTAAAAATGCTTTGCCCCCCCCACCGCCCCCCCCATCCCCCTCCCCTCCAGGTCAACCCCACGGCCCGCCTACACCCCCCACCACCCCCAAGACAGACCTGCATCACGGGGGCAAGCAGGAACTGAAGCACGAGGGCAGGCGCCTCCTGGACAACGGGCGTCAGAACATCGACTTCAGCAACGTGGACATCTCTGAGCTCAGCACCGACGTCATCAGCAACATGGAGGCCTTCGACGTGCACGAGTTCGACCAGTACCTCCCGCTCAACGGTCACTCCGCCGCCGCCTCGGACCACCACACCCACGGCCAGAACCCGGCGTCCGGCGGCCCGTACCCGTCCTCCTATGGCCACGCGGGCGCCAGCGGGGCGGTGTGGAGCCGCAAGGCGGCCATGTCCTCCTCCTCTTCCTCCTCCTCCTCCTCCTCCTCGGCGCCGCCGGCCGGCGACCTGAGCCAGCACCGGCCGCACCACATCAAAACAGAACAGCTCAGCCCCTCTCACTACAGTGAGCACTCCCACAGCTCCCCCTCCCACTCCGACTACGGCGGCTCCTACAGTGCCCAGACCTGCGTCACCTCGGCCGCCGCCGCCGCCGCTGCCGCCGCCGCCGCCTCCTTCTCCGGCTCCCAGTGTGACTATACAGACCTGCAGAGCTCCAACTATTACAACCCCTACTCAGGCTACCCCTCCAGCCTGTACCAGTACCCCTACTTCCATTCCTCCAGACGGCCCTACGGGAGCCCCATCCTCAACAGCCTGTCCATCCAACCCACCCACAGCCCCACCTCCTCCAGCTGGGACCAGCCGGTCTACACCACCCTCTCCAGACCCTAGGGGCCTCCTCTAGACGCACTGACACTGGCTCGGCAGGTCCCCCCCCACAGGACCCAGGGGCCCGGTCAGATCGATGCACTATTAATGAAGGACGTGTGGTAGGAAGAGGAGGTTGTAGTAGGCTCCCTGTGCCCATTTGAGACACGAGACGAAGCCGACGAAAAAAGAAAAAGTGCCTGCTGATTTTATACGTTTTTTTTTTGGGGGGGGGTGGGGGGGGGGTTGTTGTTTTTTTGATCACCCCAAGGACACGCGGACTGGACTGACTTGGACTCAGAGAGCCGTCGGTGTTGACCGGGAGCCAAATTCCTCTGTGAGGACATCTTTGAGGACCCCTCCCTAAAACGCCCCACCGCCCGCCAGATCGCCCACCCAACCTTTCTGTTCAGGACCGCAGGTGTGCATGTGTGTGCTCGTTTGAGACTAAGTGTTGGCTCGACAAGCAGACAGCTCAGCCCAACTCTGTGAAGCAGATGGAGAAAGGTGCATTTGACAATTTACTCACGGACCAATGTTGTGTTTTCACAGTAGGAGGCCGAGCTTTATCCCCGAATATGCACACATTTACGGGACCAGTCTTAATTCAATTTGCTCATTCAAATCTTAAAAGTTGTTTTTTTGGGGGGCATAGAAAAGTCTTATATGTATTTATGTTCATTACATTATTTCTCTTTTTTTTGTTCCTTAATAGTCATACACATGTGGGAGTGATATATGCGTAATTTCTTTCTCATTAATGAAAATCAGTGGATCAAGTACGGTACAATTCCTCACATATTTTTACTCTCAATGTCATTCCATAGAAGAACAATAACAAACATTTCCATTCCAAGTTCTGAGCAAACAATGCGGGACCACTCGAGTACCACATGACCCATGTCCCATGACCCAACAGGTGTCTGAACGGCAGGCTTGTCCAATCGTGATTAGTCATGATCTAGGGTTAAAGGAAATGGGGTAAGACAACACTCTGCCCACTGAGTGACATGTCAGCTGGGCCCATGCACGGATGCAGACAGGATGACACATGTGTGTGTGTGTGTGTGTGTGTGTGTGTCTGTGTGTCTGTGTGTCTGTGTGTGTGTGAGAGAGTATGTGTGTGTGTGTGTGTGTAACATCTGCCAAGCCTGTGCTTCATCCCTGGGGACCAATCACACATGTGGGGGTAAGCTAGTTAGACATGAATGATGAATTAGCTCGTCTTAGTGAGAGCCATACTGTTAACCTGACAGAGTGCTTATGATAAGTGTGTGTGTGTGTGTGTGTGTGTGTGTGTGTGTGTGTGCGTGTGTGTGCGCGTGCGTGTGTGTGTGTATGAGAGGAGGATATGTTTGTATTGGGCATATCTTCGTCAGTCAGAAGCTATCAGGTGCCAACTCACTGTAACCGTGTCGACACGTGGAAAACTTAATTGTGCCTTCTATCTTAATGCTTTTATTCTAAATGTTTCATTTTTGAAATTGACTCATTAACATAGTTCATGCAGCATACAATCAGTAACACACACCACCAAATCAAAGACATAACAGTTCCATAATCTTCATTTGGTGCCATTATTGTGACAGCCTCCTTTGAGTTTCTCTATGGTGTTTTAAGATAACAGTACAGAGCATGGTGCTCAGTTAGGTCCACAGAGCGCAGTGTTTTTGTATATTCTTTTGGTGTACCATTAATGACTAGGCTGCAAAATATATTACTGTCCATATTAACTAGATCATTCACACATGCACAGCTAACCCTTTTTTCTGGCCATTTCTGTGAAAAAAAATAAAAGATACCTTTTTTTCTTCAATATCAATCGTTTTTGTCTTTTATGTAAATGCATTTGGTTAAGACTTGGCTTAATGAAGTCTACCGGGTGTGGAGCTTTCACAAGTTCACTTTGAAGGATTAATGTTAACAGCAGATACTCAACAGCTTGAAATAGCAGCTGTTTCCTGCCTCCCTCTCACATCTGCATCAGGGTCTGCAGCTGTCAAACCCAACCCCATCAGATACAAGCGTGCGCACCCATCCATCCGCTGAAAAGACCAATATTGGTCAGTAGTGAATGGATAATTATAATGAAATCCAGACAGTGGGAGGTCAACTCTATAGTCTGCTACAAAGTTAGCTGGAAATACCCATGAAACAAATTGAGTTATTTTGATGTGTATGAAACCTGGCATTTGGAGAATTATACTGTATGCTGTCCTTTCTTCAGTCAGTAAGACTTTCACATGAAAACAACCCCCAAAAAATATTTTTCCTAAAAGACCTCCTTGTTTGACCTATTGTATGTGGTTTAAATAATGACATTCCATGAAACGCCAAGGGTGGATACAGGTGTTGAGAATGGCGACCAAATCTAGGTTAACCCAATGGGAGAGCAGAGCGACAGCCTAAACGGGGAGGTTCAAACATAGAGTTAAACCTCCATCATCGGAGGAGAGATGATGGCCAGTCCTTCGGTCCGGTGGCTAGAATGTCGGAGTTGGCACCGGCATCCCGAGCAGCCGTGCCTAACTGGCCCGGCGAGAGCGCCGAGTGCCAACGCGAAGCTGCTGAATTTTAATGATTCATTATGTTGTCGAGGGGCCTCATTGTGTCCCTTTATCCGGAAAGCAAGAAAAGAATTAATTGGACAGAAAATGGAAGGGCAGGGGAACTGACAAGTCATTAAGGGGGCCGTGAATGGACGATTAGACGGGGGTGGAATTTCTGTCCTCTGGTCGTCTCATATCGCAACGCTCCATAAACCAAAAACAAGTAGGGACATCGACGTTAGGACGGACGGACAGCAACCACCGCCCCATCGCCGCCGAACTGAAAAATCATACAGTATCTCTGCGTGTTAGGTTGATAATAAAAGAGGACGATCACAGCAGATGGGGTGTGGGAGGCTCAATAACGACTTGTTGTTTTTTTCCTTCTGAGTCTCTTTTTTTCCACCTATTGTTTGCCAAATAGTTTCAGGAGGAATTCTTGAGAAAGAATTGAAGAGAATAAAAGTGTGTGTGTGGGGGGGGGGGGGGGCGGGGGTGGGGGCTCTTCAGGGTGCTTGGGTCCTGTTTCACTGGAACGTCTCTTTAGTCTCAGGGGAGCCCTCCAGAAGCCCTTACTGTTAATGACTAGACAATGAGGCTCAAGTGGACCGACATTCCCAACTGGCTAAAGCGACACAATACAACTAGCTTGAAGGGAAGCTCTAGTCCTCATACCTGAGTTCAATACAAGAGGTACGAGCATAAAGTAAACAGAGAAAAATATGAGAAAGCACGATTGACTATTAATTTGTGCCTAGACCTTGTTACTAGTTAGTGGATAATATACACGCAAAACACACACGCACACACACGCACACACACACACACACAGACAGCCCACTCCATAATATATCTCAGTTGAACACCAGTTGTAATGTCGTTTGCAGCAGTGTGGGCCGAGTAGAGCCTTCAGCTGTACAACATTCCTGCTGTCCCAACTGTTCTCGGTGGAGGAGAGAGGTTACCGGCTGGTGAAGAGTGTGGTCTGGGACACAAGGCTCAGAAGACGAACCCAGAAAGAACCCCTGACCACATCCCATTGTTAAGGGCGGGCGAGCTCCCAGAGCAATAGTCTCATCCACTCTAATGAGTCCCGGTGACTTGTGGGCACTTGTTTCGGATAAAGGGGCAGCGTTGGGAGGGAGCCTGGGAGCTCTGAGAACTCTGGGCTGATTTGCAAGGGAAATTAAGTAGACATAAAGCATGTCTACTGGCTGCTATTGAACCTGCCCTACCTGGCTCCCACTTGATGCGGCAAGCAAGTCTCTTCCTGATGAAGAGGAACTTTAGTGCCTCTTCTTCCTGTCTGCAGCCAAGCCGAAACACACACTGTCTTACAGGAGCTGATGTAAGCCTCGCTTGCCTGCACTACACAGAGCCCTTAAGCCACTCTGCCTCATACACATTCATTTCCTGAGAGTGTGATGTCATAGCCACAGATGTTCTTGGATTTGACTAGAAAGGAGGCAAATAAAGGCAACAACGATAAAGGCTCTGTTCTAGTACCCATGTGGTGTGTGTTATATCATAGTATTACCATTAGCCCCCCTCCCCCCACACACACACATGTGTAAATGAACCACTTTGAATCAATGAATCTTTACAGGCCTTGAGTCAGGATTTAGCAACAGGCCAACAGCTAAAAATCTTGCTCGACCAAAACTCCTTCCAGCCCACCCCACCTCGTGTTTGCTATCTGGCCCTGGCCTCCAAAGCAAACACGTTAAAGAGGATTTTAGTTGTTCCGCCCCGAGTTAATGACTTCCTGAATACATCAGGCTTGTTCGGCCCCTTCTTCCTGTTCTTCTCGCTAAATAAAAGAGTGTGTTCTACCATCGCTGTCTCCTGCGCTCGCTGCCACAACCAGGCCAAGGAAAACACGCTGCCAGACAGAACCAACATTGACTTTCACCAGATCCACGTGGACCTCTGGGTTGGAGGGGGATGCGGGTCACGATGCCAGCGCTCTGGCCCTCAACACGCCACTAAAATTGCGTCTGGCTCCTCCAAAGACGCCTATGTTTGGCCTGTGGTACAATACATCACCCGGGTCCTGATTGGACCTTGAGCTAATGTCACATGGAAAATAAAGTATATATCCTGACAAAACAAACCTTCTAACCCCCTATTCCCGAACAGGTATCTCTCACAGGATTAGCACAGAGCTCCCTAAGCATGAATATGAGAGTGCCTTTCAAAACCAATCACGTAGTATAATCTTCTCTCTTCAGAAGAGTTTAGGACATCTGGTCCTCGTTCTTACGAAGCTGTAGTTTCATTCTCTGAACAGTTGTTCTCAGTCTTTCACCTTCTCCCCTTTCTTTTGTTTTCTGCTTTTTGCTTTTTCTTGCCGTGCCCTGATAGTGAACTGGCCGCCTGCTTCGCTGACCTTTTTGTTTTAAGTAGCCTTAAGACTTGTCAATGCCTACAGTAACTATGGTGTTTTCTCTATTACATCTCTCAGTGGTGCTGTAGAACAGTTCAGTACTTTGATCCCCTTTTACTGAGGTCCATTGCTTGTCCTTACATCAATAATCACTCTCTCCCTGCCCCACCTCCATGTTCTTGTCCTCTCGTTTCACACACACACACACACGTACGCACGCACTCACGCGTTTAGGAAAGGGTTAAGGTTAGTCATTGGATCTCTATAGCAGGAAGCAATCATTCATTAACGCACATATATCTCATTAGGTAGCCTCATTGACATTAAGAAAGAAATAAAGATTAACCAGGTCAAATTACTTGAAATTGGCTCATTATTCTATTAAACAGGAGCGGACTGGGGATTGGGGCCATCTGAATTGGTAATACTCTGGCATTGTCTCCATCCTTGCTCTGTCAGTGGGGACAGAAGGCCTTTTGTTTGTGTTATTGGGGCGGCCATTACGTTACGAAGGCTACGTGAAGGAGGGAATCTCTCTCTGCAGGCGCAGTCTGATGTGATTAGGCCTGGAGAATAGCTGTAAGCTCAATGTGATATTAACACACACACACACTATCACATTCTCTCTCTATCACACCCTCCCTCTATCACAACACACACACACACACACACACACACACTCTCTCTCTCTCTCTCTCTCTCTCTCTCATACACATACACACACACTCTCTATCACACCCTCTTTCTCTCTCTCTCGCTCTCTCTCTCTCCCTCTCTCTCTTCCTCTCTCTCTCTCTCTCTCTCATACACACACACACACTCTATCACACCCTCTCTCTCTCTCTCTCTCTCTCTCTCTCCCTCTCTCTTCCTCTCTCTCTCTCTCATACACACACACACACACACTCTCAATCACACCCTCTCTCTCTCTCTCTCTCTCTCTCTCTCTCTCTCTCTCTCACACACACACACACACACACACACACACACACACACACACACACACACACACACACACACACACACACACACACACACACACACACACTCTCAATCACACTCTCTCTCTCTCTCTCTCTCTCTCTCTCACACACACACCCACACACACCCACATCCACTCTGCGTACTGTCTGAGCGCCGCCGGTATGTGGGACTCTGCGAGACCCGGGAATGTGGTGTGTGGGAGGAACACGGGCCGAGATGTTTCATGATCCTGCTGTGGAGACGAGGTAGAGAAACAAGAACGAGACTGAGAGAAAGAGAGAGAGAGAGAGAGAAAGACAGAGAGAGAGAGAGAGAGTTGAAGAGTGAAGGACTGAGAAAGAGAGAGTTGCAGAGGGAGAAATGAACAGAACGGGTCATAAAGAAGGAAATAAGAGTCCCCCCCCCACCACCACCTTCTTCTCCTCCTCCTCCTCCTGTGAGTTTTTTCAGAAGCAGCTTGGCAGAGGGAGCCGGGGACAGCAGGGACAGGGTTTTAAATGCAGCCCTGCCTTGGCACCGGCGCGCGCGTGTGCGAACGTGTTCAGTAGGAGTTCCAGATCCTGTCACCCAGCTCAACCCAACTCAACATGGCCATTATGATAAAACAGCCCAGCCATCACTACCCATCTATCCTGGTGAGACAACCCCCTTTCCACACACAAGATAGACCCTGTCCCTGGGGATTTCTACACTTAAGGCCCTCTCAGCCATAAGGAAGCCATTCTGAAACCATGTCTGAGGAGAGATGCCACCAGTCTCGGGGGCCGAGTTGAGAGCGGACAGTACACCACAGCATATTAGGTGACCATTGTGTTATATCTCTTAATATGTGTCTGATCAGTAACACATGTCCTGATCCCTCACACTCGATATCGTCTGTGGTATGACAAAGACCAGCGGAGGGAAGACAGAGAAGGGAAGAGCCGAGTTCCTTTCTCCCATGTGGTTTTGGCCTGTTTCTGGGGGCTTGGAGGTGGTCCAGACTCCGCCGGTCTGGGCTTTGATATGGATTGGGTTCATTATGTAAGGGGATCTATTGTCAGTGAATGAAACAATGTGAGGCCTGCAGCAGGAGCGTGCGTTTGTGCGTGCGTGAGAGAAAGCGTACGGGTGCGCTGTGTGTGCGTTTATGTGTGTGTGTGTGTGGGGGGGGGAGGGGGTGACGGTAAACCACAGGTCTGATCGTCAGTTCAGGTGAGCCGGTCTACAGCTGGCGGAGAGCGGGATACAGTACAGCGGCATGAATCGCACAGTGGATGATGGGTAAACAGTCCCAGCAGTGCGGAGCAGCGCTCCCTACTCCCCCCCCCCCCCCCCCCCCCGCTGTGTCTCAGATTCTCACGTTTCACAGGCCCAGAACCAGAACCTAGAGACCCAGATCCTTACCCATACAGACCTTCGAGAGAACCACAACAAAGACAAACACTGGGTAGAACCCCCCCCATATGACCCCGGGCTGCAACCCACCCCCACGCCCCCCCCCACGTCGGCTCTGTAACATCGTTTCACAAGGCGTGGCATCGTGACAAATTTACGTTTTGCTCGACGGGTTTCTGTGATGCGTGTGATGATGAAGGAAGCGGATGTCAAAGGTCTCATTGTGTCGCTCGTCAGTATTGGCCCCGCCTTCACTCTCTGCCCCGCCGGGCTCGTTCTCGGGTTCACGGACTTACAGATGTTGACCAGCTCCCGAAACGACCTCTTAGCCGGCTAAAACAGCAGACATCTAGCAATGTGATGATGCGGGCGGTTGGTATTTCAACTGAATGACTCAGCAAAGCACTGTGATTACCCAGAGACAGAGGCCGTAGGGTCAAAGTTTAAGTGTGGTCAGAGGGCAGACCTAACCATAACCAGCGAATCACAGCGAGGACAGGAGGCCATATGTAGTTTGTGGTTTCCTCTCCTATGTTTGTGAAGGTGTTTAGCTTGGTGGGATGCCATTATTTTCTCCAATGTTATAGATAACAACAGTTTAGTGCTCAGGGGCGATTATATTCATGACATCTCATCGTACCACAACAACATTGTTTGACAGTGGTGTGTTTACTTTCCAGGAAGTCCAGGAGTGCTTAACGTACTATAAGCTTTTCAGTATATGTGGCTATTGCCAAAACACCCCAAACTAAACTTTCTGGTTGGAGTTCAATACCAACAACAAACTGGAGATCAAATATCGGCCCGTTTAAACATTCTTTGAGCATCTCACCAGTTTCACTCGCATAACATGACTAAAATAGAATCCACACCGGTCTGTTTCACAGCATGCTTGGCTATCCGCACAAAATCGTTATACAAGCAGTGGACTTTCCCATGTAAATGCCTCGCACATGTTTAAAGATGAAAGGGCTCCTCGACAACTCGTCCCTCAGTTCTCCGTCCAACACGTGTCAGAAGTCAGGGAGCAGGGAGGATATTAACCGATGACCCCGCTCCTGCTCCTCCATTGTCCACTCGCGCACCACAATAAAAGGAGCGAGGGGACGGAAAAGGACACGTCTCACGCCGGGACGGCCATGATGTCACACTGTATGATGTGACTCCAACCTCGAGTTTGATCGGCCACCGATATGGGCTGTTATGGAGGAGAGAGAGGGAGAGAGAGAGAGAGAGAGAGAGAGAGAGAGAGAGAGAGAGAGATTGTGTAGTAGTATCACCCTGTTCCAGAAATAACAGCCATTGGATCTGACGGCTAATGAGCCTGACCCCTGAACCCTGACCCCTGGGCTGGGTTGGGCTGGGCTGGGGGAGTAATGGCATGCTATTTTAAAGAGGGATTGGGAGGAAGCGGGGAAAGAGAGAGAGAGAGAGAGAGAGAGAGAGAGAGAGAGAAAGGAGAGATGGACAGTGAGCCGAGGTAGATGGCTAGAGAATGTTAGAGAAAGTGGATATGGAGCGGGCAAAGTGCAATACTGTATTTATCTCCTGATTTAATATGTATCATCTTCAAGCTCAGAGATATGGGCATGCTGTACTGTTTAACTTTGGTGTAATTTGATTTGGATCTCTTTTCATTGAGTTATACAAGCTAACGTTATCCACATCTCTTTAACCTGCAGATGCCACATGACACACGCACACACACACACACACACACACACACACAGACACACACAGACAAACACACACACACACACTGGCCAGGTAACATTTCACTTCCTGGCAGTGTGTCTTGGAGCGGGGCGGGGCTGAGGGGATTATATGATTGAATGTGAAAAGGGATCCGCTTCTGGGGTGGGTGGCTTTTTAATAAAACAGACCTTTCACTGCTCTGGCGTGTGATATCCCTGAGAAGAGTTGCTTGCAGTATTGTGGGGAGGGGGGGGGGGGGGGTCAGAGACGCGTGGAGAGCAGGGCGAGCTAACCTGGAGTGGCTCATGGTGGAAGATTCTAGAAAGTCATGGATCTAGAGTGAGAGTGAATGCAGACCGGATTATTACAGTGATATTATTATTATTACAGTATTACAGTGTGAGGTAGAGCCCATGAGTTAGAGCTGATGAGGCAGAGCTAATGAGGCAGAGCTGATGAGGTAGAGCTTATGAGGCAGAGCTGATGAGGTAGAGCTTATGAGGTAGAGCTTATGAGGCAGAGCTGATGAGGTAGAGCTTATGAGGCAGAGCTGATGAGGCAGAGCTTATGAGGCAGAGCTGATGAGGTAGAGCTGATGAGGTAGAGCTTATGAGGCAGAGCTGATGAGGCAGAGCTGATGATGTAGAGCTGATGAGGCAGAGCTAATAAGGCAGAGCTGATGAGGTCGAGCTGATGAGGTAGAGTTTATGAGGCAGAGCTGATGAGGTAGAGCTTATGAGGTAGAGCTGATGAGGTAGAGCTGATGAGGCAGAGCTGATGAGACAGAGATTATGAGACAGAGATGATGAGGCAGAGCTGATGAGGTAGAGCTTATGAGGCAGAGCTGATGAGGTAGAGCTGATGAGGTAGAGCTGATGAGGCAGAGCTGATGAGGTAGAGCTGATGGGGTAGAGTTGATGAGGCAAAGCTAATGAGGTAGAGCTGATGGGGTAGAGTTGATGAGGCAAAGCTAATGAGGTAGAGCTTATGAGGCAGAGCTGATGCGGTAGAGCTGATGGGGTAGAGCTGATGAGGCAAAGCTAATGAGGTAGAGCTGATGAGGCAGAGCTTATGAGGCAGAGCTGATGAGGTAGAGCTTGTGAGGCA